>NC_069502.1:1088770985-1089140985 GCF_027579735.1 Bombina bombina
CTGCTCTCTCCCCCTCTCTTTTGCTCTCTCTCTCTCTCTTCCCCTCTCTTTTGCTCACTCTCTCTCTCTCTCTCTCTCTCTCCCTCTCTTTTGCTCTCTCTCTCCCTCTCTTTTGCTCTCTCTCTCTCTCTCCCTCTCTTTTTCTCTCTCTCTCCCTCTCTTTTGCTCTCTCTCTCCCTCTCTTTTCTCTCTCCCCCTCTCTTTTGCTCTCTCCCCCCTTTCTTTTGCTCTCTCACCCCCTCTCTTTTGCTCTCCCCCCCTCTTTTGCTCTCTCCCCCTCTCTTTTGCTCTCTCTCCCCCCCCTCTCTTTTGCTCTCCCCCTGTCTTTTGCTCTCTCTCCCCCCTCTCTTTTGCTCTCTCTCTCCCCCCTCTTTTGCTCTCTCTCTCCCCCCTCTCTTTTGCTCTCTCTCTCCCCCCTCTCTTTTGCTCTCTCCCCCCTCTCTTTTGCTCTCTCTCTCCCCCCTCTCTTTTGCTCTCTCTCTCTCCCCATCTCGTTTGCTCTCTCCCCCCCTCTCTTTTGCTCTCTCTCCCTTCCCCCTCGTCTCTCTCTCCCCCCTCTCTTTTGCTCTCTCCCCCCTCTCCTTTGCTCTCTCTCTCCCCCTCTCTTTTGTTCTCTCTCTCCCCCCTCTCTTTTGTTCTCTCACTCCCCCCTCTCTTTTGCTCTCTCTCTCCCCATCTCTTTTGCTCTCCCCCCTCTCTCTTTTGCTCTCCCCCTCTCTCTTTTGCGCTCTCTCTCTTCCCCCTCTCTTTTGCTCTCTCTTCCCCCTCTCTTTTGCTCTCTCTTCCCCCTCTCTTTTGCGCTCTCTTCCCCTCCTCTCTTTTGCGCTCTCTTCCCCTCCTCTCTTTTGCGCTCTCTTCCCCCTCTCTTTTGCTCTCTCCTCCCCCTCTCTTTTGCTCTCTCCTCCCCCTCTCTTTTGCTCTCTCTCTCTCCCCCTCTTTTGCTCTCTCTCCCCTCTTTTGTTCTCTCCCCCTCTCTTTTGCTCTCTCCCCCTCTCTTTTGCTCTCTCCCCCATATATTTTGCTCTCTCCCCATCTCTTTTGCTCTCTCCCCCTCTCTTTTGCTCTCACCCCCTCTTTTGCTCTCTCCCCCTCTCTTTTGCTCTCTCTCCCCCTCTCTTTTGCTCTCTCTCCCCCCCTCTCTTTTGCTCTCCCCCCTCTCTTTTGCTCTCTCCCCCCTCTCTTTTGCTCTCTCTCCCCCCCTCTCTTTTGCTCTCTCTCCCCCCCTCTCTTTTGCTCTCTCTCCCCCCCCTCTCTTTTGCTCTCTCTCCCCCCCTCTCTTTTGCTCTCTCTCCCCCCTCTTTTGCTCTCTCCCCCCTCTTTTGCTCTCTCCCCCCTCTCTTTTGCTCTCTCTCTCTCCCCCTCTCTTTTGCTCTCTCTCTCTCCCCCCTCTCTTTTGCTCTCTCTCTCTCCCCCCTCTCTTTTGCTCTCTCTCTCTCCCCCCTCTCTTTTGCTCTCTCTCTCCCCCCTCTCTTTTGCTCTCTCTCTCCCCCCTCTCTTTTGCTCTCTCACTCCCCCCTCTCTTTTGCTCTCTCCCACTCTCTTTTGCTCTCTCTCTCCCCCCTCTCTTTTGCTCTCTCTCTCCCCCCATCTCGTTTGCTCTCTCCCCCTCTCTTTTGCTCTCTCTCCCTTCCCCCTCGTCTCTCTCTCCCCCCTCTCTTTTGCTCTCTCTCTCCCCCTCTCTTTTGTTCTCTCTCTCCCCCCTCTCTTTTGTTCTCTCACTCCCCCCTCTCTTTTGCTCTCTCTCTCCCCATCTCTTTTGCTCTCCCCCCCTCTCTTTTGCTCTCCCCCTCTCTCTTTTGCTCTCTCTCCCTTCCCCCTCGTCTCTCTCTTCCCCCTCTCTTTTGCTCTCTCTCTTCCCCCTCTCTTTTGCTCTCTCTCTTCCCCCTCTCTTTTGCTCTCTCTCTTCCCCCTCTCTTTTGCTCTCTCTTCCCCCTCTCTTTTGCTCTCTCTTCCCCCTCTCTTTTGCTCTCTCTTCCCCCTCTCTTTTGCGCTCTCTTCCCCCTCTCTTTTGCGCTCTCTTCCCCTCCTCTCTTTTGCGCTCTCTTCCCCCTCTCTTTTGCTCTTTCTTCCCCTCCTCTCTTTTGCTCTCTCCTCCCCCTCTCTTTTGCTCTCCCTCTCCCCCTCTCTTTTGCTCTCTCCTCCCCCTCTCTTTTGCTCTCTCTCTCCCCCTCTTTTGCTCTCTCTCTCCCCCTCTTTTGCTCTCTCCCCCTATTTTGCTCTCTCCCCCTCTTTTGCTCTCTCCCCCTCTCTTTTGCTCTCTCCCCCATCTCTTTTGCTCTCTCCCCCATCTCTTTTGCTCTCTCCCCTTCTCTTTTGCTCTCTCTCCCCTTCTCTTTTGCTCTCTCTCCCCTTCTCTTTTGCTCTCTCTCCCCATCTCTTTTGCTCTCTCTCCCCCTCTTTTGCTCTCTCTCCCCCCTCTCTTTTGCTCTCTCTCCCCCCTCTCTTTTGCTCTCTCTCTCTTCCCCCTCTCTTTTGCTCTTTCTTCCCCCTCTCTTTTGCTCTCTCCTCCCCCTCTCTTTTGCTCTCTCTCTCCCCCTCTCTTTTGCTCTCTCCTCCCCCTCTCTTTTGCTCTCTCTCTCCCCCTCTTTTGCTCTCTCTCTCCCCCTCTTTTGCTCTCTCCCCCTCTCTTTTGCTCTCTCCCCCCTCTCTTTTGCTCTCTCCCCCTCTCTTTTGCTCTCTCCCCCTCTCTTTTGCTCTCTCCCCCATCTCTTTTGCTCTCTCCCCATCTCTTTTGCTCTCTCTCCCCTTCTCTTTTGCTCTCTCTCCCCTTCTCTTTTGCTCTCTCTCCCCTTCTCTTTTGCTCTCTCTCCCCATCTCTTTTGCTCTCTCTCTCCCCCTCTCTTTTGCTCTCTCTCCCCCCTCTCTTTTGCTCTCTCTCCCCCCCTCTCTTTTGCTCTCTCTCCCCCTCTCTTTTGCTCTCTCTCTCTCCCCCTCTCTTTTGCTCTCTCTCTCTCCCCCTCTCTTTTGCTCTCTCTCTCTCCCCCCTCTCTTTTGCTCTCTCTCTCTTCCCATCTTGTTTGCTCTCTCTCCCTTCCCCCTCGTCTCTCTCTCCCCCCTCTCTTTTGCTCTCTCCCCCCTCTCTTTTGTTCTCTCACTCCCCCCTCTCTTTTGCTCTCTCACTCCCCCTCCCTTTTGCTCTCTCTCTCCCCATCTCTTTTGCTCTCTCCCCCATCTCTTTTGCTCTCTCCCCCATCTCTTTTGCTCTCTCTCCCCTTCTCTTTTGCTCTCTCTCCCCTTCTCTTTTGCTCTCTCTCCCCTTCTCTTTTGCTCTCTCTCCCCATCTCTTTTGCTCTCTCTCCCCATCTCTTTTGCTCTCTCTCCCCCATCTCTTTTGCTCTCTCTCCCCCTCTCTTTTGCTCTCTCTCCCCCTCTCTTTTGCTCTCTCTCTCTCTTCCCTCTCTCTTTTGCTCTCTCTCTCTTCCCTCTCTCTTTTGCTCTCTCTCTCCCCTTCTTTTTTGCTCTCTCTCTCCCCTTCTTTTTTGCTCTCTCTTCTCCCTCTCTTTTGCGCTCTCTCCCCCCTCTCTTTTGCTCTCTCCCCCCTCTCTTTTGCTCTCTCCCCCCTCTCTTTTGCTCTCTCCCCCCCTCTCTTTTGCTCTCTCCCCCCCTCTCTTTTGCTCTCTCCCCCCTCTCTTTTGCTCTCTCCCCCCCTCTCTTTTGCTCTCTCCCCCCCTCTCTTTTGCTCTCTCCCCCCCCTCTCTTTTGCTCTCTCTCCCCCTCTCTTTTGCTCTCTCTCCCCCCCCTCTTTTGCTCTCTCTCCCCCTCTCTTTTGCTCTCTCTCCCCCCCTCTTTTGCTCTCTCTCCCCCCTCTCTTTTGTTCTCTCCCCCTCTCTTTTGCTCTCTCTCTCCCCCCTCTCTTTTGCTCTCTCTCTCTCTCTCTCTCCCCATCTTGTTTGCTCTCTCCCCCTCTCTTTTGCTCTCTCTCCCTTCCCCCTCGTCTCTCTCTCCCCCCTCTCTTTTGCTCTCTCTCTCCCCCCTCCCTTTTGCTCTCTCCCCCCTCTCTTTTGTTCTCTCACTCCCCCCTCTCTTTTGTTCTCTCACTCCCCCCTCTCTTTTGTTCTCTCACTCCCCCCTCCCTTTTGCTCTCTCTCTCCCCATCTCTTTTGCTCTCTCCCCTCTCTATTTTGCTCCCCCCCCCCTCTCTTTTGCTCTCTCACTCCTCCCTCCCTTTTGCTCTCTCTCTCTCTCCCCATCTCTTTTGCTCTCTCCCCCTCTCTTTTGCTCTCTCTCCCTTCCCCCTCGTCTCTCTCTTCCCCCTCTCTTTTGCTCTCTCTCTTCCCCCTCTCTTTTGCGCTCTCTTCCCCTCCTCTCTTTTGCGCTCTCTTCCCCCTCTCTTTTGCTCTTTTTTCCCCTTCTCTTTTGCTCTTTCTTCCCCCTCTCTTTTGCTCTCTCCTCCCCCTCTGTTTTGCTCTCTCTCTCTTCCCCCTCTCTTTTGCTCTCTCCACCCCCTCTCTTTTGCTCTCTCTCTCCATCTCTTTTGCTCTCTCTCCCCATCTCTTTTGCTCTCTCTCCCCCTCTCTTTTGCTCTCTCTCCCCCTCTCTTTTGCTCTCTCTCCCCCCTCTCTTTTGCTCTCTCTCTCTTCCCTCTCTCTTTTGCTCTCTCTCTCCCCTTCTCTTTTGCTCTCTCTCTCTCCCCTTCTCTTTTGCTCTCTCTCCCCTTCTTTTTTGCTCTCTCTCTCTCTCCCCTTCTTTTTTGCTCTCTCTCTCCCCCTCTCTTTTGCTCTCTCTCTTCTCCCTCTCTTTTGCGCTCTCTCCCCCCTCTCTTTTGCTCTCTCTCCCCCCTCTCTTTTGCTCTCTCCCCCCCTCTCTTTTGCTCTCTCCCCCTCTCTTTTGCTCTCTCCCCCCCTCTCTTTTGCTCTCTCTCCCCCCCTCTCTTTTGCTCTCTCTCTCCCCCCTCTCTTTTGCTCTCTCTCTCTCTCTCTCCCCCCTCTCATTTGCTCTCTCTCTCCCCCCTCTCATTTGCTCTCTCTCTCTCCCCCCTCTCTTTTGCTCTCTCTCTCTCTCCCCGCTCTCTTTTGCTCTCTCTCTCTCCCCCCTCTCTTTTGCTCTCTCTCTCCCCCTCTCTTTTGCTCTCTCCCCCCTCTCTTTTGCTCTCTCCCCCCTCTCTTTTGCTCTCTCCCCCCTCTCTTTTGCTCTCCCCCTCTCTTTTGCTCTCTCTCTCTCCCCCCTCTTTTACTCTCTTCCCCCCTCTCTGAAAATTATTTTAAAATACTTGCCAGCAATTTTTAAACAATTTTTTTTATGCAAACTATTTTTAATTAATTAGCCCTCTTAGGATATGCACAGATCTCAACCTGTTTTATGCACTTTAACACTTATCTTAATTGGAGAAGCCAGTCTGGCCTTGTTCTTGTCCTTGAGTAAACAAACACAGCTAGCCAAACACAGCTAGCCACTATAATTTTGCATTGTTTTGTGGTATCTGTTCCTGAGATTGTTACGGTACCAACAGTGTACCAAGGGTTAATACCAGATGAACAATGTCCTGCATAGGGAATCAGCAATTCACAACCCAGCCAGTTTCAGGTTTAAAACAGAATGACATTTATTAAAGGCTAGATGCCTAGTATTTATACAGGTTTGACCCCAGATGGGGGGGTTGAAAGACTCTTGTACATTTAGATAAAAAGGGGAAGACGCCCTTTTATGAAACAGTAGAATTACATTACTTAAATACTTTACTTAGGCAGATAACAACTTAAACACATTTGGCTTGTCTTATCACCTAGCGTCTGCTCTCTGAGGGTGATTAAACAATGGCCTGTTTATTACTTAAATGTAATTATAGCACACAATAGCTGAGGCCAGAAAACCTGTCTTTAGAAATTAGTTTCTTAGCTAAACACAATTAACTCCTTCAGTCCTGACAGAAGGGTCTGTCACATATCTCCCCCCTTGTGAAACACTCCGGCAGACCCGGCTTGACCCTTTGGCGGGTCAACCTGGGGATGACGGACTAGGAGGTGGTAGGCATGTCAGTTTGCCAGGACAATCCATCTGTATTCCCGTTATGAGAGAGAATTCCTGTCCATACAAAGAAGGGTTCAACTTCCTCAGTGCCCAGACTAGGGCTAAACAGTCCTTCAAAATCCCATTAGCTTCTTTACGAGTTTTCTGTACCTGCTCTTTATAGGTATCCACAATCCCTTCATACTGACATAGGGTGCCCTTGAGTTGCTGCACCTCACTATGAGCCAGCGTCAGCTTCTCCTCAAGTGTCGCTAAGTTTGTCTTTAATGTTTCATGTCCCACTCTCAAGCTGGTGTTTTCTGCAGTCTGTCGGTGCAGCTTGTCTAGCAGAGATTCACGTTCTAAACGTGCTTTTTCCTCTGCGCTCCTCTTCTTCTTCATCAGCGCATTGTAACGGGACTTCCACGTATCAATAGCGGATAGAGATTTACTGAGCTCAGCGTCCTGGGGCTTAGCAGCAGGGGGGTCAGTCTCTGCTGCACGGATCTGAGCACGGGTAGTCACAGGGTTAACATCAGCGGGACCCATGGGAGCATAGGCAGAAACAAGGGGAGCCAAGTCATTTCCAAGAAGAACATCAGCAGGTAAGTCCTTCTTGACACCCACATTCACAGGTCTAGCGCCCACTCCCCAATCCAAATGTACCCTGGCAACAGGTAGGCTGAACACATCGCCCCCTGCTACTCTCACAGCCACAGTGTCTCCAGTGTACTGTTTCTCAGACACCAAGTTCTTTTGAAGCAAGGTCATGGTAGCACCAGTATCCCGTAGACCACTGACCTTCTTCCCATTCACTTTAACCAGTTGCCGGTTATTCCGGTGGGCAGCTTGCACAAGGTCTGCCTCATGTAGGATGCTCCAGCATTCTTGCGCCTCTACGTAGCGGGCCGCAGGCTGAGGGTTACGTGTGATTCCGCCGGCAGGTCTTCTCCAGGACTGTGCTCGCTGCATTTAGGGGACACTCTGGTCTTTTGTGCCCTAGTTGCTTACATCCAAAGCATCGAATCGGTTGTGAGTAGCCCCGCGAATTGAACCGGGCTCTCTGAGGGTAGTTCGTGGCCAGATGCCGTGTGGTATAGCGGTGCGCCGGGGGTTGGTAACTGGCAGCTGCTGGGGTGACTGGGGGTCTGTACTCCACTCTAGCAGGGGGCTTAGTGGTAGCAGTGTCCAGTTTGCGGGCATCCGTATACTCATCTGCCAAGCGAGCCACTTCATGCAGGGTGGAGGGTTTACGGTCCCGAACCCACTCTCGAACTCCTGCGGGTAACTTGTCGAAGCAATGTTCCAACAGGAATAGCTGCAGCACCTCTTCCCCAGATACGGCTTGGCACCCCGCTATCCAGTGAGCTGCTGTGCGGTGCACCTTACATGCCCACTCAAGGTAGGAATCTCCAGCTAATTTAACAGTGTCTCTGAACCGCCTCCGGTATGCCTCCGGTGTAACCGCATACCTGGAGAGCAGAGCCTCTTTTACAGTATTATAATCCCCGACTTCCTCATCTGGAATGGCCCGAAAAGCCTCACTGGCCCGGCCGGATAATTTTCCGGATAATATCGTGACCCAGTCCTCTGCGGGTACCTTGTGTAGTGCACATTGCCTCTCAAAATCCGCAAGGTACCCATCAATCTCTCCTTCTGTTTCCAGGAAGTTTTTAAAAGCTGCAAAATTTACTTTTCTCTTTTCCACTGGGTTTGCTGCAGCGCCGCTTTGGCAAAGTAGGTTGGCCTCCACAGCTGCTATGACCCGGTCGATAATTTCCGCAGATGGGTTGGGGCCATAATATGCCAGTCTTATTTTAACCGCCCGATCAAAGCTTGCTTCTTCAGGGGTTCTGTCTGCTATGCTGGGCCCATTG
The DNA here is from genome assembly GCF_027579735.1 of Bombina bombina. Lineage (NCBI taxonomy): Eukaryota > Metazoa > Chordata > Amphibia > Anura > Bombinatoridae > Bombina > Bombina bombina. Next base: position 1,088,778,809 of record NC_069502.1, read on the forward strand.
GTTCCTTCTGTTCCTGGTACTCTTTCCATCTTAGTCAGTATTGTAATAATCCCCCTCTTCCTGAGGTTACTGGCTTGTGTAGTTGCTCTTCTGGGCGATAAGGTTCATTCCGTCGCTTGCCACCAATGTTACGGTACCAACAGTGTACCAAGGGTTAATACCAGATGAACAATGTCCTGCATAGGGAATCAGCAATTCACAACCCAGCCAGTTTCAGGTTTAAAACAGAATGACATTTATTAAAGGCTAGATGCCTAGTATTTATACAGGTTTGACCCCAGATGGGGGGGTTGAAAGACTCTTGTACATTTAGATAAAAAGGGGAAGACGCCCTTTTATGAAACAGTAGAATTACATTACTTAAATACTTTACTTAGGCAGATAACAACTTAAACACATTTGGCTTGTCTTATCACCTAGCGTCTGCTCTCTGAGGGTGATTAAACAATGGCCTGTTTATTACTTAAATGTAATTATAGCACACAATAGCTGAGGCCAGAAAACCTGTCTTTAGAAATTAGTTTCTTAGCTAAACACAATTAACTCCTTCAGTCCTGACAGAAGGGTCTGTCACAGAGATCATTTAGGTTGAGGAGTAAATGAGCTGACCAGATGATGACTGTGTAGAACATAGCAGGGAAATCTTGTGAAATCTGTAGTGTGCACTTTCAATTTTCACTGGGATTAGAAAGCCCTCATTTTTCAGAAGTAAATTACTGATAGATTACAAAATAATGTATTATTTTTTATTTACCTTTTAATAAATAAACAATTTAAATAACAATTTAATAGTATTTCATGCCTCTTTAATAAGTTCAGAATGTGCTCACGGGATCAAGAGTATAGAACGCTCTAAAGACAATAATATACTGTGTTTTTGAGGGAAAAAGACAGAAAAGGTTGGATGGATTAGTTTTCCCATGGAACACAAGCTAATGTAGCATTATGGGATTAACTACTTCAAGGCTATTGGTTTAAAATAGGGAGGGGTGAGACAGAGCGCAATAGTTTTGAATAGCCAGGAAAATAGAGTATCATAAAATTAAAAGCCTTACGCAAGTCTTCTGTACCAAGATTTCGGTAAAGTATCATCAAAGAAGAGTACTGTGTTATACTCACCAGTTTGATGGGTCTGATCATTTTAACACAATAGAATCAGATACAGAAACCCTTCACTGTGAAAGAAAATGTTGTTGCCTTGTTACCAAGGGTCAGATAATAGATTTTAAGGAGCATACAATATACTGTATTTCCACCTTCCTTTGGAGGAGTAAAATTGTACTAATCTAAACTGTATTCCTAGACAGCCAAGAAAAAATTTGGTTAGAAAAAGTAAAAATAAAACAATGCTTGAATTTGTTGGCAAGACATAAGGTGTTTCCCAGATCATAGTAATTAATAATGAGGTACTGCAATATCCCTCAAGAATTCTGAGTATTGGTCCACTTCTTGTACCCTGCCTTGACAAGTCCTACAGAAGGCCCAATTGTATGTCTGGAGTTGCCCTGTTTCAGTTCAGAGGGTAATTACCTGGTATTATAGAGCTGGGTTGTGTTTCTTTTAAGGTGGAACCCAGTGGTTCCTGGGGTGATCACGGACCATAAGACAAGCTATTATGATTTTGTTTCTTCCCTCTTTCTATGTATATCAAGTATTGATCCTCATTTCAACATTATGGAGATTTCTGTTGAAGAGGTTTATTCGGCCTGAGAACAGACTTGAGTAAAATGCATATCTGCTCAATCAACACCAATCGTGGACCAGGAGAATGAAAATAAGATTTATGCTAAGAAGAAAGTGGACATCTTAGCCATATTATATTGCTTTTGAAAACATGCAGTTACTACAAAGAAGGGAGGTGAAGATTACTTCCTGTTCGAGTAGTTACCTTATTATATATAACACTCATTAAGGGAATACAAAAGTCACATTAAACTTTTATGATTCACACAGAGCATGTATTATACATTTGTATTTTCAAATTTACTTTGTTCTTTTGGTATCCCTTATTAAAATAATATGTACCTATCCTACACAATTGGGAGCTAGCTGTGATTGGTGTCTCTTCTTATTGGACCCCTGAATTATTTTAGTAATGCAAGGCTGCTTCGGAGCTGACTTGAATTATGTGTTTAATCTCTTTGCATGGGCTTAAACACACAATCATATACATGCAATAGTGCTATAATAAAATGCTTTAAAATATTAGAGCATTTTCCTTTGCAGTATTATATCAATTTAAAGACCCTTTCTTCTAGTTAATAAATCAGTTCCTAGAATCTTTGTGTTTGGAGTGATTCCACTAGAAATGGTGCATACTCCAAAATGCATCACAATCCCATAGGTAAAACTTGGTGTAGTTTGTGCTCCTCTATGGAGGGACACAGTAACCTCATGTCAAATAATTATTTCAATGTTCTCCAGATGAATGTAGGTCATGATCAAGATAGTAGTTAGAAATATGTTCTCCATTTATCTTCAATGAACAATTTACCTACATTTTGTTTGTGCCATTCCTGAAAGAGAAACTTACTTGGAAGTTTATAGTTCTGAAACTGTGAACCATGTTGCTTTGTCACACCATTCATGTCCTTTTTGAAACTCACATGACATACCCCATGTATTTAGTAATTGTCCTTTACACCTCTAGAAATGAATTACACTATTATAGTTGTAACATTTAATCACAGTTAATACAAAAAGAAAAAAGAACCTTGAACAGTTTTTGTGCCTTTTACCATCCACTCCATCTACTGTTTGTTTTTTAATATCATCTCTTATTTTATTTTAAAAATTCAGTGCTTTTCACCAGCCAACAATCTGACCACACAATATTGAAATTCATTCTGCTTCTATTTATCCTGAATTTGAAATAATTAACATTCTGGAAAGCCATTTTACAACATGAGACAGTAAGCAACCTCACAGTTTCTGTTGCGCAAATAGCGTATTGAGTTTGTCTTGTAGTCTGAGTTACAAGCACGGGAGCGTGCTGTGATTAATATTACAAAAAATAAAAAAACTACCGTTACAAAAAATAACAAAGAAGTTACCATAGTTATGCCTATTCTAAAAACCCCACTAAAAAACTAACACACCCCAAAATAAAAAAACCTATTCTAACACTAAACTACAAATATAGCCCCTTAAAGGGCCTTTTGTAGGGCATTGCCTTAAAGTGTCTTAACTCTTTTTCTTAAAAACCTCTACTATTAACCCCCCTCCCCCCAAAAAAAGTATTTTTGCTGCTCAGAAAAAAAAAAAAAAACCTAAACAAAAAAATAACCTACCCAAAAAAACAAAAACAACTAACACTAAACCCTGATGATGGTACTCCCCAGAGATGAAACCCTGCGGCGGCACTCCATCTTCATCCTGGTGGCGATCTTCTTACCTTCATCCCGGGGGTTTTTCATCTTTCTTCTGGCAGTGCTCTATCTTCTTATCTTCATCGCGGTAGCAGTCCTTTTTTTTTTTTTTTAAAGGTAGTTGGTTTTATTTTTTTTATTTTTTTGTAAAGATAAGATTGGTCTGTTTTGGGGTAACTCAAGGAGGTTTAGATGTTAGTGGCTTACTTTGTGGTGGGTGGTGTGGTGGTTTAGAGGTTAATAGTGAAGAACGCTTCTTTGCGATGTGGGGGTGTGGTGGTTTAGGGGTTAGTAGTGTAGAAGGTTACTTTGCAGTGGGGGTTGTGGCTGTTTAGGTTTTAATTTAGTGTAGAAGGTTACCTTGCGATGTGCGGGTGTGGCAGTTTAGGGGTTATAAGTGTAGATTCACTGCCTGAGGGAAGAGTGCCATAAGCACTTTGAAACGCGTTGCAGATTATATTCAAATTTTAAATATATATTTTTTGCTCCAATAAATAGTCCTCTATGCATAGAAGTTATTTTGTTTTTTATCCTAAACTGTGAGGTTTTTTTTTACTTTTATTTTAACTGTTGATCTGGTACCTGTTTGCCTGTATGAGCTAGCTGGTGGGCTCATATTAAAGGGACATTAAACCCAAAACATTTCTTTCATGATTCAGATAGAAAATATAATTTTAAACAACATTCCAATTTACTTCTATTATCTAATTTGCTTCATTCTCTTGATGTACTTTTCTGAAAAGCATATCTAGATAGGCTCAGTAGCTGCTGATTGGTGGCTGCACATAGATGCCTTGTGTGATTGGCTCACCCATGTGCATTGCTTTTTCTTTAACAAAGGATATCTAAAGAATGAAGCAAATTAGATAATATAAGTAAATTGGAATGTTGTTTAAAATTGTATTCTCTATCTGAATCAAGAAATATTTTTTGGGGGGTTTAATGTCCTTTTAACCCAGCTTGTTTGACTTGCACTGCAATATAGTGCGCCACTTTTGTGAGTATATTCTTTGGAGGGTCTTTGGGATTTTTCTCTATTTTGTAGTGATTTCATGCACTATTGGAGTACCCTTCCCCCTCCCTCCTTGCATTTTATTTTGCAGCAACCATTGGTATATACACGATCTGGAGTGAGCCAGCTGGTGTGCTCTAATCTATCCAGCCTACCTGACTTGCACTGCCACATAGTGTGCCGCTTTTGTGAGTATCATTCTGTAGAGTGATGTATTGATACAATTTCCAACAATTGTTGTGATCTTCTGCACCATTGGAGCGCCTTTTTCTGTTTTTTCATATTTGCAGTTTTTTTATTATGCACTTGTTAATTATGCAATTCTACTTCATTGAACAGTCCTTTAAGGAGGTTTAGCACTGATTGCAAAGATTGATTTTCCTCTCATGATTGTTGATGCAAAACTGACAATTCACCTTTTAAAAGCATGTGACACCACAGAAGCTAAGGGAGTGAGGGAAAAGTAAACAAAAGCTCATATAAATTGCCTAAAAGTATTAACCCAAGCCTCTCTGGGAGAAAGTGAAAAAAGTGCAATTTTTACATAAAAATAAATAAATAATGAATATACATTACAATAATGTTTCACTTGCAATAATGAAACATTTTATGCGTTTTTGAAAGGTCAAGTTTAATGGTCCTTTAACAGGACGCTAAAGTCCAAATTAAACTTTCATTGTTCAGAAAGAGCACAAAATTATGCTACACTTTCCAATTTACTTCCATTATCAAATTGTGCACAGTCTTATTATATGCACATTTTCTGAGACACCAGTTCCTACTGAGAATGTGCAATAGTTCAGTGTATATGAGTCAGTATTTGGCTGATAGCTGTCACATGATACAGTGGGTGGACAAATTGACGAAAATTTTGAAATTTCCTAGAAAAAAAAAAAATGTACTGCTAGTTTTAAATTCAGTGCTATTGCATCTTTATTTAGCAATAGTTTATTATGCAATTCTATTGTATTTTAAAGCCCTTTAAATATGTATTCTGTAATTAATTTTTTTGTTTTAAATTTGACAGATCAGACATGGTGACTATATGTACTTTGAGGAGGATGGGTCTATATATCGATTTCAACAAACAAAAGGTACAATGTGTTTTCTTATTTATCTACAAATGCATATTTGTATATAACTGCACACAAACGCGTACTTTGAAATTCCCATTTGTCTTGGAGTAACAAGAAATTGTTGAGGTCTAGTAAGAAATTAGAGATTGAGTGGCCTAGTTAACTTTTTTTCTCCAGATTAGTAAACTATTAGGATTTTGTTTGACCACCTAGCGTTTTGTCAGTGGCGTGGGATGTGCACCCATTAAGAACAGTGTAATTTAGCTCCATGTATTGTATTTATCTAGGAAAATTACCACTGTGACATATATGGTTAATTCACCTGCTCTCATCCAAGGTAATCCTGAAAACCTGGCCTGTTGGTGAAGCCTGAGGACAAGTTTAAAAACCAGTTATTTAGACTAAAAACATTGGGCTAGATTACAAGAGCGCTAATTTATCGTGTGCCCACAAAGGGGCAAATTTGCCCATTTTACGGTGCGTGATAAATAACCAGCCATTACAAGTGGCTGGTTATTGCTACCACGAGCTCGCAGTTGCAATTAGCGCTCAAAACATTAACCAGAGGCTAGACTTCTGGTTAATTTTTTTTAATGTCCCACATTTGCCCCCAAAATAACATGTGAGGTCCCTTTTTAAAAAACAAAAAAATAATATTTTTAGTTTTTTTAGAAAATAACTGCACTATGCAGTTTTTGGGGGCTAAAGTTGGCGGCTAAAGTGCCTTTACATAGTGGTCTATGGGAACTATGTGTTCCCCCTAAATATATATGTATATTCTTATATACATATATATTTATGTGTTAATACGCCCTTTGCTGCGCTAGTAGGAGCCTATGGAAGCGCGCTGTCATTCACATTGCACCTCACTTGTAATACCGGCGCACATTTGTGTGCACTGGTATTACTAAGTTGAGCGCAAATATCAATATTTTGTGCTCAACTTGTAATCTGGACCATTGTTGGCTAAATTTAAAAGGACACAACTATTGGAAATGATAAATGTTCTTGTTACAGAAAGTGTTAAAGGCCCTCGTCCACTGTCTCTTCTGTTACAGAGGCAGAGTGCTAAACCCAATCAGACAGTGTAACGCTAGCTTCTCTAGAGAGTAACACATACTCACTCTACCTTCTCTCTAGGTTGGTCGCACATTGCTCACTTTAAGCTTAGTTTTGTGACCCAGTTTTCTTCTTTCAGACACTTTGACTACAAGCAATTAGAATTATATACGTTTGCATGTTTAGTTGCTGGGGTATTGTTCTGCATTGCATATGTATGACACAGTAGATTTGCTTTTTACTTATTGTAATTAGGAGGCTATAGCCAATGTCTGAACTTTGATTTGTATTTCATTAAATGGTGAGAATCCATGAGCCATCACATGTGGGATTAAACTTTAATTTAATAGGGAGAGGCAAAACATCCATCATTACAGAACTTTTAATCCCTCCCACTTTCCCATAATCCCTCTTTTTTTTTTTGGCCTCCAGCGAGGGGTGAGGTGTAACTTGAAGTTTTTGTTTTCACATTGTTTGACAGGGATTCTCTAAAAGAGAACCTACATACAGAGCAGAGAGGTAGCCAAAAGTTCAGCCTGGCAATGATTATCTTCCAGGGCAGGACTGGGAAATCAGACCGGCCCTGGAAATTTGTACTGCCCAGCCCCGGCCCCCCCCTCAGGTTCAGCCACGCCCCCATCAGGTTCAGCCACGCCCCCTCAGGTTCAGCCACGCCCCCTCAGGTTCAGCCACGCCCCTCAGGTTCAGCCACGCCCCCCTCTGGGTCAGCCCGCCCCCCTCCGGCTTAGCATCGCCCCGCTCCTTCTCAATCTCCCCGACAATAATGTAAGGACACCCTCCCTTACCTCCTCACGCTGTGTTAGCAAGTCAGCCGCTCCTAGCCCTGCCCTCCCTCCTGATCAGCCTCGCCTCCCTTTCGGCCCAATCCCTGGCAATAATGTAAGGGCACCCTCCCTCACCTCCTCACGCTGTGTTAGCAAGTCGGCTGCTCCTAGCCTCCTTCACCGGCTCCGGCTCAGCCCTGCCCCCCTCCGGCTCAGCCTTGCCCCCCCCCTCCGAGTCAGCCCTGCCCCCCCTCCGGCTCAGCCTTGCCCCCCCCCCCTCCGAGTCAGCCCTGCCCCCCTCCGGCTAAGGACACCCTCCTCAGCTCACACTGTGTAATGTTGCCTAAACAATGCCTATGCCGGCTTGCTTAATGGAGCAGAGTGGCCGCATCTGCAGCTGAGCTGCTTGAGCCTCTGCTCTCTCTGTGCAGCTGCCAATGCAGTACCGGCCCACTGGGATTTTAACCGGTATCCCGGTGGCCCAATCTGGCCCTGTTATCTTCTCCTAGTGCAAAGATGCCACCAGCCGTCCAGGGAAATGTGGGTATATTGTTCTACAGGGTGTTGCTCCTTGTTATAATGTTACTGATCATTGGCACTGTGCTTGTACATAATCTAGAAAGAGATGAAAGATAGTGCACCTCTGTTTTATTACACACAAATCTCACCTTTTATAAGACACAATTAAAATTGCAATCACATTTGTTGCAAGTATTCAAGCTCATCAAATACAATCCTCGAAGTGTCCACAGTAAACTCTGATTCTGTTCATTTTTCAGACTCCAGGTGCTGCAATTTTTAGAACCTGGTATCCTTTCTCTTTTTTTGTACAGCCTCCAATGGGCCCGTCTAATGGAAGCAGTCTTCATGGAGCTCCAGTTTGCCTGGAGTCTCTTCTTTCCCACTAAGATTAGATGGCATCATATTATAAAAGTTTAATTCTGCAGGCCATTGCAGTTTTATTTGGCTACTTTTTGTGCCTATGACTGTTTATGCCTTGTGGTTGTCATTTGAAAAGGCAATGTGTGTTATATGCAGACCATTTACTTGTTATGGAGCTTGTAACACCTCAAGCTGCATCTGCCCAAGGGACATATGACATAGCTGTGAGGTATGGTTATTTAAAAATTAAAGCTTTATTGTGCAAGAACGATCGGGCGAAGTGACAATACAGCTGCAATCTGAATCAGTGAGTATGCCATCGAATTACATAAGTAATGAATTTGATATCTCTAAACAAGATCGTATTAATTATTTATTTTATTATAAATTACTTTTCTTCTATTGTATTGGAAATCTTACGGTACTTATTATTTTTAAACATTAGGTATGAAGTTGTAATTTTGTTTGGGAAAACATTATACATTTAGTAGATTGATCTAAAGTTTTTTACTTGATGATTATAGCTTGCTCGTTTAGAGTCGTAGGGGAATACAGTGCTTGGCAACTGCTCATACGATCTCTGCTATTATACTAAACAATTAATCCAGTGATACAATGTTTAGTATCGTAGTGTGGCTCGTATTATTGCGCATGCGCAAAAAATTGGGCTCACGAGAACGAGCAAGGATAACGACGCTTTTACGTCTAACAGTAAGAAACCCGGAAGCGAGCAGGGGGCGGAGGAAGCAATAAAAAGGTGCGCTATATGAAAATTAAAATGTATTATTTTCGTAACATGTGAAGTTAGCAACTGTAATCTATACATGTTGTACAATCCATAAATATCTTGGGGTATTGAAAAATTTACTTTTAATTTAAGATTCACAGTTGGAGACTAGGGGTCGACCGATGATCGGTGCTGCCGATATCCCTAATTTCTAGCGTTATCGGTATCGGCCCCAAACTCACCGATATGCCCTATATGTCCCTGCGGAGCACGCTCACTGAATTTGCTCCTGCGGATAGCATTTGAGGGGCCGCGCCGCAGCACCATATCATGACGTCTTCAACGTCACCCTTACAAACCCCGCAGGCAGAGCTTACAGTGCAGCAGTAGAGGACTAGAGGTAAGACGTGTACTGTAGTACCTCTGCACACCCGGCCATGCAGTATATGATGGGGGGGAAAAAACATTTTCTATGCTCATGACTAAGAAAATAAGTGAGTTAATCTCTGCTAGCAAAGCAGTTCAGCTGATGTGTTGTGCAAGCCGGGTTAGTTATTTTCTAAGCCTGTGCCAGTCATGAGCTGATGTAGCTGAGGCTTATACATGTATTCAATGTCCTCTGCAGCAGTGCATTAACACATTTGGGCAAAGAATGATATCACTGCCTAGTTTGGGGCTCTCACTCCCTGTGGACCGAAGTGTATTACTTCCCACACCACTAAGTGCCACTGAAGGAAGTCTCTGGGGTTGTCTAGATAAGATATATTTATTTTTTCTTCACAATTCACGGGGTTAGAAATATAACACAAAATAGCCCTTAGGGGGCCAACATGAAAATAATTTATAAAAATAAAATAGGATTCACAATAGGATATATTCCTCTATAAAAAGTCCCCTTGTAAGACCAAATTGTAAGTCATCTTGCTTCATACATTGCACAAAATGGAGGGCTATAACACATTTAATAAAACATAAAAAAGAGACACCACATAGCATAATCTTGCATAAGGGAGTTCAAATAAAAACAACAATAGTAACTCTCACTTTCAGATGGCACTGTATTCTGCTAAGTTTGCAGACTTGCAGGCTGGTGTTCCAGCTAAACAGCAACTCTTCTATAATTGCAGTGAGCGCGCACCAAAGGAACGAGGGTGGTCACAGAACTTATTTTTAAAATTTTGAAAACTATTAGAAAAAAATCTGTTCATTTAGTAAATGATATTGTGTTGTCTTTTTGTGATGCACTTTTTAGTTATGCAATAATTATTCTACTGTATGATGTAATGGTCCTTTAATGTCGCCACTTAATAGAACTGTTGAACCACTTAATAGAACCAACTGTTAAATCTACAATATAAATAGGGAAAAAACATATACATTGGGGTATCTGTAGTATCTCTTTAGACTATCACCTTCTGGTTGTGTGGCTAGTGGTATATATTATATATAATAAATAGAATATACCACTAGCCACACAGCCAGAAGGTGTTAGTTTAAAGAGATACAGATACCCTAATGTATAATTTTAAATGTACAGAATATCGGCCCCTGATATCGGTTATCGGCCTGCAAGGCGGACGATAATTGGTATCGGCCCTGAAAAAACAATATCGGTCTATCCCTATTGGAGACTGTCACTTCCAATGTGCAGAGCTTCTTTTAGGCATTTTTACTGCTCCAACAGTCTTCACAAAGGTTTATGATTAAGCACCTGTTGGGGGCGTGAAACTTGTCAGACACCTGTCTTCGCTATTAACCTCTCATGTCTGCCTTATGTTGATGTATTTTTAATGACATAAAACAAAGTATATATATTTTTTTATCTGCACCTTGGTTCCTTTGGTCGCAGAACTTTATCTCCGGGGACTACTTGTCATTCATTACTTAAACAATATTCTTCTACTAGCAGTTTCCCCGGCATATCTTTACAGACAAATTCTGCTGCATTTTCTTCAGGATCACGGTTGGCTTTTCAAAAAAGTCATCTTTTTTTCTTCACAAACTAGGTTCCCAGTTTGACACATTAAAAGGTGTCTCTGCCAACATATCACATATCCAGTTCTTCAGGAAATATTTTCAGAACCTCAGCTATGTAAAGCAAATTACAGTGCATCAATGGATAAAACTGTGGGACACATGGCTTCAGTCATTCTTGTGGTAAAGCGGGTTAGATGAAGAATGTATCCATTTTAAGAAAACAAGTAGTCTGTCTCAACAGATTTTCTTTCCAGTGGAGCTAAGGAAAATTCTTCTTTAGACCTCTGGAAAGATTCTGGGTCAGAAACCACTATGCTTTCTAGAGCCAGATTAGATTTTGCTTCAAATGGATGCCAGCAAATTAGGCTTGGTGCTCTTTGTTAGTGGCATTTGGGACAGGCATGTCTAGTCCTTACCGCCAAATGTGTGGAGATCAGAGCCATTTTTCTGGACCATCTTGAAGGAAGAGAAGTAAAGGTCCTGTCTGACAACGACTGCAACAGCATATATTCAGTTCCAGGGAGGAACAAGGAGTCTGTCTGCTCTAAAGGAGGTTACGCCAATCTTTAGCTGGGCTCAGCGTCATGTTCAAAATCTGGCTGCAGTTCATCTTCCAGAAACAGAGAATATCACTGCAGATTATTTAGTTGAAATATTTTTTATTAACTCCTCTCCATCTCCATCCAGGACAGGGATCATACAGACATTTCATGCTTTGGGTACATCAGATATCACAATACAATAGTTTCTTAACATAAGGGTGCTAATCTCTGAGGCTTTCCCAATACATGAGTCTCTCGACAGTTCGTATGCCTCATCCCTAGCTGACACATGTGAAGAATTTGACAATTAAATGTGTTTTTAACTTATATTCTCAAAACTTTATTCTTCGTAGTCTCCTGTGGAGTTGTTTTTCTTGATAAATTCTCCCCCTGTTATTGCTCTTCCTTAATCTCCTTTATAATAATACCCTTCATAGGGAGTAGAACATTGTGGGGGGTGTGCTCTCATTATAGTTTCAACATAAAATATCAAAATCTAAAATATAAACAAACTAAACCAACAAATCAACAATATAGAAACATTCATAGAGTTATACTATGTCACTGCGCATTTTATATTCTCCTTATCTATATAATACTTGCTCATCTAGGAGTGCTTCTGCCAAGGACCTGAATATCCCTTCCAGTCAACCACTTCCCCCCTCTACCTTTTTAGCTATAGGGTACACCTCCTCTTCCCCCCAGTCTCATGCCTTTTTTACTTGTTGTAGGGCGTCACTGTTTAGTATTCTCCATTATCCAGTAGAACCAAACTTTTTGGAACCAAGGTTCCATGTCTAGCACATTTGCTGCTGATTCATACATTGAATATGTTGCCTGGATTCTAGCTAAAACCTCTGCCCACGACGGTATTTCCGTCTTCCAATATTTTGCTATTGTTATTCTCGTTATAGTGCACAAAATCCTGATAAACACATTTATGTGTGTGTTAAATCTAGCTATATTCTCATGTAGTAGTGCCTGTGCTGGGGTGAGAAGAATCTGTTCATTCAGTATCTTGCTCAGTAATGTAGACAATTTTTGCCATATATTGCTTACTTTAGTGCATTCCCACCACATATGGAAGTAGGAACCTGCTGTTTTACAGCCTCTATAACAGTGATTATTGCTCCCTTTGACCATATGGGCCGTTTTTGTTGGTGTCAGATACCATCTAAAAGATGTTTTCAGTATATTTTCCCTAAGATCCGCACTAATAAGTCCTTTACTAGCCTGAGAAAACATTTCATCCCATTCATCTATCTCAATCTCTTTACCTAGATCTCGTTCCCATTGTAACATTACTGAGGATTTCGCTCGGGTCTTAATCTCCTGAATAGAAATATATAACCTAGAAATTGCCTTTTTAGGTCTAGTGGGGGATGTGCACAGGAATTCTAAAGTCGTCTGTCTTTTTTGTGGTATCTCTGTCCCTATGTAGTCTCGTATGGCTGACATCGTCTGAAGGTATAGGAACCAATGTAGCTGGACGGGCTCAAGTTTTTGCTGAAGTTGATTATATGTCAACATCGTACCCTGGTGTTGTAGATCTGCAACCCTATATAACCCTTTATTTTCCCATTTCATGACTCTACACTTGAAGTCGTCATTTACTATATATTTCAGTGGTATTGTCAGTGAGTTTACAGGGACCATCCCTCCCCTCCGGTTGGTAGTCGTCCACTGTTGTCTGGTGAGCAGTGTGGTTTTATTTTGATATAAAGCATGGGATTCCCTGAGATCTTTGTCCCATAAAATGCCATCTGGTGTCTCTTGATTCAGCATTTCTGCTTCCAGAGCAGGCCATAATATGTTTGTCTGTCGCCTCCCTAATATCGAGTTCTGGGCTAATCGAGCTGCTGTATAGTAATCATGCAGATTAGGGACTCCCATCCCTCCCAGTTGTCTATGTCTATCTAAGATATGGCGTGATATTCTCGGGTGTCTATTATCCCTCAGAAATCTATGTATATCTTTCTGGAGATTCTCCAGGTCTGGGATATTAATTTTGATGGGAAGTACTCGAAACATGTATAGAATTCTAGGTAGAATTGTCATCTTCACTGCAGACATTCTGCCATACCAGGAGAACCCCATCTTCCTCCATTTCCCTAATTCAGATCGGATTGCCTTGAACAAGGGAGTATAATTTGTGGTGTACAGTTTAGAGGAATGTGTAGTTAATTTAATCCCCAAGTATTTTAGCCCCCCTAGCGCCCATTGAAAGTCGAAGTTAGCTTCTATCAGCTTGATCGTGTGTTTTGGGATAGATAAAGGGAGTGCCTCGCACTTATCAGTGTTGATTCTATAGCCCGAAATTTGGGAAAACAAATCTAATGCCTGGTATAAAAAGGGTAAGGATTTCAATGGGTTTGTTATTGTGAGTAGCACATCGTCGGCAAACAGGGCAATTTTATGATTTATCCTCCCTATCTCCACCCCTGATATGTCTGGGCAGTTTCTTATGTATGCTGCTAGTGGTTCCATACACAATGCAAAGATCAAAGGCGAGAGTGGGCATCCCTGTCTTGTGCCATTGAGTATGTGTATTTCTTTAGATTGGTGTCCTATCGCCCTAACCTGGGCTGTTGGTGTCGAGTATAAACCTCTAATAGCTTGTAAGAATCTTCCATTAAATCCCATTGTTGTGAGCACTGCCATCATATATTTCCAATCTACACTGTCAAATGCCTTCTCCGCATCCAGTGATAGGATCAGAGAAGGCATTCCCTTGTCTTGAAGATAATCTATTACCGACACCATTTTACGAATATTATCCGGGGCTTCCCTATCCTTAATGAATCCAACCTGGTCTGCATGTATAATAGAGGGCAAAATATGTTTTAATCTATTGGCCAATATTTTGGTAACTATTTTGAGGTCTTGATTGATAAGAGAGATCGGTCTATAACTAGCACAGAATTTGGGATCTTTCCCCTGTTTCGGTATGACCACTATCCTGGCACGAAGGAGTTCCTTAGGTATTTCCCCTCCCTCCATAATATGATTTGCGAATACCACTAAGTGGGGCACCAGTATCTCCTTAAATGCTTTATAATATTCCCCTGGGAATCCGTCAGGTCCTGGGGCTTTACCTGGCTTAAGTTCTTTAATAGCCGCCAGCACCTCCACCTGTGTGATTTTGGCGTTTAGAGCATCCCTATCTTCTTCAGTTATTGGCGTTAGTGTAGCTTTTGAGATGAAGGAGTCGAATATCTCTCTTGTGGAGGGATTATGTTGCACTTTTAAGCCATCATATAACTCGCTATAAAACTGAGCGAATGTATCAACAATCTCCTGAGGGTGGGAGGTCATCTGACCATTGAAACTCTGTATCTGTGGTATAGCCAAAGCCTTGTAATTATCTCTGATTTTCTTCGCTAAGTATTTGTCTGGTTTATTGGAGAAAATGTAATAGTTTGTATTTAGTTTATGTGCAGCTCTTAGAGATTGCTCATTTAATAGTGAGTGCAGTTTCTGTCTTTCAGTAGTGAGTTGCGTCAGTATAGCTCTCGACTGAGTCTGTTTATGTAGTGTTTCTAAAGATTTAATTTCTGCCTCAATCTGCTTTATGTTGGCCTCCCTTTGTTTCTTGTATTGAGTCTTCTCCTTAATGAGGATCCCTCTCAGCACTGTTTTATGTGCCGCCCAAGGCGTGATCGGGTTCACTGTGGAATCTGTGTTAATCTTCCAATATTCCTCTAAGTTTCTATGTATTTTATTCTTTACTAACGGATTTTTCATACAGGATGGATCGTATGTCCAGGTCTTTATTCTATGTGGATCTGAGAGATTACCTAACTTTAATTGTGTAATGGAGTGGTCAGACCATACGCACGGATGTATGTCTATAGATTGTATTGCAGGCTGCAGGATCTGACTTGTAAATACATAGTCTATTTTACTATAACTATTATGGGCTGATGAGTAGAAAGTCGTATCTCTAGACCCTCCATTCAATGCCATCCAAGTGTCTTGCAGAATATGTTGCTCAAGTATGCCTAGTATATTTTTAGCAGTCGTTTTTTGCCTATGTTTTTTCTTTGATGATAGGACAAGGTTTTGTTTTACTAATGCCTGAAGGTCAATGTTAAAATCTCCCGCCAGTAGTATTCGCATTCTCGACCAACTGGTCAACAAATGTGAAACCTTTTCAAAGAATTTATCTTGTTGCTCGTTAGGAGCATAGATATTACACAAAAGCACATCCATGTCCCCTATCCTACCTATCACTAAGAGATATCTACCTTCCCTATCTGATATGGTTTCTTTGTGTAAGAATGGTATGGATGAGTGTAACAAGATAGAAACTCCTCTCTTTTTGGAATCTAAGGTGGAGTGGAATTGTTGTGGATAATCTTTTGCCCAGTATTTAGGTATGGTATTTCTAAGAAAATGGGTTTCTTGTAAGTAAATGATGGTTGCCCCTAATCTTCTATAGTTAGTCATAGCCGTCCGTCTTTTAATGTCCGTGTTAAGACCCCTCGCATTGTGCGAGATTAAGACAATCCTAGGGAACGCTATTGTCTCTAAAATGTGTATATGTCAATCTCTTACCCCTCACCGTCTGCATTAGCATGAAATGTAACAGTCTATTGTCACAAGGGTCGCCCTCACTACTCTTCCAGTATTCTAGGGGTTTTTGGTCCTCCTCCCATCTCCAGTATTTCCCTAAAGCTGGCTCCTCTGACGAGCAAATATTCAGTGCATAATATCTTACAACTCTATATAACGTACATGTGAACAATCATATAATTAACATTAACTGATACTGACATACCTTTAAGATAAACATGTGTCAAAACCAACATAAATAATGGCAAACAGGTGATCTTACCAGAAACCATAGCATATTTTTCTTTTTTTCAGTGTGTGAAATAATTACATCAGTTCTTTTAAGAACGTCCAAACAGTGAACCTCATTGTTAAGTCAGAGGTTATCAAGTTCGGGTAAACCCCGGATTTGTCACCAAAGAGCTCAGATACTCTTCTCAACCTTGTGTGTTGTTTATTCGATAATTTCAGGTTTTCGCTTTCTTCTTAGTGACTTTCTTCCACTTTGATCTTTGAGGTTTTTAGACGAACTTGAGATGAGTCAGGCGGATGGGTTGTTGTTTCTCCAGTTGAGGTGTCTGGAGGCTCTAGGTCAAGAAATTTACATATATCAGGTATCTCTTCTACTGTCTTGATAGATAGCATTCTTCCATTTCGCACCACTTGTAGTGCAAAAGGAAAGCCCCATCTGTATGGGACCTGATTTTTCCGCAGAAGTAGAGTAAGAGGCTGCAGTGCGTTTCGTCTTTGTAGCGTTTTAACGCAGAGGTCTTGAAAGAATTGGATGATATTTCCTTGAAATTTGAAGGTGGGATTTTGTCTGGCTGCTAGAAGTATCTTCTCTCTGTCTGGGAACCGTAACAATTTGATGATAACATCTCTTGGTGGCTGGTCCGGTTTGGGTTTAGGTCTGAGAGCCCTATGAGCTCTTTCTATTGGGTAGTCCGTATCATTGGGTGTTCCCAGAATAGCATGAAACATTTGTTGGAGATAAGTGTGAAGCTCTTCAGCCGTTATGGCTTCCGGTATCCCCTTAAGCCTAATATTGGATCTTCTGCTTCTATTTTCTATATCTTCTATTTTCTCTTCTAGCTCCATTATTGTTTGTTGTTGTGAGGCTAATGTTTCCGAAACTGTCGCAATCTCCTCTCCCATCTCATCTGTGGCTGTTTCTACTAGAGAGTCTACCCGGTTTCCCAGTTCCGAGATCTCATTCTTAATCTCATTGAGACTGCCTGTAATTGTCGCTTGGAAGCTGTCCATTTTCTCCCACAGCTTTTCAAAATTAGATGTGATGTCTTGTTTAGAGACTAAGGACCGGAGATCTGCTCTAGTTACAGGTATCAGATCATTAGATTCTATCTCATCCTCAGACTCCATATCTTCTTCCATTTCAACTGTGGGGTGGTCTTGAGTTTTGGTTGTTTTAGCCGTCTTAAAGAAGGTGTCCACTGATATGGATTTCCCCCTTTATCACTTTTGGGACCTTTTCTGGTAGACATGACAAATTTCAGAGCTGATGAAGATGTATTGCAGTATAATTAAGAGTAATAGTCGGCTGGATAGAGTTATAAAGTCAGACTCCACCCTCTGTTCTTCTCGGGTATAGACAACAAGCATTTGCTTTCGTATTGATTCCCTCTGAGATATATATATAGATCCCCACCCTCTCAATGTAAATGAAGAAGGGACAGCTGCCTTCCAAACCTCTGCTTCTTATCTTTATTATGCACCATCAAATTCAAATCCCAGCATCCATCCGCCGTTCTATTAAAGTCTTCACTCACTTTGTCTATATCGCCCTCATTCCTTGCTGAGAAGCATATTGATAAATCTCTGCGTTACTCTGTAGAGCATGAGGGGCTTGCTGTGATAAAATAAAAGTTTTTAACTCTTTCACATCGTTGGGTTCCTGTCAGACCATCCAGCCAAGTCGCGTCATACAGCCATTTAGTTATCTATTTCCATTCACTTTTACAACTTAAATGAACCAGAGCTTGTAATGTCACTGTCTCTGATCCCCAGGGCAGGTGTCCACACTGGGCGAAGTCGGAGAGGGAAAGTGGGATATGACCTGCTGAGCAAAGTCAGCAGGAAATGGAGGGGACAGAAAACAGCAATGTTTTATTATTCAGCTCTGTATTAAAATATCTCAGCAAGTGCTGTATCCTGCCTCAGAACAGTCTCTAATGCAAGAAGCCCGGTACTCTACCTCTGTGCCTTAGCATTCAGTGATGCAGTTCTAATGTGGAGTATTTAATTACAATAGTGTCCAGCTACAGGACCTTGCTCATAGTGTCAGCAAATAGCACTAGTACAATAATTTACTATGCTCTCCCAATATATTTCTTCATTACCTGCTGTAAATGGTTGTGGAGATTTTCCAGCGTCTCACTTTCAGAAATTGTTCCAATGTTAGTGCTCCAGCTGCCGGGCCGCAATCAAGATGGCAATTTTTCGCGCCACTCGTTTCCTCCCTCTATAGCGGTAGTTAATCGGCGGCTCTCTGTCTCAAACAACACCGGGTGTGAATGCCCGCGATGACCGGGTGTATGATCCTCTGCCGGGCACTAATCAGCCGCTATCCTCCTTGTCAATGCGGCACAGTCACAAGTTCCGGCTGTAGCAGATGCAGCTGGAGCTGCCGGTAAGCTCAGTTGCACCCGGGTATGTTGAGACGGCTCCGGAGCGGAGCCCCGACCCTCCGGAGTCGTGTGTCTATTTGTGGGCTACAGTCACCAAACTGGCAGTTAGTTTAGTACTAAAGATCCGATGAGGGACTAATTTATCTAGAGAGTCAGGGCCTCGATGTGTAACTCCCAGTATCGCTTTTGAGTTTTGCCGTTATCTTTTAACAGTGCAGTCGGTCAGGGCAACCGAGCATCTCGCTGTAGTAATCTCCTAGGTTTTCCAGCAAACCCAGGTAAAATTAAGTGGTTTAAGTAGTTATTTTATATGATTTGCACAGGAGCCTCTGCAAGATGCTGTTGATCTGTTCGGCAGCTAACTCCGCCCCACTGCAGATTATTTAAAGGGACAGTCTACCATAGAATTGTTATTGTTTTAAAAGATAGATAATCCCTTTATTACCCATTCCCCAGTTTTGCATAACCAACACAGTTATATTAATATACTTTCTCTTGTAAGATGTATCGAGTCCACGGATTCATCCATACTTGTGGGATATTCTCCTTCCCAACAGGAAGTGGCAGAGAGAGCACCCACAGCAGAGCTGTCTATATAGCTCCTCCCTTAGCTCCACCCCCCAGTCATTCTCTCTGCCTGCTTAACTGCTAGGAAGGGCAAAGTGAGTGTGGTGACAAAAATGTTAGTTTTTATTTTCTCAAGCAAAACTTTGTTATTTTAAATGGTACCGGTGTGTACTATTTACTCTCTGGCAGAAAAGAGATGAAGATTTCTGCAGGGAGGATGATGATTTTAGCACTTTGTAACTAAAATCCACTGCTGTTCTCACAAGGACTGAGTAGTACAGGAAAACTTCAGTTGGTGGAACAGTTTGCAGGTTAAACTGCTTTGAGGTATGTTCAGTATAATTTTTTCTAGACAGACTGTGTTAATTCTAGAAAAGGCTTACAATATCCCCATGAGGGAAGGGTAAGCTGTATTCAGAGACTTAGTAAGAATCCCAGCTTGCACAAAGGGCTCATTAGTTACTGGTGACACTGATAAGGAAAAACGTTTTTATTATTATTGCAATAACGTTTTTTTGAGGGACTTTAAGGGGTCTTTGTGGCTTGTTTAAGGGTTACTAACCCACATGGCTAGTTTAGGAAACACTCTGTTGTATTTCCTTTAGGCCCCATGACATCAAGTGAGGTGGGAGGGGCCTATTTTCGTGCCTCAGTTGCACAGTTTCTTTTCCTGAGAGACATCTAACTGCTTCTCCAGAGGTTTTTTTCCCCACAAATCGTTCATAAAGGGCAGGTAGGCGCCACAGCAGAGCTGTGGCAAGGTGCTGAACGTTTTTTACCGGTTTTGACGTTTTGTCAATCCGGTTTTTACATTAAGGGGTTAATTGTTTATTTGCATAGCAGTGCAAAGTTACTAAGGCTTTATGATGCTACTGTAAAAATTTCGTTGAGTTTACTGCTTTTTTACACTGTTTTGCAGATTTTGTGCAGCTTTTTTTCTCTTAAAGGCACAGTACCGTTTTTCTCCTACATTGGTGTGTCCGGTCCACGGCTTCATCCTTACTTGTGGGATATTCTCATTCCCTACAGGAAATGGCAAAGAGAGCACAACAGCAGAGCTGTCCATATAGCTCCCCCTCTAGCTCCGCCCCCCAGTCATTCTCTTTGCCGCTCTGTACAAGTAGTATCTCCACGGGGATGGTAAAGAGTATGTGGTGTTAGTTGTAGTTTTTTATTTCTTCTATCAAGAGTTTGTTATTTTAAAATAGTGCCGGTTTGTACTATTTACTCTGCAACAGAAAATGAAGAAGATTTCTGTTAATGAGGAGTATGATTTTAGCACCAGTAACTAAAATCGTTTGCTGTTCCCACGCAGGACTGTTAAATCAGAGAACTTTCAAGGGGGAACAGTTTGCAGGCTTATCTGCTTCAGGTATGATCAGTCACTTTTCTAACAAGACCAAGTAATGCTAGAAGACTGTCAGTTATCCCTTATGGGATAGGTAAGCCATTTTCTTAGACTCAGTAACAGAATTAAGGCTTATAAATTGGGCTCTCTGCTGGTTGACACTATTGTGGGCTAAGTCGTTTGTTTTTTATCATGTTTATGTGACTTAAGTGTTTTTTCAAACTTTAAAACACTTTAGGGTATGTTATTTGCGCCTGGCAGCCGTTTAGACACCTATTTTGGTCAGAAAGGTCCCTTCACTCTGGAATGCAGAGGGAGGAGGCCTCATTTTCGCGCCTCAGTTGCGCAGTTGCCTTTCATCAGAAGGTTCATGCAGCTTCACGTGGAAGGTCAAGAGGCTTAGAAAAGAACTTATAAGAGGTTTATTCGTTTTTGGTTAACCCATAAGGAAGGTAAAAGCTGCGGTGGAGACTGTGGCAGGGGACTGTAGTGTATTAACCGGTTAATTGCTGTTATCAGCTCCGGTTTGGATCAATTGGTCTAAATCTTTTTGTGCAATACTTTCATAGCTTTAAGACACTACGGTGAAAATTTCAGAAAAATCTGATATTTCTTTGTTGTTTTTCTAACGTTTCAGTAATAAAGTGTGCTCCTTTATTATTTAAAGAGACAGTAACGGTTTTGTATAAAATTACTTTTTTTGCATTAAAAAGCTGCCTAGGTTTGTCTAACATGTCTGTGCCTTCAGATAGCCTATGTTCTGTGTGCATGGAGGACAAGGTGGTTCCACCATTAAATGTTTGTGCGAATTGTGCCATAGGGTCCAAACAAATTAAGGACAGTACTGTCACTTTTAAAAATGTTGCCCAAGATGATTCTTCAAATGAAGGTAGTGGGGATAGTTCATCATCCTCTCCTTCTGTGTCAACGCCAGTTTTGCCCGCGCCAGCGATACCTAGTACATCTGACGCGCCTATGGCTGTTACTATGCATCAATTAGCGGCAGTAGTGAATAATTCTTTAGAAGCATTTTTATCCAAGCTGCCAGTTTATCCTAGAAAGCGTGATGTCTCAGTTTTAAATACAGAGGATGAGCAAGCAGACGCAGGGGATAATTCATCTGTGGTACCCTCACATCAATCTGAGTTGGCGGTGAGGGAGGGCCTGTCTGAGGGAGAAATTTCTGACACAGGAAAAGTTTCTCAGCAGGCAGAGACTGATACCATTGCATTTAAATTTAAACTAGAACACCTCCGCGCCCTACTTAAGGAGGTGCTAGCTACTCTCGATGATTGTGATCCTTTGGTGATTCCAGAAAAATTGTGCAAAATGGACAAATTTTTAGAAGTTCAAGTGCACTCTGATGCGTTTCCGATACCCAAGTGGGTGGCCGATATAGTGACTAAGGAGTGGGAGAAGCCAGGGGAACCATTTGTTCCCCCTCCTATATTTAAGAAAATGTTCCCCATTATTGATCCCAGAAGGGACGCATGGCAGACGGTCCCTAAGGTAGAGGAGGCAGTTTCAACATTGGCTAAGCGCACAACTATACCAATAGAGGACAGTTGCGCTTTCAAAGATCCTATGGATAAAAAACTAGAAGGGTTACTTAAGAAAATTTTTGTTCAGCAAGGTTACCTTCTGCAACCAATTTCGTACATTATTCCTGTCACCACGGCGGCGTCTTTTTGGTTCGATGAACTAGAAAATTCGCTCCAGAAAGAGACTCCTTATGAAGAGGTCATGGACAGAATTCACGCACTGAAGTTGGCTAATTCCTTTATTTTAGATGCCGCTTTTCAATTAGCAAAATTAGCAGTGAAAAATTCAGGTTTTGCAATAGTGGCGCGCAGAGCGCTTTGGCTAAAATCTTGGTCGGCGGACGTATCGTCCAAAACAAAATTACTTAATATTCCTTTCAAGGGTAAGACCCTATTCGGGCCAGAATTGAAAGAGATTATTTCAGACATCACTGGGGGAAAGGGCCATGCCCTTCCACAGGATAGACCTTTCAAAGCAAAAAATAAGTCTAATTTTCGTTCCTTTCGCAACTTCAGGAACGGACTGGCTTCTAACTCTACAGCCTCTAGACAAGAGGGTAACGCATCCCAGCCCAAACCAGCATGGAAACCATTGCAAGGCTGGAACAAGGGAAAACAGGCCAAGAAGCCTGCTGCTCCAACCAAGTTAGCATGAAAGGATAGCCCCCGATCCGGGACCGGATCTGGTGGGGGGCAGACTCTCTCTCTTTGTTCAGGCTTGGGCAAGAGATGTTCCAGACCCCTGGGCTTTAGAGATTGTCTCTCAGGGGTATCTCCTAGAATTGAAGGACCTTCCACCAAAGGGAAGGTTTCATCTTTCTCGCTTGTCTTCAGACCAGACAAAGAGACAGGCATTCTTACATTGCGTAGAAGACCTTTTCAAAATGGGAGTGATTCACCCAGTTCCAAAAGCAGAACAAGGACTGGGTTTTTACTCAAACCTGTTTGTAGTTCCCAAAAAGGAGGGAATGTTCAGGCCAATTCTGGATTTAAAAACAAATTTCTCAGAGTTCCATTATTCAAGATGGAAACAATTCGAACAATTCTACCTATGATCCAGGAGGGTCAATATATGACTACTGTGGACCTAAAGGATGCATACCTGCATATTCCAATCCACAAAAATCACCATCAGTTCCTAAGATTCGCCTTTCTGGACAAGCATTACCAGTTTGTGGCCCTTCCCTTCGGGTTGGCCACCGCTCCAAGAATTTTCACAAAGGTACTAGGGTCACTTCTAGCGGTACTAAGACCGCGGGGCATTGCAGTAGCACCTTATCTAGACGACATCTTAATACAGGCGTCATCTCTTCCCAGAGCCAAGGCTCATACGGACATTGTTCTAGCCTTTCTAAGGTCTCACGGGTGGAAGGTGAACGTAGAAAAAAGTTCTCTGTCCCCGGTCACAAGGGTTCCCTTCCTGGGAACAATAATAGATTCGGCAGAAATGAAAATCTTTCTGACGGAGGTCAGGAAGTTAAAACTCTCAAAAGCCTGTTGAGTTCTTCATGCCATTGCTTAGCCGTCTGTGGCTAAGTGCATGGAGGTTATAGGTCTAATGGTGGCGGCAATGGACATTGTCCCATTTGCCAGAATTCATCTAAGACCACTGCAATTGTGCATGCTCAAGCAATGGAATGGGGATTATGCAGACTTGTCTCCCCAGATACAG
Source organism: Bombina bombina (assembly GCF_027579735.1). Lineage (NCBI taxonomy): Eukaryota > Metazoa > Chordata > Amphibia > Anura > Bombinatoridae > Bombina > Bombina bombina. The sequence continues at coordinate 1,088,802,564 of NC_069502.1, forward strand.
ATGGACCAGGAAACCAGAGACTCGCTTCTCTGGTGGTTGGCTCAGGATCACCTGTCGCAGGGAATGAGTTTCCGCAGACCAGAGTGGATCATTGTCACGACCGACGCCAGTCTCCTAGGCTGGGGCGCGGTGTGGGACTCCCTGAAAGCTCAGGGTCTATGGTCTCGGGAAGAATCTCTTCTCCCGATAAACATTTTGGAACTAAGAGCGATATTCAATACGCTCCTGGCTTGGCCTCAACTAGCGAAGGCCAAGTTCATAAGATTTCAGTCGGACAATATGACGACTGTAGCGTACATCAATCATCAGGGAGGAACGAAGAGTTCCCTGGCGATGAGAGAAGTATCCAAGATCATCAAATGGGCGGAGGATCACTCCTGCCATCTATCTGCAATTCACATCCCAGGAGTAGACAACTGGGAGGCGGATTATTTGAGTCGTCAGACTTTCCATCCGGGGGAGTGGGAACTTCACCCGGAGGTCTTTGCCCAGTTAACTCAACTATGGGGCATTCCAGATCTGGATCTGATGGCGTCTCGTCAGAACTACAAGGTTCCACGCTACGGGTCCAGGTCCAGGGATCCCAAGGCGACATTGGTGGATGCATTGGTGGCGCCTTGGTCATTCAATCTAGCGTATGTCTTTCCACCGTTTCCTCTACTCCCCAGGCTAGTAGCCAGGATCAAACAGGAGAAGGCTTCGGTGATTCTAATAGCTCCTGCGTGGCCACGCAGGACTTGGTATGCAGACCTGGTTAATATGTCATTGGTTCCACCATGGAAGCTACCATTGAGACAGGACCTTCTAGTGCAAGGCCCATTCGAACATCCGAACCTAGTTTCTCTGCAGCTGACTGCTTGGAGATTGAACGCTTGATTCTATCTAAGCGTGGGTTTTCGGAATCAGTTATAGATACTCTGGTTCAGGCTAGAAAGCCTGTAACCAGGAGAATTTACCATAAGATATGGCAGAAATATCTCTATTGGTGCAGATCCAAGGGTTACTCATGGAGTAAAATTAGAATTCCATGGATTCTTTCCTTTCTCCAAGAAGGTTTGGAGAAAGGTCTGTCAGCTAGTTCTTTAAAGGGACAGATATCTGCTCTGTCTGTCTTGTTACACAAAAGTCTGGCAGCTGTGCCAGATGTTCAGGCGTTCGTACAGGCGTTGGTCAGAATCAAGCCTGTCTACAGACCTGTGACTCCTCCATGGAGTCTAAATCTAGTTCTTTCAGTTCTTCAAGGGGTTCCGTTTGAACCTTTACATTCCATAGATATTAAGTTACTATCTTGGAAAGTTTTGTTTTTGGTTGCTATTTCTTCTGCTAGAAGGGTTTCTGAATTGTCTGCTTTGTAGTGTAATTCACCCTATCTGGTGTTCCATACAGATAAGGTTGTTTTTCGTACCAAACCTGGTTTTCTTCCAAAAGTGGTTTCCAATAGGAATATTAACCAGGAGATAGTTGTTCCTTCTCTGTGTCCTAATCCAGTTTCTAAAAAGGAACGCTTGTTGCACAATCTAGATGTGGTTCGTGCTTTAAAATCCTATTTAGAAAGCAACAAAAGATTTCAGACAGACATCTTCATTGTTTGTCGTCTATTCTGGTAAGAGGAGAGGTCAGAAAGCTACTGCTACCTCTCTTTCCTTCTGGTTAAAAAGCATCATCCGATTGGCTTATGAGATTGCCGGACGGCAGCCTCCTGAACGAATTACTGCTCATTCTACTAGAGCTGTGGCTTCCACATGGGCCTTCAAGAACGAGGCTTCTGTTGAACAGATCTGTAAGGCAGCGACGTGGTCTTCTCTGCATTCTTTTGCCAAATTTTACAAATTCGATACTTATGCTTCTTCGGAGGCTATTTTTGGGAGAAAGGTTTTACAAGCAGTGGTGCCTTCCGTTTAGGTTCCCTGACTTGCTCCCTCCCTTCATCCGTGTCCTAAAGCTTTGGTATTGGTTCCCACAAGTAAGGATGAAGCCGTGGACCGGACACACCAATGTAGGAGAAAACAGAATTTATGTTTACCTGATAAATTTCTTTCTCCTACGGTGTGTTCGGTCCACGGCCCGCCCTGGCTTTTAGTCAGGTTTAAAATTTTTGTTTTTGTACACTACAGTCACCACTGCACCCTATGGTTCTCCTTTTTCTCCTGACCGTCGGTCGAATGACTGGGGGGCGGAGCTAGAGGGGGAGCTATATGGACAGCTCTGCTGTTGTGCTCTCTTTGCCATTTCCTGTAGGGAATGAGAATATCCCACAAGTAAGGATGAAGCCGTGGACCGGACACACCGTACGAGAAAGAAATTTATCAGGTAAACATAAATTCTATTTTTTCTAAGTATTATTTACTTTGAGTAAAGTGTTTTCCAAGCTTGCTTGTTTCATTACTAGCCTGTTTAACATGTCTGACACTAAGGAAAATCCTTGTTTAATGTGTTTAGAAGCCATTGTGGAACCCCTCTCTTAGAATGTGTCCCACTTGCACTGATATGTCTTTACATTATAAAGAGCATATTTTAGCAATGAAAAATATAGCAATAGATGATTCTCAGACAGAAGGAAATGAGTTTTTGACATCTAGCTCTCCCCAAGTGTCACAACCAGTAACCCCCGCACAAGTGACGCCTAGTACCTCTAATGCGTCAAATTAATTTACTTTACAAGACATGGCCACAGTTATGAATAAAACCCTCACAGAGGTTTTTTCTAAACTGCCTGGTTTACAAGGAAAGCGTGACAGCTGTGGGTTAAGTAAAGCTGAGCAGTCTGACGCTTTAGTAGCCGTATCTGATATACCCTCACAATGTTCTGAAGTAGGGGTAAGGGATTTGTTATCTGAGGGAGAAATTTCTGATTCAGGAAAGACGCTCCCTCAGACAGATTCTGCTTGAACACGTCCGCTTATTGCTCAGGGAGGTATTAGCGACTCCAGATGATTGTGACCCCATAGTGGTTCCAGAGAAATTGTGTAAAATGGACAAATACTTAGAGGTTCCCGTTTACACTGTTTTTCCAGTCCCTAAGAGGATTGTGAATATTGTTACTAAGGAGTGGGATAAACCAGGTATTCCGTTTCCTCCCCCTCCTGTTTTTAAGAAAATGTTTACCATATCTGACACCATGCGGGACTCGTGGCAGACGGTTCCTAAGGTGGAGGGAGCTATTTCTACTCTATCTAAGCATACAACTATACCTATTGAAGACAATTGTGCTTTCAAAGATCCTATGGATAAAGAAAATTTTTGTTCATCAAGGTTTTCTTCTCCAACCTATTGCGTGCATTGTTCCTGTAACTACTGCAGCTGCTTTCTGGTTTGAGGCTCTAGAAGAGGCTCTTCAGATGGAGACTCCATTAGAGGATATTATGGATAGAATTAAGGCTCTTAAGTTGGCTAATTCTTTCATTACAGATGCCGCTCTCCAACTGGCTAAGTTAGCGGCAAAGAATTCAGGTTTTGCCATTTTAGCACGCAGGGCGTTATGGCTTAAGTCCTGGTCTGCTGATGTATCGTCAAAATCTAAACTTTTGAACATCCCTTTCAAAGGAAAGACCCTATTCGGGCCTGAACTGAAAGAAATTATTTCAGACATCACTGGAGGGAAAGGCCATGCTCTCCCTCAGGATAAGACAAATAAATTGAGGACCAAACAAAATAATTTTCGTTCCTTTCGGAATTTAAAGGGTGGTCCCGCTTCAGCTTCCTCTGCTGCAAAGCAAGAGGGGAATTTTGCCCAATCCAAGTTAGTCTGGAGACCTAACCAGGCTTGGAAAAGGGCACACAGACCAAGAAGCCTGCAGCTGCCTCTAAGACAGCATGAAGGGGTAGCCCCCGATCCGGTACCGGATCTAGTAGGGGGCAGACTCTCTCTCTCTTCGCTCAGGCTTGGGCAAGAGATGTCCACGATTCCTGGGCTTTAGAAATTTTGTCCCAGGAATATCTTCTGGACTTCAAAGACTCTCCCCCAAGGGGTAGGTTTCACACTTCTCAATTGTCTGCAAACCAGACAGAGAGAGAGGCGTTCTTACGCTGTGTAGAAGACCTACATACATACCATGGGAGTGATCCGCCCAGTTCCAAAAGCGGAACAAGGGCTAGGGTTTTACGCAAACCTGTTTGTGGTTCCCAAAAAAGAGGGAACTTTCAGACCAATCTTGGATCTCAAAATTCTAAACAAGTTCCTCAGAGTACTATCATTCAAGATGGAGACTATTCGGACTATTCTACCTCTGATCCAGGAGGGTCAATATATGACTACCGTGGACTTAAAGGATGCGTATCTACACATCCCTATTCACAGAGATTATCATCAATTCCTCAGATTCGCCTGTCTGGACAGGCATTACCAGTTTGTGGCCCTTCCCATGGGGTTGGCCACGGCTCCCAGAATTTTCACAAAGGTGCTAGGGTCCCTTTTGGCGGTTCTAAGGCTGTGGGGCATAGCAGTGGCGCCTTATCTAGACGACATATTAATTCAGGCGTCGACTTTCCAACTAGCCAAGTCTCACACGGATATTGTGTTGGCTTTTCTGAGATCTCACGGGTGGAAGGTGAACATAAAAAAGAGTTCTCTCTTCCCTCTCACAAGAGTTTCCTTCCTAGGGACTCTGATAGACTCGGTAGAAATGAAAATATTTCTGACGGGGGTCAGAAAATCAAAACTCTTAACCACTTGCCGAGCTCTTCATTCCATTCCTCGGCCATCAGTGGCTCAGTGCATGGAGGTAATCGGACTCATGGTAGCGGCATGCCCGCCTACACCTCAGACCACTGCAACTATGCATGCTCAAACAGTGGAATGGGGATTATGCAGATTTATCTCCTCAATTGCATCTGGACCAGGAGACCAGAGATTCTCTTTTCTGGTGGTTGTCTCAGGACCACCTGTCTCAGGGAATGTGTTTCCGCAGGCCAGAGTGGCTCATAGTAACAACAGATGCCAGCCTGTTAGGCTGGGGTGCAGTCTGGAACTCCCTGAAAGCACAGGGCTTATGGTCTCAGGAGGAAATTCTCCTCCCGATAAACATTCTAGAACTGAGAGCGATATTCAATGCGCTTCAGCCGTGGCCCCAGCTTGCTGCGGCCAAATTCATCAGATTTCAGTCGGACAACATCACGACTGTAGCTTATATCAATCATCAAGGAGGAACACGGAGTTCTCTAGCAATGATGGAGGTAACCAAAATAATCAGATGGGCGGAGGATCACTCTTGCCATCTCTCAGCAATCCATATCCCAGGAGTAGAGAACTGGAAGGCGGATTTCCTAAGTCGTCAGACTTTTCATCCGGGGGAGTGGGAGCTCCATCTGGAGGTATTTGCCCAGCTGACTCAGCTATGGGGCACACCAGAATTGGATCTGTTGGCGTCCCGTCAGAATGCCAAACTTCCTCGTTACGGGTCCAGGTCCTGGGATCCCCAGGCGGTACTGATAGATGCTCTAGCATTGCCCTGGTCCTTCAATCTGGCCTATGTATTTCCACCGTTTCCTCTCCTCCCACGTCTGGTTGCCAGAATCAATCAGGAGAGAGCTTCAGGTGATTCTAATAGCACCTGTGTGGCCACGCAGGACTTGGTATGCAGACCTAGTGGACATGTCATCGGTTCCACCGTGGACTCTGCCAATGAGGCAGGACCTTCTAATCCAAGGTCCATTCACGCATCCAAATCTAATTTCTCTGCATCTGACTGCTTGGAGATTGAACACCTGATTCTTTCAAAGTGTGGTTTCTCTGAGTCGGTCATTGATACCCTGATTCAAGCTAGAAAGCTTGTCACCAGGAAGATCTATCATAAGATTTGGCGCAAATATTTTTATTGTTGTGAATCCAAGGGTTACTCATGGAGTAAGATTAGGATTCCTAGAATATGGTCCTTTTTCCAAGAAGGATTAGAGAAGGGATTATCAGCTAGTTCCTTAAACGGACAAATATCGTCTTTGTCTATTCTTTTACACAAACGTCTGGCAGATGTCCCAGACGTTCAAGCCTTTAGTCAGGCCTTGGTTAGGATCAAGCCTGTTTTTAAACCTGTTGCTCCGCCATGGAGCCTAAACTTAGTTCTTAAAGTTCTTCAAGGGGTTCCGTTCGAACCTATGCATTCCATAGATATTAAGCTTCTATCTTGGAAAGTTTGTTTTTTAGTAGCTATCTCTTCGGCTCGAAGAGTTTCTGAGTTATCTGCTTTACAGTGTGATTCACCTTACCTTGTTTTCCATGCAGATAAGGTGGTTTTGCATACCAAACCTGGGTTTTTTCCTAAGGTTGTTTCTAATAGGAATATCAATCAGGAGATTGTTGTTCCTTCACTGTGTCCTAATCCTTCATCAAAGAAGGAACGTCTGTTGCACAATCTTGATGTGGTTTGTGCTTTAAAGTTCTACTTACAAGCAACTAAAGATTTCCGTCAAACATCTTCATTGTTTGTTGTTTATTCTGGTAAACGGAAAGGTCAAAAGGCTACGGCTACCTCTCTTTCCCTTTGGTTGAAAAGCATCATCCGTTTGGCTTATGAGACTGCTGGCCAGCAGCCTCCTGAAAGAATTACTGCTCATTCTACTAGAGCAGTGGCTTCCACATGGGCTTTTAAAAATGAGGCTTCTGTTGAACAGATTTGTAAGGCGGCGACTTGGTCTTCGCTTCATACTTTTTCAAAATTTTACAAATTCGATACTTTTGCTTCTTTGGAGGCTATTTTTGGGAGAAATGTTCTACAAGCAGTGGTGCCTTCCGTTTAAGGTACCTGTCTTGTCCCTCCCTTCATCCGTGTCCTAAAGCTTTGGTATTGGTATCCCACAAGTATGGATGAATCCGTGGACTCGATACATCTTACAAGAGAAAACAGAATTTATGCTTACCTGATAAATTTCTTTCTCTTGTGATGTATCGAGTCCACGGCCCGCCCTGTCTATTTCGGACAGGTAGTATATTTTTCTTTAAAAAACTTCAGTCACCACTGCACCCTATAGTTTCTCCTTTTTCTTCCTAGCCTTTGGTCGAATGACTGGGGGGTGGAGCTAAGGGAGGAGCTATATAGACAGCTCTGCTGTGGGTGCTCTCTCTGCCACTTCCTGTTGGGAAGGAGAATATCCCACAAGTATGGATGAATACGTGGACTCGATACATCACAAGAGAAAGTAATTTATCAGGTAAGCATAAATTCTGTTTTTTACCTCTGTGATTACCTTGTATCTAGGAACCTTCTTCCAGCCCCCTAATCACATGACTGTGACTATTTATTATCTATTGTCTTACATTTAGCATTTTTTTGTGCTAAATCTTAAATAACCCCCTGTGCCTGAACACAGTGTTATCTATATGGCCCATGTGTACTTTCTGTCTCTTTGTGTTGAAAAGAGATTTAAAAAGCATGTGATAAGAGGCAGCCCCCAAAGGCTTAGAAATTAGCATATGAGCCTACTTATGTTTAGTTTAAACTAAGAATACCAAGAGAAAAAAGCAAATTTGATGATAAAAGTAAATTGGAAAGTTAATTAAAAGTCCTATCTGAATAAGTTTAATTTATACTAGACTGTCCCTTTAAGCAGACACTAGATTTCTCCAGTGGAATGGCATCTCAATAAGAGATTCTTCCAATCTTGATCTGATGGCTTCCTGTGTAAGTTATCGGATTCCAAGGTTCTTCAGTCGCTTTCCAACTCCTCAGGCTCTGGGAGTGGTTTCTCTACTTCAGGAATGGCCAATGGGCCTCATTTATGTCTTCCCTGGCCTCTTCCAGTCTCTATGTCAAGGTACAGCTGTTTATCTGAATCCATTACAGTTCAAGCTTGCTGAGGTCACCTGACTTCAACAGATACATATTTAAGCTCCTGTTATTCATACCATTCTGCAGGCTAGAAACCGTTCTATCGCCAGAAAATATTATAGATTGATTGTTTGATTTCCTACATACACCTAGATTACGAGTTTTGAGCGCTATAGGGAAAGTAAAGAATGCAACAAAAGTGGCGTTATTTAACCTCCTATAGCGTTGCCATTACAAGTTTTGAAAAACACTGCTTGCGCGGGCGATATGGAGATTTTAAGCTCTAGACTGCACACAAAACAAGCGGTGTCTTGATGTGCTCATGTACGCTTTCCCCATAGACAACAATGTGGAGAGCCAGCAAAAAAAAAGTCTAACACCTGCGATCGCGGAAACAAAAGCTCCGTAATGCAGCCCCATGTCTATGGGGGAAAAAAAAAAAGACAGTTTAAACCTAACACCCTAACATAAACCCAGAGTCTAAACACCCCTAATCTGCTGCCCCTGACATCGCCGACACCTGCCTACAGTCATAAACCCCTAATCTGCCACTCCCGATATCGCCGCCACCTAAATAAAATTATTAACCCCTAATCTGTCGCTCCCGATATCGCCGCCACTATACTAAAGTTATTAACCTCTTATCCGCCACACCCCAACATCGCCGCAACTATATTAAAGTTATTAACCCCTATTCCGCCGCTCCTGATATCGCCGCCACCTAAATAAAGCTATTAACCCCTAAACCTCTGGCCTCCCACATCACTTTCACTAAATAAACCTATTAACCCCTAAACTGCCAGCCCCCCACATCGCAACAACCTAAATTAAACTATTAACCCCTAACGTAACCCTAACACCCCCTAACTTTAACATAATTAAAATAGATCTAAATTAAACGTACAATTATTAACTAATTAAACTATTAACCCCTAAACTGCCAGCCCCACACATCGCAACAATCTAAATTAAACTATATTGACCCCTAAACCTAACCCTAACGTAACCCTAACTCCCCCTAACTTTAACATAATGAAATTAGATCTAAGTTAAAGTTACTATTATTAACTAAATAATTAGGGTTGCACTGATACCATTTTTTTAAGACCGAGTACAAGTACCGATACTTGTTTTCAAATACTCGCCGATACCAATTACCGATACTTTTTCTTTTTTAATGTCATGTGACAGTTAACCAAGCACAATACAGACTAATTATTTAAGATTCCTTCTTTATAATTATGAAGGACTGTAACTTAAAAGACATTATGAAATAATAAAACAGTTTTCTCCAACATAGGTGTGTCCGGTCCACGGCGTCATCCTTACTTGTGGGATATTCTCTTCCCCAACAGGAAATGGCAAAGAGCCCAGCAAAGCTGGTCACATGATCCCTCCTAGGCTCCGCCTACCCCAGTCATTCTCTTTGCCGTTGTACAGGCAACATCTCCACGGAGATGGCTTAGAGTTTTTTAGTGTTTAAACTGTAGTTTTTATTATTCAATCAAGAGTTTGTTATTTTAAAATAGTGCTGGTATGTACTATTTACTCAGAAACAGAAAAGAGATGAAGATTTCTGTTTGTATGAGGAAAATGATTTTAGCACCCGTAACTAAAATCCATGGCTGTTCCACACAGGACTGTTGAGAGCAATTAACTTCAGTTGGGGGAACAGTGTGCAGTCTCTTACTGCTTGAGGTATGACACATTCTAACAAGACGATGTAATGCTGGAAGCTGTCATTTTCCCTATGGGATCCGGTAAGCCATGTTTATTAAGATAGTAAATATGGGGCTTCACAAGGGCTTATTAAGACTGTAGACTTTTTCTGGGCTAAATCGATTCATTATTAACACATATTTAGCCTTGAGGAATCATTTATTCTGGGTATTTTGATATGATTATATCGGCAGGCACTGTTTTAGACACCTTATTCTTTAGGGGCTTTCCCTAATCATAGTCAGAGCCTCATTTTCGCGCCGGTATGGCGCACTTGTTTTTGAGGACAGCATGGCATGCAGCTGCATGTGTGTGGAGCTCTGATACATAGAAAAGTCTTTCTGAAGGCATCATTTGGTATCGTATTCCCCTTTGGGCTTGGTTGGGTCTCAGCAAAGCAGATTCCAGGGACTGTAAAGGGGTTAAATATAAAAACGGCTCCGGTTCCGTTATTTTAAGGGTTAAAGCTTCCAAATTTGGTGTGCAATACTTTTAAGGCTTTAAGACACTGTGGTGAAATTTTGGTGAATTTTGAACAATTCCTTCATACTTTTTTCGCAATTGCAGTAATAAAGTGTGTTTAGTTTTAAAATTTAAAGTGACAGTAACGGTTTTATTTTTAAAACGTTTTTTGTGCTTTGTTATCAAGTTTATGCCTGTTTAACATGTCTGAACTACCAGATAGATTGTGTTCTGACTGTGGGGAAACCAAGGTTCCTTCTCATTTAACTATATGTATTTTATGTCATAAAAAATTTAGTAAAAATGATGCCCAAGATGATTCCTCAAGTGAGGGGAGTAAGCATGGTACTGCATCATCCCCTCCTTCGTCTACACCAGTCTTGCCCATACAGGAGGCCCCTAGTACATCTAGTGCGCCAATACTCCTTACTATGCAACATTTAAACGGCTGTAATGGATAATTCTATCAAAAACATTTTAGCCAATATGCCCACTTATCAGCGAAAGCGCGACCTGCTCTGTTTTAGAAAATTCTGTAGAGCATGAGAACGCTGATGATATGGTTTCTGAAGGGCCCCTACACCAGTCTGAGGGGGCCAGGGAGGTTTTGTCTGAGGGAGAAATTTCAGATTCAGGAAACATTTCTCAACAAGCTGAACCTGATGTGATTACTTTTAAATTTAAGTTGGAACATCTCCGCGCTCTGCTTAAGGAGGTGTTATCCAATTTGGATGATTGTGATTATCTGGTCATTCCAGAACCACTATGTAAAATGGAAAAGTTCTTAGAGGCCCCGGGGCCCCCCGAAGCTTTTCCTATATCCAAGCGGGTGGCGTACATTGTTAGTAAAGAATGGGACAGGCCCGGTATACCTTTAGTACCTCCCCCCATATTTATAAAATTGTTTTCCTATAGTCGACCCCAGAAAGGACTGATGGCAGACAGTCCCCAAGGTCGAGGGGGGCGGTTTCTACTCTACACAAGCGCGCCACTATACCCATAGAAGATAGTTGTGCTTTCCAAGATCCTATGGATAAAAAATGGTCTGCTAAAGATGTTTGTTCAGCAAGGTTCCCTTCTACAACCAATTGCATGCATTGTCCCTGTCACTGCAGCCGCGTGTTTCTAGTTTGATGAGCTAGGAAAGGCGATTATTAGTAATTCTTCTTCTTATGAGGAGATTATGGACAGAATTCGTGCTCTTAAATTGGCTAATTCTTTCACCCTAGACGCCACCTTGCAATTGGCTAGGTTAGCGGCGAAAAAATTCTGGTTTGCTATTGTGGCGCAGAGCGCTTTGGTTAAAATCTTGGGCAGCGGATGCGTCTTCCAAGAACAAATTGCTTGACATTCCTTTCAAGGGGAAAACACTCTTTGACCCTGACTTGAAAGAGATTATCTCTGATATCACTGGGGGCAAGGGCCACGCCCTTCCTCAGGATAGGTCTTTTCAAGACCAAAAATAAACCTAAGTTTCGTCCCTTTCGCAGAAACGGATCAGCCCCAAGGGCTACGTCCTCTAAGCAGGAAGGTAATACTTCTCAAGCCAATCCAGCCTGGAGACCTATGCAAGGCTGGAACAAAGGAAAGCAGGCCAGGAAACCTGCCACTGCTCCCAAGACAGCATGAAATGCGGGCCCCCGATCCGGGACCGGATCTGGTGGGGGGCAGACTCTCTCTCTTCGCTCAGGCTGGGGCAAGAGATGTTCTGGATCCTTGGGCGCTAGAAATAGTCTCCCAAGGTTATTCTCTGGAGTTCAAGGGGCTTCCTCCAAGGGGGAGGTTCCACAGGTCTCAGTTGTCTTCAGACCACATAAGAAGACAGGCATTCTTACATTGGGTAGAAGACCTGCTAAAAATGGGAGTGATTCATCCTGTTCCATTAGGAGAACAAGGGATGGGGTTCTACTCCAATCTGTTCATAGTTCCCAAAAAAGAGGGAACGTTCAGACCAATCTTAGATCTCAAGATCTTGAACAAGTTTCTCAAGGTTCCATCGTTCAAGATGGAAACCATTCGAACACTTCTTCCTTCCATCCAGGAAGGTCAATTCATGACCAAGGTGGATTTCAAGGATGCGTATCTACATATTCCTATCCACAAGGAACATCATCGGTTCCTAAGGTTTGCATTCCTGGACAAGCATTTCCAGTTCGTGGCGTTTTCTTTCGGATTAGCCACTGCTCCTAGGATTTTCTCATAGGTACTAGGGTCCCTTCTGGCGGTGCTAAGACCAAGGGGCATTGCTGTAGTACCTTACTTGGACGACATTCTGATTCGAGCGTCGTCCCTTCCTCAAGTAAAGGCTCACACGGACATTGTCCTGGCCTTTCTCAGATCTCACGGATGGAAAGTGAACGTGGAAAAGAGTTCTCTATCTCCGTCAACGAGGGTTCCCTTCTTGGGAACTATAATAGACTCCTTAGAAATGAGGATTTTTCTGACAGAAGCCAGAAAAACAAAACTCCTAGACTCTTGTCGGATACTTCATTCCGTTCCTCTTCCTTCCATAGCGCAGTGCATGGAAGTGATAGGTTTGATGGTAGCGGCAATGGACATAGTTCCTTTTGTGCGCATTCATCTAAGACCATTACAACTGTTCATGCTCAGTCAGTGGAATGGGGACTATTCAGACTTGTCTCCGAAGATACAAGTAAATCAGAGGACCAGAGACTCATTCCGTTGGTGGCTGTCCCTGGACAACCTGTCACAAGGGATGACCTTCCGCAGACCAGAGTGGGTCATTGTCACGACCGACGCCAGTCTGATGGGCTGGGGCGCGGTCTGGGGATCCCTGAAAGCTCAGGGTCTTTGGTCTCGGGTAGAATCTCTTCTACCGATAAATATTCTGGAACTGAGAGCGATATTCAATGCTCTCAAAGCTTGGCCTCAGCTAGCGAGGGCCAAGTTCATACATCAACCATCAGGGGGGAACAAGGAGTTCCCTAGCGATGGAAGAAGTGACCAAAATCATTCTATGGGCGGAGTCTCACTCCTGCCACCTGTCTGCTATCCACATCCCAGGAGTGGAAAATTGGGAAGCGGATTTTCTGAGTCGTCAGACATTGCATCCGGGGGAGTGGGAACTCCATCCGGAAATCTTTGCCCAAGTCACTCAACCGTGGGGCATTCCAGACATGGATCTGATGGCCTCTCGTCAGAACTTCAGAGTTCCTTACTACGGGTACAGATCCAGGGATCCCAAGGCGGCTCTAGTGGATGCACTAGTAGCACCTTGGACCTTCAAACTAGCTTATGTGTTCCCGCCGTTTCCTCTCATCCCAGGCTGGTAGCCAGGATCAATCAGGAGAGGGCGTCGGTGATTTTGATAGCTCCTGCGTGGCCACGCAGGACTTGGTATGCAGATCTGGTGAATATGTCATCGGCTCCACCATGGAAGCTACCTTTGAGACGAGACCTTCTTGTTCTAGGTCCGTTCGACCCACTCCAGCTGACTGCTTGGAGATTGAACGCTTGATCTTATCAAAGCGAGGGTTCTCAGATTCTGTTATTAATACTCTTGTTCAGGCCTGAAAGCCTGTAACCAGAAAAATTACCACATAATTTGGTATATCTGTTGGTGTGAATCTGCAGGATTCCCTTGGGACAAGGTTAAGATTCCTAAGAGTCTATCCTTCCTTCGAGAAGGATTGGAAAAAGGATTATCTGTAAGTTCCTTGATGGGACAGATTTCTGCCTTGTCTGTGTTACTTCACAAAAAGCTGGCAGCTGTGCCAGATGTTCTAGCCTTTGTTCAGGCTCTGGTTAGAATCAAGCCTGTTTACAAAATTTTGACTCCTCCTTGGAGTCTCAACCTAGTTCTTTCAGTTCTTCAGGGGGTTCCGTTTGAACCCTTACATTCCGTTGATATTAAGTTATTATCTTGGAAAGTTTTGTTTTTGGTTGCAATTTCTTCTGCTAGAAGAGTTTCAGAATTATCTGCTCTGCAGTGTTCTTCTCCTTATCTGGTGTTCCATGCAGATAAGGTGGTTTTGCGTACTAAACCTGGTTTTCTTCCAAAAGTTGTTTCTAACAAAAACATTAACCAGGAGATAGTTGTGCCTTCTTTGTGTCCTAATCCAGTTTCAAAGAAGGAACGTTTGTTGCGCAACTTGGATGTAGTTCGTGCTCTCAAATTTTACTTAGCAGCTACTAAGGATTTCAGACAAACTTTGTCTTTGTTTGTTGTTTATTCTGGTAAACGGAGAGGTCAAAAAGCAACTTCTACCTCTCTCTCCTTCTGGATTAAAAGCATTATCCGATTGGCTTATGAGACTGCCGGACGGCAGCCTCCTGAAAGAATCACAGCTCACTCCACTAGGGCTGTGGCTTCCACATGGGCCTTCAAGAACGAGGCTTCTGTTGATCAGATATGTAAGGCAGCGACTTGGTCTTCACTGCACACTTTTTCTAAATTTTACAAATTTGATACTTTTGCTTCTTCTGAGGCTATTTTTGGGAGAAAGGTTTTGCAAGCCGTGGTGCCTTCCATTTAGGTGACCTGATTTGCTCCCTCCCTTCATCCGTGTCCTAAAGCTTTGGTATTGGTTCCCACAAGTAAGGATGACGCCGTGGACCGGACACACCTATGTTGGAGAAAACATAATTTTTGTTTACCTTATAAATTACTTTCTCAAAGGGTGTGTCCGGTCCACGGCCCGCCCTGGTTTTTTTTAATCAGGTCTGATAATTTATTTTCTTTAACTACAGTCACCACGGTAACATATGGTTTCTCCTATGCAAATATTCCTCCTTAACGTCGGTCGAATGACTGGGGTAGGCGGAGCCTAGGAGGGATCATGTGACCAGCTTTGCTGGGCTCTTTGCCATTTCCTGTTGGGGAAGAGAATATCCCACAAGTAAGGATGACGCCGTGGACCGGACACACCGTTGGAGAAAGTAATTTATCAGGTAAACATAAATTCTGTTTTATTTGTCATAAAGTTCACAGAACATGTTTATAAATAAAAATATTACAATAAAATATATTAATAATAACAACAAATAACAAATATAAAATCACAACCAACCAAAAGGGCAATACAGTAAAACATAGAACAGTGCACTGTTTAATCATGGGGAACAACACTATGGGATAAATTACATTTGACTGGTAAGCTTTACCAATGCTCTCATTACATGTCCTACTCCATTAAAGTCTATGGAGTTGGAAATGTGAACAAAGCATTGATAAAGCTTACCAATCAAATGTAATCTAAATCTAGTCCTATAATTGCAGGATGAGTGTTCATTGGAATTAACTTAATTTTTGCCATGAGTACTCTTCCTGCAATTATATAAGCTAACCTATGGATGTTCCTCGGAGTACAGTATGTTTTGAACATCATTGTGCAAGATGAAAACTAGCAGTAAAAAGGCAATTTAGCAATTAGAAAAAGTTAGTGGCAAGTTCTTTTTAAGGAACAGAACAGAAGCCTCTCTGCATGTTTAGCTATAAGTCTGTTTTTGCTATCAGTAAGGAGGTTTGACTCTAAGTTGAACAGTCTTTCACTTTCCACACTACTGCATGGGGCAGAAAGATATTGGACCATTTTATCCAGAGCTGGAAATCTCAGTTTATTAACTGACCAGTACTTCAGGGGTTTGTCTGAACAAGGTAATGAGATCTCTCCTACAATAATACAAATAACAGCAATTTGTATTGGCAGAACAGTAGTAAACAATTTTTAGTTTAGTCTCCACTTCAGCTTAAAATGAAATGGGAACATGCAGTTTGAAAAAAACGCCACAAGATAGCATATGAGTAGGAAGTGGAGGTATTGGTTTAAGTATCGGTGCATTTGCACGAGTACAAGTACTCATGCAAATACTTGGTATCGGTACCGATACTAGTATCGGTATCGGTGCAACCCTATAAATAATACCTATTTAAGACTTAATACTTAACTGTGAAATAAAACCTAAGATAGCTACTAATAGTTACATTGTAGCTAGCTTAGGTTTTATTTTTATTTCACAGGTACGTTTGTATTTATTTTAAATAGGTAGACTAGTTAGTAAATAGTTATTAACTATTTACTAACTACCTAGTTAAAATAAATACAAACTTACCTGTGAAATAAAACCTAAACTACCTTACACTAAAACCTACCATTACCGTTTAAAGAGGATGCTCCTTGCCGGATGTCTTCGGGATGGACCCGCTCCGCGCCTCCGGGATCAAGATAGAAGATGCCGCCAGGATGTAGATTGAAGAGGTCGCCTGGATGAAGACTTCTCGCCGCTTGGATCAGGACGTCGCCGCTGGGATGAAGATTGAAGAGTCCGCCTAGATGAAGACTTCTTGCCACCTGGATTAGGACTTAAACTCCGGGATGAAGATCGTTCAAGTGGGACTTCAAAAACTATAAGTGGATCATCACTCAGGGGGTTAGTGTAAGGCTTTTTTAAGGGTTTATTGGGTGGGTTTTAGTTTTTAGTTTTCGGTCTGGGCAGTAAAAGAGCTAAATGCCCTGTTAAGGGCAATGCCCATACAAATGCCCTTTTCAGGGCAATGGGTAGTTTAGGTTTTTTTAGAATTAGGTTTTTAATTTTGGGGGGTTGGTTGGGTGGTGGGTTTTACTGTTGGGGGGGTCTTTGTGTTTTTTTAACAGGTAAAAGAGCTGATATCTTTGGGGCAATGCCCCACAAAAGGCCCTTTTAAGGGCCATTGGTAGTCTATTGTAGGCTAGGGGTTTTTTAATTTTGGGTGGGCTTTTTAATTTTGATAGGGCTATTAGATTAGGTTTAATTCTTTTTTATTTTGGATAATTTTATTTTTTGTAATTTAGTGTTTGTTATTTTTTTGTAACTTAGTATTTTTTTGTAATTAGATAGTTTGTAATTTTTAGAGTAGTGTTAGGATTTTTTTAATGTGTAGTTTAATAATAATTATATTAGTTTAATTGTTAGTTTAAACTTATTTTTTTTTAATTTAAGCTAGGGAAATTGTAATTTTAATATAAAGTTAGGGTGGCTTTAGGTTTAGGGGTTACTAGTTTAAATTAGTTTATTGCGATGGGGGGCTTTTGGTTTAGGGGCTAATAGTTTTATTTAGTATATTTTGTTGTGGGGGGGCTTTCGGTTTAGGGGTTAATAGGCTTATTATAGCAGCTTGCAGTTTAGGGCTTAATAACTTTAGTATAGGGGGGGCGATGTGGGCGGACGGCAGATTAGGGGTTAATAATATTTAATTAGTGTTTGCGAGGCGGGAGGGTGGCGGTTTAGGGGTTAATAACTTTAGTATAGTGGTGACGATGTCGGGGAGCGGCGAAATAAAGATTAATTTTTTTTTAGTGGCGGCGATGTTGGGAGCGGCAGATTAGGGGTTAATAAATTTAAAATAGTGTTTGCTATGCGGGAGGGCCTCAGTTTAGGGGTTAATAGGTAGTTTATGGGTGTTAGTGTACTTTTTAACACTTTAGTTATGAGTTTTATGTTACAGCTTTGTAGCGTAACACTCATAACTACTGACTTTAGATGGTGTTACAGATCTTGTCATTTTAGAGTGTAACGCTCACTCTTTAGCCTCACCACTAAACTCGTAATACTGGTGCTATGGGAATCCTATGAAAAAACGTAATTTTTAGGAGTGCGGTACTGACGTTACGGTACAGGCTAAAAGGCTTGCGGTACACCTATACCGACAAGACTTGTAATGGCTGCGTTAGGGAAAAAGATGCGTTATGGCCCACAACGCTGCTATTTGACTCATAATGCAAAACTCGTAATCTAAGTGATAATGTTTTATGGAATTAAATAGGCTCATAAACATTTGATAATTAAATTTTATCAAGCATTGGCCCATATTCATCCTTGAAGTAGAACTTCATTACCATCTTGGGATTTTCCTCTGGTTTTGGATGCTGAAAATGTTTGCTCATGGATAAATAACTGCATAAAACTGGATAAAAGACGGGGAGCAATGAGTAGTTGTAAACGGATCATACTGCGACTGAACAAAGGTAATCGTAGTCCCCAAGGGATCAGTACTGGGCCCTGTTCTTTTTAATATTTTTATTAATGACTTGGAGCAAGAATTAAATAGCAACATCTCCTCTATTTTTGCAGATGATACAAAGTTGTGTAAGGTCATTAGATCAGAGCAGGATGAACTTGCTTTACAAGGGGATCTGCGAAAATTAGAAAAATGAGCAGGTAAATGGCAAATGAGATTTAATACGGGAAAGGTCCTACATTTTGGAAGTAAAAATAAGCAGGCAAACTATTGTTTAAATGTGACTAGAAATGTGACTAGGAAATGGATTTGGGAGTAGCAATAGATAACAAGCAAAAAGATCACTAAAAAATACATTGCAGACTTATAAAAAGTTCAGAGAAGGGCCACAAAGCTAATAAGGGAATTTAAGCTATGACGAGAGGTTAGCCAAACTGAGTCTGTTTTCTCTAGAAAAAAGGCACTTAAGAGGTGGCATGATTACTTTATATAAATATATTCAAGGCCCATATACAGAGATGGCAGAAGCTCTGTTACCAAGAAAATTGTTTGTGACAAGAGGACACAATTTAAGGCTGGAGAAAAGAAGATTTAATCTCCTGCAACGAAAAAGTATTTTTCACTGTAAGAGCAATAAAATTGTGGAACTCATTACCAGAGAAGGTAGTGAATGCCAATACCTTAGATCAGTGGTTCCCAAACTGTGGGCCGCAACACCCTGGTGCGCCATGACTGGCCTACAGGGGTGCCGCGAAATATTAATCTTTTGCAACCACTAATGAGACCATTTCATTTTAGAACAGACCCGAATGTACTCTCCAAGATGCGACATGTGTAGATGCGTACGATGCACAATGTTATCACATGAATATATGACTTGATCTGGGAGTACATAGTTAATTGTACGCTTAAAAATGAACAAGTTTTAATTTAATAAGCACACTAGGACTGAAAATGAAGAGGATGCACCACAAACTAGTGGCGGGTGTGTGAAGAAGCGGAAATATCGTAAATATGATGACAATTATTTGGAGTTTGGCATTACATCAACACATGTCAATGGTGAAGAAAGACAGCAGTGTGTAATGTGTTTGAAAATTTGGCTCCAGAATACATGATTCTAAGTAAGCTAAAACGCCATTTAGAAACCAATCATTCAAACATGGTTGGTAAATCTCGCCACTCCTTTACCAAAAGGTAAAAATTAAAACAACAAGGTACTTTTTCTGGCTAGAAACAGAATTTAGGGATATGATTGCTTGTGTTAAGCCTTTTCCATTAAGAATCCTTGTATTGTTTTTTTCATCAGAATAAGGCCATTTTATTGGCTATGTTAACTTTTGGCATGAAAAAACACTCCTTCACTGTCCTTCTCCTGACTGACCAGGGGCCATCTTGCTGGCATACAGTTAAATTCCTGATGGACATAAGGAGGGGTGAGCACCCATTATTTTCAGAGCTTGGTTAATTTTATGGATTTAAAAAAAAAAAATAGATTTTTTGATTACATACAAAAATAGAGTTTAAAACAAATCACATCATATAACTCAACACAATTGGAGAACGCATCACCCTTATGTAAGTTAGTTACTCAATCATAAACTGACCTAGTTGTTTGGAAATTTCCCTCCCACTAGTCCATAAATTGAAGCTTCTGTGAACCATTAGATAAATTAGATGTAAAATATAGCCCAGATATGAATCGATTAATTCTGGAATGTGCAAGGCAAAGCTATTCAAAATAAGTTGTTTAAGAGTCCCTACTTAGCCTTTTCACTTCCCTGACTCTAGAAATCAGTTGTAAAATAAGAGTGTGAGGAACTAGGGAGCAATTCTCGATATTGATTAAACATCTGCATTTCTATAAAAAGACCTTTATTAGCCCATACATCAGCGACCTGTTTACTAACTGATGAGGCAAATACTACCAAAGGGGACAGAAAGCTCAGCATGCCGGACAGAAGGCTCAGCATGCTAAGGCACTGTGGCTAAGCTCTGTAGCAACCCAAGGGTTGCAGGTTCGATCCCTGGCGAGGTCCACTCAGCCTTTCATCCTTTTCCAAGGTCAATAAAATGAGCAGCGCATTGATACCCTTACGGGTGATTAGCCGCGCTTTACAAGTACCCAATACATACAAAGGGGTAACCCATAAAAATTCTTCCCAAAAATAGAGAAGATCTTAGTTGTGTGCTCCAGATTTGTGAGTTATCATAATTATTTTATTTATTCTTGATTTACCCAGTCTCTAAATAAAGGATAACATTTCAGATTGCATTTTTTGAATATCACTTTTTTACACAGAAATGGGTAAAGCCCCAACAGATATAAGAGCTTGGGTTCTACAGACATATTGCACACCACTATTTAACCATAAAAGGATATCTTATATGTACTTATTTTTTTTATCTCTTTTCTCAAATTAGAATATGGGGGGGGGGATAATTAATGTTATATAATTTATTGCTAGCAAGCCCATCCAAAATCAAAGTTTTAATGCTAGTAATTTTTTAGTATGGTCAGGAATCTTAACTTCTATTGCTTCACATTTATCATTGTTAATTTTGTAACCTGAGAGCTCATCAAACCTTCCTATTAGCGAATACACTAGAGGTAATAAGAGAGGTTTAGTAATTGTATGGATTACATCATTTGCCAATAATGCAATTGTGTGCTCTCTAGATCCATCTGTAATACCTGAAATATTAGATTGTAATTTTAGCCTAGAGGCTAGTGGTTCAATACTTAGTGCTTGATTAGGAGTTTAGCGCTCCTGCTCACGCGTTTACTTCACTAGAACGTGGATTTTTGCGCGTGTCGGGATGTGCTCATCTTACAAATTGAAAGTAAAAAGTTTACTCGTGCAAAACAAATATCACGACTGTGTTAACTTCTTCTCCCTAGATTTCAATGGAACACAAAAACTTAAAAAAACCTAACATGCATACTCGCACGCTAACCTGATTGAGTGCTTAACCCAAAATGAGATATTAATATTTCCCATTCCAATGTTCTTCACATAGCAGAATATGTTCTATTTTATATATATATATATATATATATATATATATATATATATACAGGTGCCCCTCGTTTTACAACGGTTCAATTTACACCGTTTCAAAATAACAACCTTTTTTTCCAGTCATGTGACTGCTATTAAAAAGCATTGAGAAGCAGTGCATTTATTAAAATTTCCACTAGGTGGAGCTGTCCACTTGTGTTGCAGCAAAGCCAAGCAAGCTGAAATTAATCAGTTTAACCAGACCTGAGCTGTTGAGCAGATTTCAAAGGAACAAGATCTTCCTTTCTATAACTCAGTCCAGATTGGAATGCACAGAAAGAACTGTTTGCAGAAAAATGCAAGTGAAGTCTGTGTTGTGTGATTATTTTATTAGGTTTATAATGCTGTTTAGCAAATGTTTTTGTTCATTTAACTTAGTTTAATTATATATTTTGTGTTGTGTGATTATTTTATTAGGTTTATAATGCTGTCTAGCATTTAAAGTCTTCATTTCAAATCTTTAAAAATAATGTATTGGGTGTTTCTTATGACAATTTTGAGAGGGGCCTGGAACCTATCTCCCTTACTTCCCATTGACTTACATTATAAACTGGGTTTCAATTTACAACGGTTTCGATTTACAACCATTCCTTCTGGAACCTAACCCCGGCGTAAACTGAGGGCTACCTGTATATCAGTATGAAGGAACGCACTCGCCGGGTCTTATGAATCAAGTAATTTAATACGCAAAAGTGACAGGCTAACAACCCCGAAACGTCACTTTTGATTATGTATTAAATTACTTGATTCATAAGACCCGGCGAGTGCGTTCCTTCATACTGTTTTGTCTACCGCCTTTTGAATGCACACCGGGCAGGCTGGATATTGTAAAGTGAGTGCAGAGCTCTACAGGGGACTTTATATTCCTATAAATATATAGGTATAGATATGTATTTTACATGAACAGTATCAGATATATATAGAAATATATATTTAATAATAACAATTACATTCTTTCATACAGGTGGTGAGAGTCAATGATCTATTACTCCTGGGAATTACTATTCCCTACCACTAGGAGGAGACAAATATTTCCAAACCCCAAGAGGTCTATAAAACCCCCCACCTCATAGGTACCTCAGTCTTGTCTTTGACTCTGCTGGAGGTGGTTGAAGAATGAAGATGTACATTTGATTATAAAGAGAGAGGGGCTTTGTTGAGGCCCGTTTTCCCTCAGAGTACAGTGTTTGTCAGAGATATATATATATATATATATGAGGTATGGGACTCTCTTTTTTCATCTCATGGGAAACATTTTTTTAAAAATGCCCATTTGGGGTTCTTGTGTGGCTGTGGATTTAGTTTTTCAGTGAAAAAAAGTTTTTTTTAAAAATCCCACCCTTTGTGTCTCATTACTCATGGACTCCACAGCTTGGGTACCACCTGTATGAAAGAAAACATAATTTATGCTTACCTGATAAATTAATTTATTTCATGCTAGTGAGAGTCCACAAAACCCCACCCTGTTTTTTTTTTTGTTTTTTTCTTATGCACATCTTTTTTCTCTGCTCCTTTTATTTTTTTTTCTTATTTATTTTCATACCTCATTTTGCTTGACTATACGTTAGACTGAGGTACATGTTTGGGAATCCTTGCCTACTCCTAGTGGTAGGAAAGAGTAATGCCTAGGAGTAATGAATCGTGGACTCTCACCACCATAAAATAAATGAATTTATCAGGTAAGCATAAATTATGTGAAGGATATAGGAATGTAAAATATGCGTTTTGTGCATCTTGTTTCATGATTTAGATTTTAACAAGATTGAGTTATTACATATAAAGTATTAAAAAAATTATTAAACATACTGTAAAATATTCTAAATAATCCATAGAATATATCTATATATTTTACAGTATGTTTAATGATTTTTATTATTTTTTTTTAAATATTTAATATTTCTTTTACAATATATGATGAGTCCACGGATTTCATCCTTACTTGTGGGATTTATCCTCCTGCTAGCAGGAAGTGGCAAAGAGCACCACAGCAGAGCTGTATATATAGCTCCTCCCTTCACCTCCAGTCATTCTCTTTGCCTGTGTTAGAGATAGGAAGAGGTAAAGTGAGGTGTTAGTTTAGTTTCTTCAATCAAGAAGTTTTTTATTTTAAAATGGTGCCAGTGAGTACTATTTTTCTCATGGATAAATCATCAGTCACTTAATCCCTAGGAGGAGTGGAGACATCTTATTTTTCTGCCCTGATACTAATGATCTTAGCAAACATTATCTAAGATCCGGTTGGTTTTCAACTGAGCAGTTGAAGGTAGTATAAAGAAATATCTTCAGTGTGGAGAACCGTGTCATGCTACAAGCAGCATTGAGGTATGTTCAGTCATTTGTTTCTGGTTACATCAGAACAGGCTGACATTTTTCCCTAACTGGGGAGGGATACTCAGTAAGCACTATAGATATAAAAATGGTGTTCCTGGATCCCCTTTTGTTATAATGATATTATCAGTGTGTTTGATTTTCACTTATTCATATGTGGGCTGACGCTGGGAGATGCGGTTTTGCTATCTATGGGCTCGTGTGTTTTTTTTGGTCATCAAAATAACAGGCCTGAGAGAGAGCTTTATTATGTGTGTTTTGACATTTTTATTGTGAAAGAGTGTATGACGAGGGGCACATGGCGTTTTTCTCATTCAGGTTAATAACATTGACATGTTTGTTTTTCGGCCCATGCGGGCTTAAGTGTGGCTCGAGTACGCCCACGGTCGGCGGGGCCTATTTTCGCGCGCTCAGTCGAGCAGTCTTCAGCCGGAACAAGCAGCACGGTCCTGAGCACAGGTGGGGCCTAAGTTGATTTGTACTCCAGTCGTACAGAGGGACTTAGGATCGCTATATAAGATGAAGCAGCGTAATTTGGGGCAGGTAGGCGCCACAGCAGAGCTGTGGCGAGGTGCAGAGGCCTTAAGTGTTGATAAAATTCATAAGCTTCATAAAAGTTGATATTAATTGATAAATTGCTTGCCAAACAAGCGGTGCAATATTGTAAGGTTTATTGGAACACATAAGGGCATTTTTTATTACCGCAAACTCTATTTCTCCTGTTAAGTGTAGTCAGTCCACGGGTCATCCATTACTTATGGGATTATATCTCCTCCCTAACAGGAAGTGCAAGAGGATCACCCAAGCAGAGCTGCTATATAGCTCCTCCCCTCTACGTCATACCCAGTCATTCTCTTGCACCTAACTAATAGATAGGACGTGTGAGAGGACTGTGGTTATTATAATTAGTTTTTATGTCTTCAATCAAAAATTTGTTATTTTAAACAGCACCGGAGTGTGTTGTTTTTTCTCAGGCAGCATTAGAAGAAGAATCTACCTGAGTTTGTGTATGATCTTAGCGGTCGTAACTAAGATCCATTAACTGTTCTCGGCCATTCTGAGGAGTGAGGTAACTTCAGAACAGGGGACAGCGGGCAGGGTTCACCTGCAAGGAGGTATGTTGCAGTATATTATTTTCTAAGGAATGGAATTGACTGAGAAAATACTGCTAATACCGTTATAATGTAAGTGCAGCCTTAAATGCAGTAGTAGCAACTGGTATCAGGCTGATATGTATGTATATTTAAACTGAGGTATTTCTGGGGAATGGAATTTCACTAAGAAAATACTGTATACATTTAATTTGTATTGAGCCCCCACTGCAGTAAAAGCGACTAGCAGCAGGCTTATTAATATCATTTAATAATTTTATTTTAAAACGTTTACTGGCATGTTAATCGTTTTTCTCTGAGGTACTTGGTGATAAAACTTTTTGGGCATTACTTTTCCACATGGCTGTCATTTATTATGAATAAATTCAGTTTACTAAGCTTCCCCACTGTTGTAATATGAGTGGGAGGGGCCTATTTTGGCGCTTTATTGCGCAGTAAAAATTCTGTCACAGTCTTCCTATTTCTTCCTCCATGATCCAGGACGTCTCTACAGAGCCCAGGGGTCTCCAAAACTAGTTTTCAGGGAGGTAATCACTCACAGCAGACCTGTGAGACTGTGCTTTTGACTGTGATAAAACGTTTATATTAATCTGTTATCCGTTTTTTGGGTACTAAGGGGTTAATCATCCATTTGCTGGTGGGTGCAATCCTTTGCTAACTTAATGCATTTACTGTGAAAATTTGGTTGCTATAACTAATTTGGTTCATTGTTATTTCAACTGTGACAGTTTCTTTGTGCTTCTTAAAGGCACAGTAACGTTTTTTATACTGCTTGTAAATTTATTTGAAAAGTATTTTCCAAGCTTGCTAGTTTCATTGCTAGTTTGTTTAAACATGTCTGACATAGAGGAATCTCTTTGTGCTATATGTTTAAAGGCCAATGTGGAGCCCAATAGAAATTTGTGTACTAATTGCATTGATGCTACTTTAAAGGGACATTCAACACCCGCTAGAACATAATTTCATGTTGTGTAAACTGAATCCAAAATTCGCCTGCACCACATCCCTGTTTTGTTTCTATATATAACGTCCAAGTAATCCTCATTGTTATAGCTTACCGTACCAGCAAAATATGGCTGCCTAACTCCCCCCACCGTTACGTAGGGACCTTCTTTTTGAAAGGATCAGCCAATCATGATCCATTCCTCGGACTGAAAATTAAAGCGTGTTCACGGACCTTAGCGCATGCGTATTAGCACTGATATCTAGGAGTGTGCAATAGAAGACTCCTACAGCTCTTGTAATTGCGATCGCGCTCGGTTTGTAATAAATGCGCATGCGCGATGACGTAGGAAGAGCGTCATCTGAAAATAACATGAACGTGCCTGAAGGGGATGTGTGATGGGGAAGAAGCATCAATGGGAGGAGTTAGGCGGCCATATTTTGTTAGTACGGTAAGCTATAACGATGAGGATTACTTGGACGTTATATATAGAAACAAGGCAGGGATGTGGTGCAGGCGGATTTTGGATTCTGTTTACACAACATGAAATTATGTTATAGCGGGTGTTGAATGTCCCTTTAAATAAAAGCCAATCTGTACATGTAAAGAAAATTTCACCAGACAACAAGGGGGAAGTTATGCCGACTAACTCCCCTCACGTGTCAGTACCTTCGTCTCCCGCTCAGGAGGTGCGTGATATTGTGGCGCCAAGTACATCAGGGCGGCCCATACATATCACTTTGCAAGACATGGCTAATGTTATGACTGAAGTATTATCTAAATTGCCAGAATTTAGGGGTAAACGCGACCACTCTGGGGTGAGAACAGAGTGCGCTGATAATAATAGAGCCATGTCTGATACTACGTCACAATTTGCAGAACATGAGGACGGAGAGCTTCATTCTGTGGGTGACGGATCTGATCCAAGTAAACTGGACTCAGACATTTCAAATTTTAAATTTAAGCTTGAGAACCTCCGTGTATTGCTAGGGGAGGTATTATCGGCTCTGAATGATTGTAACACGGTTGCAATTCCAGAGAAAATATGTAGGCTGGATAAATATTTTGCGGTACCGACGTGTACTGACGTTTTTCCTATACCTAAAAGGCTTACAGAAATTGTTAACAAGGAGTGGGATAGACCCGGTGTGCCTTTTTCTCCCCCTCCTATATTTAGAAAAATGTTTCCAATAGACGCCACCACACGGGACTTATGGCAGACGGTCCCTAAGGTGGAGGGAGCAGTTTCTACTTTGGCTAAGCGCACCACTATCCCAGTGGAGGATAGCTGTGCTTTTTCAGATCCAATGGATAAAAAGTTAGAGGGTTACCTTAAGAAAATGTTTGTTCAACAAGGTTTTATATTACAACCCCTTGCATGCATTGCGCCTGTCACGGCTGCGGCGGCATTCTGGTTTGAGTCTCTGGAAGAGACCATTAGCTCAGCTACATTGGATGAGATTACAGACAAGCTTAGAGTCCTTAAGCTAGCTAATTCATTTATTTCCGATGCCGTAGTACACTTAACTAAACTTACGGCTAAGAATTCTGGATTCGCCATTCAAGCGCGCAGAGCGCTGTGGCTTAAATCCTGGTCAGCTGATGTTACTTCTAAATCTAAATTGCTTAACATTCCTTTCAAAGGGCAGACATTATTCGGGCCCGGTTTGAAGGAAATTATCGCTGACATTACTGGAGGTAAGGGCCATGCCCTGCCTCAAGACAGAGCCAAACCAAGGGCTAGACAGTCTAATTTTCGTGCCTTTCGTAACTTCAAGGCAGGAGCAGCATCAACTTCCTCCGCTCCAAAACAGGAAGGAACTGTTGCTCGCTACAGACAGGGCTGGAAACCTAACCAGTCCTGGAACAAGGGCAAGCAGGCCAGAAAGCCTGCTGCTGCCCCTAAGACAGCATGAAGTGAGGGCCCCCGATCCGGAAACGGATCTAGTGGGGGGCAGACTTTCTCTCTTCGCCCAGGCTTGGGCAAGAGATGTCCAGGATCCCTGGGCGTTAGAGATCATATCTCAGGGATATCTTGTGGACTTCAAAGCTTCTCCCCCAAAAGGGATATTTCATCTTTCAAGGTTGTCAGCAAACCAGATAAAGAAAGAGGCGTTTCTACGCTGTGTACAAGACCTTTTAATAATGGGAGTGATCCACCCAGTTCCGCGGTCGGAACATGGACAAGGGTTTTACTCAAATCTGTTTGTGGTTCCCAAAAAAGAGGGAACCTTCAGACCAATCTTGGACTTAAAAATCCTAAACAAATTCCTAAGAGTTCCATCGTTCAAAATGGAAACTATTCGGACAATCTTACCTATGATCCAAAAGGGTCAGTACATGACCACAGTGGATTTAAAGGATGCCTACCTTCACATACCGATTCACAAAGATCATTATCGGTACCTAAGGTTTGCCTTCCTAAACAGGCATTACCAGTTTGTAGCTCTTCCCTTCGGGTTAGCCACGGCTACAAGAATCTTTACAAAGGTTCTGGGCTCTCTTCTGGCGGTCCTAAGACCGCGAGGAATTTCGGTAGCTCCATACCTAGACGACATTCTGATACAAGCGTCAAGTTTCCAGACTGCCAAGTCTCACACAGAGTTGGTTCTGGCATTTCTAAGGTCGCATGGGTGGAAGGTGAACGTAGAAAAGAGTTCTCTTTTGCCACTCACAAGAGTTCCCTTCTTGGGGACTCTTATAGATTCTGTAGAAATGAAAATTTACCTGACAGAAGACAGGTTAACAAAACTTCTAAATGCTTGCCGTGTCCTTCATTCCATTCAACACCCGTCAGTGGCTCAATGCATGGAGGTAATCGGCTTAATGGTAGCGGCAATGGACATAGTACCTTTTGCTCGCCTACATCTCAGACCACTACAATTGTGCATGCTAAGTCAGTGGAATGGGGATTACTCAGATTTGTCCCCTATGCTGAATCTGGATCAAGAGACCAGAGATTCTCTTCTATGTTGGCTTTCTCGGCCACATCTGTCCAGGGGGATGCCCTTCAGCAGGCCAGATTGGACGATTGTAACAACAGACGCCAGCCTCCTAGGTTGGGGCGCTGTCTGGAATTCCCTGAAGGCTCAGGGATCATGGTCTCAGGAGGAGAGTCTCCTTCCAATAAACATTCTGGAATTAAGAGCAGTTCTCAATGCTCTCCTGGCTTGGCCTCAGTTAGCAACTCTGAGGTTCATCAGGTTTCAGTCGGACATCACGACTGTGGCTTACATCAACCATCAGGGAGGGACAAGAAGTTCCCTAGCGATGATGGAAGTCTCAAAGATTATTCGCTGGGCAGAGTCTCACTCTTGCCACCTGTCAGCGATCCATATCCCAGGCGTGGAGAACTGGGAGGCGGATTTCCTAAGTCGCCAGACTTTTCACCCGGGGGAGTGGGAACTTCACCCGGAGGTATTTGCCCAACTGCTTCGGCGTTGGGGCAAACCAGATCTGGATCTCATGGCGTCTCGCAAGAACGCCAAGCTTCCTTGTTACGGATCCAGGTCCAGGGACCCGGGAGCGGTTCTGATAGATGCTCTGACAGCACCTTGGGTCTTCAACATGGCTTATGTGTTTCCACCATTCCCGATACTTCCTCGACTGATTGCCAGGATCAAACAGGAGAGAGCATCGGTGATTCTAATAGCGCCTGCGTGGCCACGCAGGACCTGGTATGCAGATCTAGTGGACATGTCGTCCTGTCCACCTTGGTCTCTGCCTCTGAGACAGGACCTTCTGGTTCAGGGTCCTTTCAAACATCCAAATCTAATTTCTCTGAAGCTGACTGCATGGAGATTGAACGCTTGATTCTATCAAAGCGTGGATTCTCGGAGTCAGTGATTGATACCTTAATACAGGCTAGGAAACCTGTTACCAGGAAAATTTACCATAAAATATGGCGTAAATACTTGCATTGGTGCGAATCCAAGAGTTATTCATGGAGTAAGGTTAGGATTCCTAGGATATTGTCTTTTCTACAAGAAGGTTTAGAAAAGGGTTTATCTGCTAGTTCGTTAAAGGGACAGATCTCAGCTCTGTCCATCCTTTTACACAAGCGTCTGTCAGAAGTTCCAGACGTTCAGGCCTTTTGTCAGGCTTTGGCCAGGATTAAGCCTGTGTTTAAAACTGTTGCTCCGCCATGGAGCTTAAACTTAGTTCTTAACGTTTTACAGGGTGTTCCGTTTGAACCCCTTCATTCCATTGATATCAAGCTGTTATCTTGGAAAGTTCTGTTCTTAATGGCTATTTCCTCGGCTCGAAGAGTCTCTGAGTTATCGGCTTTACATTGTGATTCTCCTTATCTGATTTTTCACTCAGACAAGGTAGTTTTGCGTACTAAACCTGGGTTCTTACCTAAGGTAGTCACTAACAGAAATATCAATCAAGAGATTGTTGTTCCTTCACTGTGCCCTAACCCTTCCTCAAAAAAGGAACGACTTCTGCACAATTTGGACGTCGTCCGTGCCCTGAAATTTTATTTGCAGGCAACTAAAGATTTTCGACAAACTTCTTCCCTGTTTGTCGTTTATTCTGGACAGAGGAGAGGTCAAAAAGCTTTGGCTACCTCTCTCTTTTTGGCTTCTTAGCATAATACGTTTAGCCTATGAGACTGCTGGACAGCAGCCTCCTGAAAGGATTACAGCTCATTCTACTAGAGCTGTGGCTTCCACTTGGGCCTTTAAGAATGAGGCCTCTGTTGAACAGATTTGCAAGGCTGCAACTTGGTCTTCACTTCACACTTTTTCAAAATTTTACAAATTTGACACTTTTGCTTCTTCGGAGGCTGTTTTTGGGAGAAAGGTTCTACAGGCAGTGGTTCCTTCCGTGTAAAGATCCTGCCTGTCCCTCCCGTCATCAGTGTACTTTTAGCTTTGGTATTGGTATCCCATAAGTAATGGATGACCCGTGGACTGACTACACTTAACAGGAGAAAACATAATTTATGCTTACCTGATAAATTCCTTTCTCCTGTAGTGTAGTCAGTCCACGGCCCGCCCGGTTTTACGGCAGGTCTAAATTTTAAATTAAACTCCAGTCACCACTGCACCCTATAGTTTCTCCTTTCTCGTTTGGTTTCGGTCGAATGACTGGGTATGACGTAGAGGGGAGGAGCTATATAGCAGCTCTGCTTGGGTGATCCTCTTGCACTTCCTGTTAGGGAGGAGATATAATCCCATAAGTAATGGATGACCCGTGGACTGACTACACTACAGGAGAAAGGAATTTATCAGGTAAGCATAAATTATGTTTTTGCCATAATTGCAGTTAACGGAAAAATTGTTGCGCTTTTATTATTTAAAGGCGCAGTACACCTTTTTTGTCTTATCACTTTTGTTTATATAATTGAACTCAGAGCTCAATATTTTAAGTAAAGAACGACTATTATTGCTATTGCTAGTCTGTTTAACATGTTTGAACTTGAGGAAACTACTTGTTCTATGTGTTTAGATGCCATTGTGGAACCCCCTCTTACTTTGTGTCCCTCGTGTACTGAAAGGGCCTTACAATGTAAAAAGCATATTTTATGTAAAGAAAGTGTGCCTAAGGATGATTCTCAGTCTGAGGAGAATCAGGATATGCCACCAAATTCTCCCCAAGCGTCACAACCTTTAACGCCCACCCAAGCGACGCCGGGTTCTTCAACCACGTATAATTAATTTACTCTGCAGGATATGGCTGCAGTTATGTCAACTACCCTTACAGAGGTATTATCTAAGTTGCCAGTGTTACAGGGCAAACGCAGCAGGGCAGAAGTCAATGTGAATACTGAGTCCTCTGATGCTTTGTTAGCTATTTCCAATGTACCCTCACAGGGATCTGATTTGGGGGTCAGGGAACTTCTGTCTGAGGGGGAACTTTCCAATTCGGGAAGTTTCTTGCCTCAGACAGACTCGGACGTCATGTCCTTTAGATTTAAGCTTGAACACCTCCGCCTGTTACTTCAGAGGTTTTAGTGACTCTGGATGATTGTGACACTATTGTGGTACCACCAGAGAAATTGTGTAAGATGGACAAATACTTAGAGGTACCTGCTTACACTGATGTTTTCCCGGTTCCTAAGAGAATTTCGGAGATTATTAAGAGGGAATGGGACAGACCGGCTATCCCATTCTCACCGTCTCCTAATTTTAAAAAGATGTATCCCATAGTTGACACTGTTCCGGACTCTTGGCAGACAGTCCCTAAGGTGGAGGGAGCTATATCTACCCTAGCTAAGCGTACAACTATTCCTATTGTGGACAACTGTGCTTTCAAAGACCCTATGGATAAGAAATTGGAGGGTCTGCTAAAGAAACTGTTTATTCATCAGGGTTTCCTTTTACAACCGACGGCCTGCATTGTACCAGTTACCACTGCGGCGGCCTTCTGGTTTGATGCATTAGAAGAGTCTCTTAAGACTGAAACTCCTTTAGAGGATATTTTAGATAGAATTAAGGCTCTTAAGCTGGCTAATTCTTTTATTATAGATGCCGCCTTTCAGATTGCCAAATTGGCGGCTAAGAATGCCGGATTTGCCATTTTAGCGCATAGAGTGTTATGGTTAAAATCTTGGTCTGCTGATGTGTCATCTAAGTCAAAGCTTTTGGCTATTCCTTTCAAGGGAAAAACCCTATTTGGGCCTGACTTGAAAGAAATAATTTCTGACATTACAGGAGGTAAGGGTCATCTCCTTCCTCAAGATACAACTGCTAAACTGAGGGGGAAACAAAATAATTTTCGTTCCTTTTGGAACTTTAAAGGAGTCCCCTCTTCTTCCACCAAGCAGGAAGGGAATTTTACTCAGGCCAAGTCCGTCTGGAGACCCAACCAGGCTTGGAACAAGGGTAAGCTACCAAGACAGCATGAAGGGGCGGCCCCCGATCCGGGACCGAATCTAGTAGGGGGCAGACTTTCTTTCTTTACCCAGGCTTGGGTAAGAGATGTTCAGGATCCTTGGACACTGGAAATCGTGTCCCAAGGCTATCAACTGGAATTCAAAAGTTCTCCCCCAAGGGGGAGATTTCTTCTTTCGAGATTGTCTGTAGACCAGATAAAAAGAGAGGCGTTCTTACGTTGTGTAAAAGACCTCTCTACTATGGGAGTAATTTGTCCCGTTCCCATACTAGAACAGGGGTAGGGGTTTTACTCAAATCTCTTTGTGGTTCCCAAAAAAGAGGGCACGTTTCGTCCTATTTTAGACCATTCGAACAATTCTGCCATTGATCCAGGCGGGTCAATATATGACTACTGTGGACTTAAAGGATGCATATCTTCATATTCCTATCCACAAGGATCATCACCAGTTCCTAAGGTTTGCCTTTCTGGATAAACATTTTCAGTTTGTGGCCCTTCCCTTCGGGTTGGCCATGGCACCCAGGATCTTCACAAAGGTTCTAGGGTCACTTTTAGCGGTTCTCAGGCCGTGGGGTATTGCAGTGGCGCCTTATCTAGACAATATTCTGATCCAGGCATCGTCTTACCATCTGACAAAGTCTCATACAGACATGGTTCTGTCATTTCTGAGGACTCACGGGTGAAAGGTGAATCTAGAAAAGAGTTAATTAATTCCACAGACAAGGGTTCCCTTCTTGGAAACTCTAATAGATTCCATATCTATGAAGATTTTCTTGACGGAGGTCAGAAAGTTAAAGATTCTGAATACATGCCTAGCTCTTCAGTCCAATCCTCGGCCATCAGTGGCTCAGTGCATGGAGGTAATTGGATTGATGGTGGCGGCAATGGACATCATTCCACTCGTTTTCATCTAAGACCACTCCAACTGAGCATGCTCAGGCAGTAGAATGGAGATTATGAAAATTTGTCTCCTCAGATAGATCTGGATCAGGAGACAAGAGACTCTCTTCTTTGGTGGTTGTCGCAGGATCATCTGTCCCAAGGGATGTGCTTCCGCAGACCCTCATGGGTGACAGTGACAACGGACGCCAGTCTACTAGGCTTGGGTGCAGTCTGGAATTCCCTGAAGGCTCAGGGTGTGTGGACTCAGCCGGAGTCTCTCCTTCCAATCAATATTCTGGAGTTAAGAGCAATATTCAATGCGCTTCAGGCGTGGCCTCAGTTGGCTTCGGCCAACTTCATCCATTTCCAGTCGGACAACATCACGACTGTGGCTTACATCAATCATCAGGGAGGAACAAGGAGTTCCTTAGCGATGACAGAAGTATCCAAGATAATTCGGTGGGCGGAAACTCACTCTTGTTATCTGTCAGCAATCTACATACCAGGAGTGGACAACTGGGAAGCGGACTTTTTAAGCAGACAGACGTTTCATCCGGGGGAGTGGGAACTTCATCTGGAGGTCTTTGCCACTCTGATCCTCAGATGGGGCAGACCGGAATTAGATCTGATGGTATCTCGTCAGAATGCCAAGCTCCCAAGATACGGATCCAGGTCAAGGGATCCTCAGGCCGAACTGATAGATGCCTTGGCAGTGCCTTGGTCGTTCAACCTAGCTTATGTGTTTCCACTGTTTGCTCTCCTTCCCCGGGTGATTGCTTGGATCAAACAGGAGAGGGCTTCAGTAATTCTAGTCGCGCCTGCGTGGCCTCGCAGGACTTAATATGCCGATCTAGTGGGCATGTCCTCTCTGCCGCCGTGGAAGCTTCCATTGAGGCAGGACCTTCTCATTCAGGGACCCTTCAAACACCCAAATCTAGTTTCTCTGCAACTGACTGCTTAGAGATTGAACGCTTGATTTTATCTAAGCGGGGGTTCTCCGATTCGGTCATTGATACTTTGATTCAGGCACGTAAGCCTGTTACTAGAAAGATCTACCTTAAGATATGGCGTAAATATCTTTGTTGGTGTGAATCCAAGGGCTACTCATGGAGTAGAGTTAGGATTCCCAGGATTCTGTCTTTTCTCCAAGAAGGATTGGAGAAAGGGTTATCAGCTAGTTCCTTAAAGGGACAGATATCTGCTTTGTCAATTTTACTACACAAACGTTTGGCAGATGTTCCAGATGTTCAGTCTTTTTGTCAGGCTCTGACCAGAATCAAGCCTGTGTTTAGACCAATTGCTCCACCCTGGAATTTGAATTTAGTTCTTAATGTTCTTCAAGGGGTTCCGTTTGAACCCATGCATTCCATAGATATCAAGTTATTATCTTGGAAAGTTTTGTTTTTGGTTGCTATTTCTTCTGCTCGTATAGTTTCTGAGCTTTCAACGTTACAATGTGATTCGCCTTATCTTATCTTCCATTCTGATAAGGTGGTTTTACGTACCAAATCTGGTTTCCTTCCTAAGGTTGTTTCTAATAAGAATATTAATCAGGAAATTGTTCCTTCATTATGTCCTAACCCTTCTTCTAAGAAGAAGCGTATGTTGCATAACTTGGACATGGTCCGTGCCCTGAAGTTTTACTTGCAGGCGACTAAGGATTTCTGTCAATCATCTTTATTATTCATTCTTTTTTCTGGAAAGCGTAGGGGTCAGAAAGCTACAGCTACCTCTCTTTCCTTTTGGCTGAAGAGTATCATCCGTCTGGCGTATGAGACTGCTGGACAGCAGCCTCCTGAAACAATTACAGCTCATTCTACTAGGGCTGTGGCTTCCTCATGGGCATTTAAAAACGATGCTTCTGTTGAACAGATTTGCAAGGCTGCAACTTGGTCGTCTCTTCACACTTTTTCCAAATTTTCCAAATTTTATACTTTTGCTTGTTCTAAAGCTGTTTTTGGGAGAAAGGTTCTTCAAGCAGTGGTGCCTTCCGTTTAGGTTCCTGTCTTGTCTCTCCCTTTCATCCGTGTCCTGTAGCTTTGGTATTGTATCCCACAAGTAAGGATGAAATCTGTGGACTCGTCATATCTTGTAAAAGAAAAGGAAATTTATGCTTACCTGATAAATTTATTTCTTTTACGATATGACGAGTCCACGGCCCACCCTGTCATTTCTAAGACAGGTATGTACTTATTTTTATAAACTTGTCACCTCTGCACCTTTGGCTTTTCCTTTCTCTTCCTAACTTCGGTCGAATGACTGGAGATGGAGTGAAGGGAGGAGCTATATATACAGCTCTGCTAGCAGGAGGATAAATCCCACAAGTAAGGATGAAATCCATGGACTCGTCATATCGTAAAAGAAATACATTTATCAGGTAAGCATAAATTTCCTTTTCCATAACATGACATAAAGGGACAGTCTACTCTAGAATTTAAAATTTTTAAAAAGATAGGTAATCTCTTTATTACCCATTCCTTGGTTTTGCATAACCAACACGGTTATATTAATATACATTTTACTTCTGTGATTATCTTGTATCTAAGCCTCTGCAGACTGCCCTCTTATTTAATTTCTTTTGACAGACTTGCATTTTAGCCAATCAGTGCCCTCTCATAAGTAACTCCACAGGCATGAGCACAATGTTATCTATGTGACACACATGAACTAAAGCCCTGTAGCTGTGAAAAACTGTCAAAAGCAGTCAGATAATAGGTGGCCTTCAAGGACTCGTTAAAATCTAAATCGCAAAATGCATATTTGACATTCCTGTGCTCTTCACATAGAAAGTAATGTACTTTTTATTATTAAATATATTTCTATATTTATCTGATACTGTTCATGTAAAATTCATACTTGTACCTAAATATCTATAGGAATAGATATACAGGTATAGGTATATATATTAACAACAAAAAGTACATTATCCTGTAAGTGAAGAACATTAGAATGTGAAATATGTATAGTAAATATACAGTAAAACACAAATACATATGTACACACATATTAACACACACACATACTGTATATATTATACATATTTAGACATGTTTATGTTAAATCCCTTTGCGTGCCTTTTTTTCCTAACACCTCAGACCTCATATCTTTGATATAACTTTTAAATGCATTTTAACTATACTTTTACTTGATTAGTGGTAATTAGATTGGGTTTAGGAATGACTGATATCCTAGCAGAAAGCATGTCTTTAGGGATCTCTCCCCGTCAATAATATAGTTAAAAAATTAAACCAGGTTGGTTGCCAAATCTGCCACCAGCACTTTGTAAAATTGACCATCTGGCCCTGGCACTTTCAAGGGTTTCAATTTTTTGATGGCACCTAACACTTCATCAAGGGATATGGATGCATTTAATTTAGCTAAAGCTTCTGAATCAATAGTGGGAAGCTTACATTCTGCTAAAAAGGACATTATTTTACACTTCTGAACCTCCTGATCACCCTTAAAAGGCAAGTGATAGATTTTGATAAAAGGTTGCAAAAGCATTAGCAATTTCCTTTAGATTATTAGACAATCACAAAAAGGAGAATAAGAGCGCCTCTAGGCTGTGGCTATAAAACATATATTCTAAAAGAACATGATGGCAAGATTACAAATAATTAGTATTTAAAATGTCAGTAAACTTTAAAAATAATGTTATATAATTCTGCACATAGTGCAGAATTATATAACATTATATTAGCCAAACATTTATAAAACATAATTTCCTCTATTAATTTAAAAAAAACCCCCGCTGTTTCACAGACCCACTCTCTGCTGAGCGGGTCAGTTATATTTACTCAGCGCATCGGCACAGGAGCGAGCTGCACTTAGTCTTATGGTGCGGTCGAGCAGGGTTGTGACTATACAGCTGGCCCAATGCCCTGAGTAAATATAACAGACCCACTCAGCAGAGAGCGGGTCTGTGAAACATCTTTTTTTTTTTTTTTTAAATTAATAGGGGAAATTATGTTTTATAAATGTTTGGCTAATATAATGTAACTATGTGCAGAATTATATAACATTATTTTTAAGGTTTACTGTCCCTTTAATACTAAAAATGGGGTACATACCAGAAAAACATGTAACATATACCAAATGACAAATAATTAGTTATAGATGACAATAGTTATTCATAAAAGTGATAGTGGAAAAAGTAATAAAAAAATAATAAAAATGTAAAAGTATATAGAAAAAACGTCTATAATTGTGATAATCCTATGCGTTATTGTGGGTCCACGAGTACCTGTGGAGAAAAAAATCCATATAGTGCAATAACATAAGTATAACTATGTGATAAGTGTCCAAATGGGAGGCTTACCCAAAGTACAGCCATATTTTTCCAGACATTTTGGATTTTTTTCTGCACAGGTACTCGTGGACCCACATTAACACATAGGATTATCACAATTTTGGACGTTTTTTTCTATATACATTTCTATTAGACATGTGAGTTTCATTTCGGCCTAATTTTTGCCGATTCGGAGATTCAAATGTATCCGAATTTCCGAATCGGCACCATAACTAAAATCCCCCAAAATTAGCAAAAGATTAGCTAGGTTTAGTTAGTGTTGGCGATGTTTGGGAACGGCGGTTTAGGGGTTAATAGGTTTAGTTAGTGTTTCAGTTAGTGTTAGCGATGTCGGGGAACTGCGGTTTAGGGGTTAATAGGTTTAGTTAGTGCTGGCGATGTTTGGGAATGGTGGTTTAGGGGTTAATAGGTTTAGTTAGAGTAGGAGATGTCGGGGAACGGCGGTTTAGGCATCAATAGGTTTAGTTAGTGTCGGCGATGTCGGGGCACTGCGGTTTAGGGGTTAATAGGTTTAGATAGTGTCGACGATGTCGGAGAACTGCGGTTTAGGGGTTAACAGTTTTAGTTAGTGTTGGTGATGTTTGGGAATGGCGGTTTAGGGGTTAATAGGTTTATTTAGTGTTTTAGTTAGTGTTGGCGATGTTTGGGAACGGAGGTTTAGGGGTTAATAAGCAGTGGCGTCACTAGGGTTGGTGTCCCCTGGTGCGGTAACTCATGGTGTCACTTCCCACCCCCCAGTAATGTGGGGGGGTTTTTTTTACTACAGAGGGGATTTCATAGAAAGGCAGATTTCTCCAAGGGACAGAAAGCAGAGAACAGGATTATTTTAAGTGTACATTTTGGGGGGCTTTTTTGGTTTGCTTTATGGGGGTGGAAGGTTATATTTTTTTTTTAGGGGACTTGTTTAAGGTGTTTTTTGGGGGGGACGTTTTTACTTTGCTGGAATTTTTTGTGTGGCTCAGTTGGTACACATAGCGCACACACACAGTCAGACACACACACACACAGTCAGACAGACACACAACACTCGGACACACAACACTCGGACACACAACACTCGGACACACAACACTCGGACACACAACACTCGGACACACAACACTCGGACACACAACACTCGGACACAGAACACTCGGACACACAACACTCGGACACACAACACTCGGACACACAACACTCGGACACACCCCTCACAGGCACACACTCCTCACAGGCACACACCCCTCACAGGCACACACCCCTCACAGGCACACACCCCTCACAGGCACACACCACTCACAGACTCACACTCTCACACACACACACATACAAAAAATGTAAACTGAAATATAATGCTCATGCCTAGAGCTGCTCAGTGCTTCCTGTCTCAGCACAGCCGGTTTCTGGACTCTTACCTTGTCCTTCAGGTGCTCCAGGAGCAGCATCTGCCTGGTCTCCTCCAGGATGTAGGAAACTGGTGCACGAGGAGAAACAATTCCGGCTCCATCTACCCGGAAGTGTGAGTAGCGGGGTGGGAGGGAGCTGGACATGGGCTGGGCAGTGATGGGATTTGAATCAGAACCACCTACATGCAGCGTGAAACAGGGGGATTTTCATAAAAATAAAGTGCACCTAAAGCTTCCCCACTACTTAATGCCGCATGCACCTGTTCCTAACGTCAGTCAGTGTTTACCTCCCCATCAGTTTGCTTATCTTAATCCACCCCCACGTCCCGCACCTTCCCCCAGGCATCTCCCAATGCTCCCATAGAATCTTCCCATATGTCTAACCTGGACTCCCGGTGCTCCCCGGCAAGAGCAGGCAGTAGTAAGTAAGTACAGGCCCCAAGAGGGCAGCGAAACATCACAGTACAAGGTCCCCATGATCAAACGGAGAAGACTGACATACACTGCATTGTGTCCCAAACCAAACGGTACCGACTTTTACCCGGGTGCGGTCCGCACCCCCCTAGTTATGCCACTGTTAATAGGTTTAGTTAGTGTTGTCGATGTGGGGCGACGGCGGTTTAAGGGTTAATAGCTTTAATTAGTGTTGGCGATGTGAATGACAGCGGTTTTAGATATTTTTGTTTCAGCAATCGCCGGCATATTAGTTATGTTTAGTTAAATCTATTGGTTATGTTTAACATATGTTAACCCCTTAATGACCACAGCACTTTTCCATTTTCTGTCCGTTTGGGACCAAGGCTATTTTTACATTTTTGCGGTGTTTGTGTTTAGCTGTAATTTTCCTCTTACTCATTTACTGTACCCACAAATATTATATACCGTTTTTCTCGCCATTAAATGCACTTTCTAAAGATACCATTATTTTCATCATATCTTATAATTTACTATAAAAAAAATTATAAAATATGAGGAAAAAATGGAAAAAAACACACTTTTTCTAACTTTGACCCCCAAAATCTGTTACATATCTACAACCACCAAAAAACACACATGCTAAATAGTTTCTAAATTTTGTCCTGAGTTTAGAAATACCCAATGTTTACATGTTCTTTGCTTTTTTTGCAAGTTATAGGGCCATAAATACAAGTAGCACTTTGCTATTTCCAAACCATTTTTTTCAAAATTAGCGCTAGTTACGTTAGAACACTAATATCTTTCAGGAATCCCTGAATATCCCTTGACATGTATATATATTTTTTTAGTAGACATCCCAAAGTATTGATCTACGTCAATTTTGGTATATTTCATACCACCATTTCACCGCCAAATGCGATCAAATACAAAAAATCGTTCACTTTTTCACAAACTTTCAGTTTCTCACTGAAATTATTTACAAACAGCTTGTGCAATTATGGCATAAATGGTTGTAAATTCTTCTCTGGGATCCCCTTTGTTCAGAAATTGCAGGCATATATGGCTTTGGCGTTGCTTTTTGGTAATTAGAAGGCCGCTAAATGCCACTGCGCACCACACGTGTATTATGCCCAGCAGTTAAGGGGTTAATTAGGGAGCATTTAGGGAGCTTGTAGGGTTAATTTTAGCTTTAGTGTAGTGTAGTAGACGACCCCAAGTATTGATCTAGGCCCATTTTGGTATATTTCATGCCGCCATTTCACCGCCAAATGCGATCAAATTTAAAAAAACGTAAAAAGTTTCACAATTTTAGGTTTCTCAATGAAATCATTTACAAACAGCTTGTGCAATTATGGCACAAATGGTTGTAAACGCTTCTCTGGGATCCCCTTTGTTCAGAAATAGCAGACATATATGACTTTGGCGTTGCTTTCTGGTAATTAGAAGGCCGCTAAATGCTGCTGCGCCTCACACGTGTATTATGGCTAGCAGTGAAGGGGTTAATTAGGGAGCTTGCAGGGTTAATTTTAGCTTTAGTGTAGAGATCAGCCTCCCACCTGACACATCCCACCCCCTGATCCCTCCCAAACAGCTCCCTTCCCTCCCCCACCCCACAATTGTCCCCGCCATCTTAAGTACTGGCAGAAAGTATGCCAGTACTAAAATAAAAGGGTTTTTAAAAATAATAAACTTTTTTTGTCAGCATATTTACATATGCTACTGTGTAGGATCCCCCCCTTAGCCCCCAACCTCCCTGATCCCCCCCAAAACCGATCTCTAACCCTCCCCTCTGCCTTATTGGGGGCCATCTTGGGTACTGGCAGCTGTCTGCCAGTACCCAGTTTGCAAAAAAATATGGGTTTTTTTTACTTTTTGACCGTTTTTTCTGTAGTGTAGCTTCCCCCTCCCCACAGACCAACCCCCACCACCTAACGGATTTCTTTTTTATCCAATTTGTTTATTTTTGTATGCAATTTTGTTCCATTTTTCTACACTTTTTTTTCTGTGTGTAGCGGTTCCCACCCGCTCCCTCCCCGTGCACGCGCCCGCCCCCACCCTCCCGTGCACGTGCGCGCGTCAGTGCGCGCCCCCGGCATCCCCGCCCACGATCCCGCCCCCCCCTCCACACCACTAGGGCCATCGATGGCCGCCACCCGCCTCCCGGTCCGGCTCCCACCCACCAACGATGTAAGCTACCGATCTCCGGTGCAGAGAGGGCCACAGAGTGGCTCTCTCTGCACCGGATGGCTTAAAACGGTTATTGCAGGATGCCTCCATATCGAGGCATCACTGCAATAACCGGAAAGCAGCTGGAAGCGAGCAGGATCGCTTCCAGCTGCTTTCCACACCGAGGACGTGCAGGGTACGTTCTCAGGCGTTAACTGCCTTTTTTTTGAGGACGT
This sequence comes from Bombina bombina, assembly GCF_027579735.1. Taxonomy (NCBI): domain Eukaryota; kingdom Metazoa; phylum Chordata; class Amphibia; order Anura; family Bombinatoridae; genus Bombina; species Bombina bombina. The sequence continues at coordinate 1,088,844,142 of NC_069502.1, forward strand.
ACCCTGCACGTCCTTGGTCATTAAGGGGTTAAACATAACATTAGTTATGTTTAATTTCTCTTGTTAAGTGTATCCAGTCCACGGATCATCCATTACTTATGGAATATATTCTCCTTCCCAACAGGAAGCTGCAAGAGTCCACCCACAGCAAAGCTGCTATATAGCTCCTCCCCTAACTGCCATATTCAGTCATTCTCTTGCAAGCCTCAACATAGATAGGAGGTTGTGAGAGTCTGTGGTGCTTTCTACTTAGTTTATTCTTCAATCAAAAGTTTGTTATTTTTAAATGGCACCGGAGTGTGCTGTTTATCTCAGGCAGTATTTGGAAGAAGAATCTGCCTGCGTTTTTCTATGATCTTAGCAGACGTAACTAAGATCCATTTGCTGTTCTCACACATTCTGAGGAGTGAGGTACTTCAGAGGGGGAATGGCGTGTAGGTTTTCCTGCAGATAAGGTATGTGCAGTAAAATATTTTTCTAGGAATGGAATTGACTAAGAACATACTGCTGATACCGAAGTAATGTAAGTAAAGCCTTAAATGCAGCGATAGCGACTGGTATCAGGCTTATTAATAGAGATACATACTCTTGTAAAAATGTGTTTTAAAACGTTTGCTGGCATGTTTAATCGTTTTTTAACATATGTTTGGTGATAAAACTTATTGGGGCCTAAGTTTTTTCCACATGGCTGGCTTAAATTTTGCATAGAAACAGTTTCCTGAGGCTTTCCACTGTTATAGTATAAAAGTTACAGTTGGTGCAGTTAAAATTACAAACAGTGACATTCAGCTTCCCTCAGCAGTCCCCTGCATGCTATAGGACATCTCTGAAGGGCTCAAAAGGGCTTCAAAAGTAGGAGCTGTTTTGACTGTTTAAAACATATTTTTCGTTTTGTTAATCTGTTTTTTGTATTAAGGGGTTAATCATCCATTTGCAAGTGGATGCAATGCTCTGCTAACTTGTTACATACACTGTAAAAATTTTGTTAGTTTAACTGCCTTTTTTCACTGTTATTTCAAATTTTGGCAAAATTTGTTTCTCTTAAAGGCACAGTAACGTTTTATATATTTGCTTGTTAACTTGATTTAAAGTGTTTTCCAAGCTTACTAGTCTCATTATTAGTCTGTTCTAACATGTCTGACATAGAGGAAGCTCTGTGTTCATTATGTTTTAAAGCCATGGTGGAACCCCATCTTAGAATGTGTACCAGATGTACTGATTTCATGTTAAACAATAAAGATCATTTTTTGTCTTTAAAAACATTATCACCAGAGGATTCTGTCGTGGGGGTAGTTATGCCGACTAACTCTCCCCACGTGTCAGACCTTTTGACTCCCGCTTTAGGGACTCACGCTCAAATGGCGCCAAGTACATCAAGGGCACCCATAGCGTTTCTTTACCAGGGGATTCTGTCGAGGGGAAAGTTATGCCGACTAACTCTCCCCACGTGTCAGACCCTTCGACTCCCGCTTCAGGGACTCACGCTCAAATGGCGCCAAGTACATCAAGGGCGCCCATAGCGTTTATTTTACAAGACATGGCAAAGGTGGTGAATAATATTCTGGCAGCAGTATTAGTCAGACTACCTGAAATTAAAGGAAAGCAGTTAGCTCTGGGGGTAGATACAGAGCATACAGACGCTTTAAGAACCATGTATGATACTACCTCACAATATGCTTAGTCTGTGGGTGATTTTTTTTTTTGACTCAGGGAAGATGATTTAACCTGATTCTGATATTTCTACATTTAAAATTTATGCTTGAGAACCTCCACTTGTTGCTCAGGGAGGCTTTGGCTGCTCTGAATGAATGTGTACAATCGCAGGGCCAGAGAAATTGTGTAGACTGGATAAATAATATGCAGTGCCGGTGTGTACTGATGTTTTTCCAATACCTAAAGAGGTTTACTAAAAAATGTTTTAATAAGGAATGGGATAGACCAGGTGTGCCGTTCTCTTCCCCTCCTATTTTTTAGAAGAATGTTTTCTAATAGTTACCACCACACGGGACTTCTGGCAGACAGTTCCTAAGGTGGAGAGAAGAGTTTCTACTCTAGCTAAGCGTACCACTACCTCTGACGAGGACAGTTGTGCTTTTTAGATCCAATGGATAAAAAAATGTTTATTCAACAGGGTTTTATCCTGCAGCCCCTTGCATACATTGCTTCTGTCACTGCTGCTGCGGCGTTCTGGGTTGAGTCTCTTGATGAGGCTTTACAGTTAAGCGACTCCATTGGATGAATATATTTGACAAGCTTATGCTAGCCAATTCCTTTGTTTTCTGATGCCTTGTTCATTTGACTAGACTAACGGCTAAGAATTCTGTTTTTTACTATACTGGCGCGCAGAGCACTATGGCTTATATCATGGTCAGCTGTCGTGACTTTAATAAATAAGCTACTTAACTTCCTTTCAAGGGGCAGACCCTATTCGGGCCTGGTTTGAAGGAGATTATTGCTTATATCACTGGAGGAAAAGGTCATGCCCTTCCTCAGGATAGGTCTAAATCAAGGGCAAAAAAAAAAAAAAAAGTCTAATTTTCGTACCTTTTAAAAACTTCAGGGCAGGTGTGGCATCCTCTTCCTCTAAGGCAAAACAAGAGGGAATTTTTGCTCAGTCCAAGGCGGTCTGGAGACAATCGGACCTGGAACAAAGATAAGCAGGCCAAGGAGCCTGCTGCTGCCTCTAAGGCAGCATGAAGGAACGGACCCCTATCCGGTAACGGATCCTATAGGGGGCAGACTTTCATTCTTTGCCCAGGCGTGGGCAAGAGATGCCCAGGATCCCTAGGCATTGGAATTTATATCCCAGAGATATCTTCTGGATTTCAAAGATTCCCCCCCCAAAAAAGGGGAGATTTCGCCTTTCACAATTATCTGCAAACCAGATAAAGAAGGAGGCATTCTTACATTGTGTACGAGATCCATCCAGTTCCAAGAGAGGAACAGGGACAGAGTTTTTACTCAAATCTGTTTGAGGTTCCCAAGGAGAGGGAACCTTCAGACCTATTTTGGATCTAAAGATCTTAAACAAATTCCTCAGAATTCTGTCATTTAAGATGGAAACTATTCGTACCATCTTAACTATGATCCAGGAGAGTCAATAGAGGACTACAATGGATTTGAAGGATGCTTATCCTCACATTGTGATGCATAAAGATCACCATCGTTTTTCAGGTTTGCCTTTCTAGACAGGCATTACCAGTTTGTAGCTCTTTCCTTTGGGATATCTACAGCCCCAAGAATCTTTATGGAGGTTCTGGGGTCGCTTTGGCGGTCCTTAGACCGCGGGGCATAGAAGTGGCCCCTTATTTAGACGACATCCTGATACAGGCGTCAAACATCCAAATTGCCCAGTCTCATACGGATGTAGTACTGGCATTTCTGAGATCACATGGGTGGAAAGTGAACAAGGAAAGAGTTCTCTATCCCCAATCTCAAGGGTTTCCCTCCTAGGGACTCTGATAGATTCTGTAGAAATGAAAATTTACCTGACGGAGTCCAGGTTGTCAAAGTTTCTAAATTTCTGCCGTGTTTTTTTTTTTTTTTTCATCCCATCCGCGCCCTTCGGTGGCTCAGTACATGAATGAAATCGGCTTAATGGTAGCGGCAAGGGACATAGTACCGTTTGCACGTCTACATTTCAGACCGCTGCAACTATGCATGCTCAGTCAGAGGAACGGGGATTACACAGATTTGTCCCCCTGTTAAACCTGGACCAAGAGACCAGAGATTCTCTTCTCTGGTGACTATGTCGGGTCCATCTGTCCAAGGGTATGACCTTCCGCAGGTCAGATGGGACAATTGTTACAATAGATGCCAGCCTTTTAGGTTGGGATGCAGTCTGGAACTCCCTGAAGGCTCAGGGATAGTGGACTTAGGAGGAGACCCTCCTTCTAATAAATATTCTGGAACTGGGAGTGATATTCCATGCTCTTCAGACTTGGCCTCAGTTAGCAACTCTGAGGTACATCATACTCAGTCGGACAATATACACGACTGTGGCTTACATCAGCCATCAAGGGGGAACAGAAGTTCCCTAGCGATGTTAGAAGTCTTACAATAATTCACTGGACAGAGACTCACTCTTGTCTATCAGCTATCCATATCCCAGGTGTTGAGAACTGGGAGGTGGATTTTCTAAGTCGTCAGACTTTTCTTCCGGGGGAGTGGGATTTCCTCCGGAGGTCAAGACCAAGCAGGAGAGGGCTTTGGTGTTTTTGACAGCGCCTGCGTAGCCACGCAGGACCTGGTATGCAGATCTGGTGGACATGTCATCCTTTCCATCACGGTCTCTGCTTCAGAGACAGGTCCCTCTACCTCAGGGTCCTTTCAACCATCTAAATAGAATCAATCTGAGATGGACTGCCTGGAGACTGAACGCTTGATGTTATCAAAGCATGGCTTCTCCGAGTCAGTCATTGATACCTTAATACAGACATGAAAGCCTGTCTCTAGGAAAATTGAACATAGATATGGTGTAAATATCTGATTGTTATGAATCCAAGGGTTACTCATGGAGTAAAGTCTGGATTCCCAGGATATTATCTTTTCTCCAAGATGTTTTTGAGAAAAGGGTTGTCAGCTAATTCCTCAAAAGGGGACAGATTTTTACTCTGTCTATTTTTTTGCACAAGCGTCTGGCAGGTATTCTAGACGTTCAGGCATTTGGTCAGGCTTTGGTTAGATCCAAGCCTGTGTTTAAAACTGTTGCTCCGCCATGGAGCTTAAACCTTATTCTTAAGGTTCTTCAAGAAGTTCCGTTTGAACCTTTTTTGTTCCATAGATATCAATCTTTATCTTGGAAAGTTCCTTTTGGGTAGCTAATTCCTCGACTCGTAGAGTCTCCAAGTTATCTGTGTTACAATGTGAGTCTCCTTATCTGGTCCTTCGTACGGATAAGGTAGTCCTGCGTACCAACCTGGGTTTTTTCCTAAGGTGGTATCTAACAAGTACATCACTCAAGAGATAGTTGTTCCATGCTTGTATCCTAATCCTTCCTCAAAGAAGGAACGTCTATTACACAATATTGGACGTGGTTTGTGCTTTAAAGTTTTACTTACAAGCTACTACAGTTTTCATCAAACGTTCACCTTGTTTGTTGTCTATTCTGGACAGAGGAGAGGTCAAAAGACTTCAGCAGCCTCTCTGTCTTTTTGGTTAAAAAGCATAATTAATTTAGCTTATGAGACTGCTGGACAGCAGCCTCCTGAAGGGATTACAGCTCATTCTACTAGAGCTGTGGTTTTCACTTGGGCCTTTTTTAAATGTGGCTTCTGTTGAACAGATTTACAAGACGGAGTCTTGGTCTGCGCTTCATACTTTTCAAATTTAACAAATTTGATACCTTGCTTCTTCGGAGGCTATTTTTGGGAGAAAGGGTTTTTTACAGGCAGTGGTAACTTCCATTTAAGTAGCTGCCTTGTCCCTCCCATCATCCGTGTACTTTAGCTTTGGTATTGGTATTCCATAAGTAATGGATGATCCGTGGACTGGATACACTTAACAAGAGAAAACATAATTTATCCTTACCTGATAAATTTATTTCTCTTGTAGTGTATCCAGTCCACGGCCCGCCCTGTCACTTTAAGGCAGGTAATTTTTTCATTTGAACTACAGTCACCACTGCACCCTATGGTTTTTCCTTTCTCTGCATGTTTTCGGTCGAATGACTGAATATGGCAGTTAGGGGAGGAGCTATATAGCAGCTTTGCTGTGGGTGGACTCTTGCAGCTTCCTGTTGGGAAGGAGAATATATTCCATAAGTAATGGATGATCCGTGGACTGGATACACTACAAGAGAAATAAATTTATCAGGTAAGCATAAATTATGTTTTATTCTATTCTAAACTTCTGAATAGAATAATGCATATGAATAAAGAATGGATCCGAAAAAACTATTTAACTTAACATAACTTATTTGCTGAAACAAATTTTTTTTTTAAACTTAACTGAACTAATTTGCTGAAACAAAATTATTTATTTAACTAATGAAAACGAAACAAAATGTCTAATTTCTGTATACTTTTACATATTTTTTTTATATATATATATATATATATATATATATAAGTATCAACAAGTAGGGACTGCACTCACTGGATTCAGTTCAAATAATACCTTATTTATTCAATGGTGACGTTTCGGGGTACGCAAACCCCTTCCTCAGACCAAACACAGTGCACAAGAAACAAAGTGACTTTAAACCCAAATAAACCCCTCCCATCTTACATTCCAAGAAATTGCGCCAAAACCGTATCCATGGAGACCAGGTAGTTACCTGGCAACCATGTTACACATACAATTTAAGGCATTCAAATAACAGTGGTGTGATTATTTCTTCCTAACTGTTAATAAGACAAAAAGAAACACCAGTGTGTAAACACTTATGTGTATAAAAACTGTGAAGACATCATGCTTAATATATACCTTTAAAATTCAGTATATCAAATCATATACAATATAGGTAAAATCATTTGAGTAAATATATAAACCCCTCTGCAACAACGTAGCTTATATGTTCAAGTTTACACACTAATCAGTGTATTATTCGGCACCAGATAATGTTAGGCTATTTAGACACATAGTTACAGTTTGCGTGGCTAAATGCAATTCTTGCAAAGATGAGCTTCATATTTAGTGCTAGAGAGAATAAATGTTATCATTTAATATAGACATTTAACCTTTGCTCAGTGAGTTAGAGATTAGTGGAAATTGGTGGAATAATCATATCGGATTAGGTATAATATTAGTTGATCACTGTATATTATGAATTGCTGCTAATCGTTCACCAGCTGCTGCGCTGTTCAAAGAGTCTATAGTGTGTCAGTTGGGCGCAAGTTACAGACTCAGCCAATCAACGGCTTGTTTAGTCAGCCGCATGGCTCATTAGCATACCGTGATGCGTACCCCGAAACGTCACCATTGAATAAATAAGGTATTATTTGAACTGAATCCAGTGAGTGCAGTCCCTACTTGTTGATACTTATTGAAATTTTGACTGAGCACCCTGGTTGCTGACTATCTTTGAATTGTGAGTGCAGATACACAGTGGAAATATATATATATATATATATATATATATATATATATATATATATATTTTATATATATATATATATATATATATATATATATATATATATATATATATATATAGAGCTTGAAATATATATGTGTGTGTGTGTGTATATATATATACACACACACACACATATATATATATATATATATATATAGAGCTTGAAAAAGCCGGCACTTCTCCCAGGATGAATGATAAAAACGATCTTTATTCCATATACATTAAAATAAGTAAGAAAGAATGCAAAGCTAGAAAGTATGCCTAAGGCATACTTTCTAGCTTTGCATTCTTTCTTACTTATTGTAATGTCTATGGAATAAAGATCGTTTTTATCATTCATCCTGGGAGAAGTGCCGGCTTTTTCTTTCTGCAATTCAAGCTATCTACTTTCCCTGACCGGCTTCTGGGCACCTCTCAGCTGTGTTGTGCTGTGGATCAGTTCACTCTATAGTGACGCTTTGGGAGACGGATCACTGGAACGCTATTGGAGGATTGCAACACGTGATACCCGGAAGTGCATTGGAGCCCGGGTCTGGAGCGCATACTGAAGACTAACGCCGGCTGTTTTGTGCACGATCCTGCTTATCAGACTGTCCCTTCTACCTGGGGTGGTGAGTAACCGTCCTTTGGTATTGTTATGGTCTCTCTGTGATTTCAGGCTGCACTACATATATGGCTCAGTTCATGGAACATTGTAACTTATAGCGTTTTAGTGACAGTGTATGTTCTCCATCTCTTTCATTCACTAACTTGCATCTGCTACATTATAACTGTGGATTGGAGCTGGTTGTGTAACATTTTTCTTTTATATATATATATATATATATATATATATATAAATTATGTTTTATTACTTTTTCCACTATCACTTTTAAGACTTACTATTGTCATCTATAAATAATTATTTGTCGGAGGCGGAGCTTGGCCAGGAAGCGAATGGCCGCATAGCAGCACAGCTCCGTTACAACAGCGGGACATTTCAGCCTTTATACAGTGATAACTGCCAGCAACTGGTCGCACATCGCAGATAAACATTAGGAGACTCAAATGTGAGTACTATTTTTGCTAAACGAGCGCAGTCTAGCTTGCAATACTAAAAAAGTTATGAGAGGTGAAGAGCGCACCGCCGCCATCTTGGATTCATAATACACGCAGTAAAAGTTACACCGAGACGAATGAACTATACTAACGCAGCACTTTCAGAACTTGCTGATCAGATCTCCAATGCTGCTGAAAGAGGTACGCATGTTTGAAGTCCACCCTCACAAAGATCAGCCTATAATTACCTCTATCTATAAATGAGATGTGTCACACAGGATAACTGTTTTATTTTACTAATGCGGCCAGAAGAGGTGAGAAAGCACTTATATAAGTAATGCACATACAATATCTCGCTGCAAGTCTATCTAAAGATGCAATAACTCAACCTTAACACATAATTTATATGAGGAAATTTGGATCAAGCCATGCATTCCTAAACAAGTATACTAAACTTGTGGATCAGTTCCTAAAACATTCCTAAACAAGCCCTAAAAACTGACTGTAACTTCCTTAAATAAAAACATGGCGTCTAAAAATAAAAGCAAAGGTGAAAAGAACACTAAAAGTCAACCTATCAGCAACTCCCTGGTGAGTTCCTTTTTTCAAGCAACCAACCCAGAACTACAAGAGCCCCCTACTCCTGAACAACATACCACTTCTGAAATAATATCATCACCGAATTATATCATACAGCTTAAGCAGGACATCGCTAAGCTCCCATCTAAAGATGATTTTGAATCACTCAAGTCGTTAATTACCAAAGAACTGTCCACAATGCGCAAAGATATCTCTGAAATGAGAGAGAGGATAGTAGATATGGAAGAAACACAAGACACCACTACTTAAATGGTAGGATCCCTTAATAACCATATATATATAACACACGATTAAAAAATGGAAGCATTGGAAGAAAAAAATCGAAGATTTAGAGAACAGGGGAAGAAGGAACAACTTACGCTTAAGGGGCATTCCCGAATTAATAAAAGCAGCCGACTTATCGGCCTATCTACAAGGCCTCTTCCAGCACTTAATCGGAGATCCACAAGCACCGCCAATGGAAATTGAAAGAGCGCACAGATCCCTTCGACCCCCACCGCCTCCAAATGCTACACCTAGAGACACTATCCTCAAGTTTCTTAGATTTACAGACAGAGAAACCATCTGGCAAAAAGCCAGATCCTCTCAGGTGATATCTTACCTAGATCATGATCTGCAAATATACCCAGACCTGTGTCAAAACACTATCCAGAAACGTAGAGAAGCTTGTTTCATTACGTCAATCCTCCAAGATAAACACATCAAGTACCGCTGGGGATTTCCCTTCAGCTTAATCATACCCCATGATGGCCAAACTCTTATCAATGGAATCCAGGATCTAGACAAGCTCTCCAAAGGTTTGGGAATTCCTCTGAAACCACCAGGCCCACCTTCAGCTTCTCATGAAAGTCCCCAGGACACAAGCCTCCAAGCACACATGTCCAGCCTGCAGAGAACAGCCTGGAGCAAAATACAGCCATACAAAAAAAGAAAGGACAAGCCAAATGTTTCTCCTTCCTCACTTAGAGACTGACTTGGACCAAGGACAATATACACCATTCATAATTGGTGAGATCCAACCATTAAAGCAATAAGTATAATATGTTGTTAATAATTAACCACTTGTGTTGCATATTATGTTTCCTCTTATGTTCTCTTTAGCTAACTGTTTACAGCTTATCCAGGACTTCTCCAGTTATATCAAGTAGCAAAACTTATGCAAACTTTTCAGTTGTAATATGACCTAGTTAAAGTTCATTTTGTTAAGTTAGAAGATGTGCATTTGTAGCTTGATACATGCATTATTTACACTGTTATTACATAATATCCTACATAAGCCCAAGCTGTTGTAGGACCTCCGATTGAAATGACTGTAATTTCAATCTTATCTATGGTTTTCCACCATTCCCCCCCCCCCCCCAATTATCTATTTTTATGGTTACTTTATGATTGTAATGATTCATACTGTTAAGCTTTTGCACTTATTGACTTCAGTTACATGTCTTGCATGCTCTGAACTCCAACTCTACACAACAGCATATACATTCCACATGGGCCTGGGTCGTGGCTACTTTTCGCTGGCATTAAGGTCTCTTCTAATAGCACAACCTCCCCCAGATATTAGACAACATGAATAAATCCACATGTACTAACAGGAGATTGTCCTTTATAACTATTAACGCCAAAGGTTTAAACAACCCACATAAAAGGAGTATAGCGATCAGAGACATCAAAAGTAAAAAAGGAGACTTAATCTTCTTACAGGAGTCACATTTCTTAAAGGGGCAAGAACCAAAAACCTTCTTCTATAAATTCGGCCCTTCATATTACTCTTCTAACAAAACAAAAACCAACGGAGTCGGAATTTTAATTAAAAGGGGAATACCTTTCCAACTGTTTGACTCCTACAGAGACGCTGAGGGTAGATATATTATCCTAGTAGGGAAGCTATATAATACAGTTACTACTTTAGTAAGTGCCTATGCCCCTAATACTGGCCAAGATAGTTTTATATCGTCTCTATCTAGAAAATTTTTAGAAATTTCTAAGGGGATGTTAATTGTAGGGGGCGATCTCAATATCACACTAGACCCCTTTAGAGATAACTCAACCCACACCTCATCCGTATCACACAAAACTATCTCACTAATAAAACAACGCCTTAGAGATTTAGCCATTCACGACGTTTGGAGAGTTGATCATCCTGACGAAGATGACTTTACATTCTTTTCCCACCCACATTCACGCTTCTCCCGCATAGACTACATATTAACAGATGTCAACACACTATCTAAAGCCATGCACTCAACTATTATCCCCTCACCTTGGACAGACCATTCCATGGTATTATGCTCAATAGCCTGGCCTTCAGCACCCCAATCAGCCTACCTCTGGAAACTCAATGATGAACTCCTAGATTTACCACAATATAGTGAAAAGATACAAAACACTATCAAAAACTACTTTGATATGAATATAGGCTCGGTCCTCTCACTTCAGAACACATGGGAAGCACATAAAGCTACAGTACGAGGGGAGCTCATTAGCATTTCATCCCATTACAGAAAGCAGCAGAGACAACTACTACAAGAGTCCCTATATAAATTAAACGATATAGAAACGCAACTCAAAAAAACCCCACAGACACACAGTTGATAGCAGAACTGCAATCCATAAAACAGACAACAGCCCACCTCATAGATAAGGAATGCAAAAATCTAGCCTTTAAACTTAAGCAATCCTATTATGAAGGATACAATAAATGTAGCAAGCTCTTTGCCCGTAGACTAAAACGTAACATGAACCGTAACTATATCCTTACTATAAAATCCACAACCAAAACGTTGCACGACACAGCAGCTATTGCCGAATCATTTCATGCCTACTATGAACAACTATACAACATACCTGCTACACCCACGGCTTCCCATCCCAACAACCTACACAACCCCCTAGACTACATACATCAGTTTCTTTCGGACATACATTTTACGGCAATTACGGAGGACCAACAAACCTTTCTCAAAAGCCCTATTTCTCTTACAGAAATACGAAACACTATAAAAGATCTTCCTACTGGAAAAGCCCCAGGCCCAGATGGCTACACAACCTACTATTATAAAAAATACATCGATATACTGGCCCCACATCTACTCGCCCTTTTTAATTCCAGTCCATTCTCCACACAATCATTAGAGGCATACATCTCTATCATACCCAAACCCGGTAAAAACCCTGAATTAGTAGAAAGTTATAGATCAATCTCCCTGTTAAACACCGATCTAAAGATCTACGCCAAAATACTCGCAACACGACTAAATACTATTCTACCACAGTTGATTGGAAATGATCAGGTTAGGTTCGTCCCCACCCGGGAAGCAAAGGACAATACAGTCAGGATCACCCAGCTAATAGAATACGCTACTCATAAAAACATCCCACTCATGGTTCTGTCAACTGACGCGGAGAAAGCTTTCGACCGCGTCGGTTGACAGTTCCTAAAAATAGTTCTCCAAAAAATGGGAATAGGTCAGGAATTCTCAGATCGTATATTTGCCATGTACTCCACCCCTACCGCTAGAGTCTGGGTGAACGGGTCCCTCTCAGCCACCTTTAACATCGCCAATGGAACCAGGCAGGGCTGTCCCCTCTCCCCGCTCCTATTTGCTTGTGCAATAGAAGCCCTAGCACAGAAAATCCGTTGTCATCAAATGATAACAGGAATACAAATACAAGACACACACCACAAAATCATGCTATACGCTGATGATATTTTATTCTGCATAACAAACCCCTTAACCACTATCCCCAATATCAGTCAATTAGATGATTTCGGCAGAGCATCCAACTTTTTAGTTAACAAAAGCAAATCAGAAATCATGAATATTAATATCTCGCAATCTGACATACACCTAATCCAGCAGGTCTGTCCGTTCTGCTGGCAACAAACCTCACTCAAATACTCACCACAACGCCAGAACAGCTCTTTATAGAAAATTATAAGCCCCTACTCAAACAGATAATCACAGATCTCTCCTCCTGGAAAAAGATATACATATCCTGGCTGGGAAGGATTAATATCATTAAAATGAACATACTCCCAAGGGTCCTTTACCTATTTCAAACTTTGCCCATTCCCTCCCCAAAAGCTATTTAGACTCACTACAATCGAACATACTAGATTTCGTCTGGTTTAATAAAAAAGCAAGAAGCAGCAAAAAAATCATTCTTCTCCCCACAGATATGGGAGGCTTGGGGGTACTGGACTTCCACCGATATAGACAAGCCACTTTTTTACAGCGTATTGCAGACTGGCACTCAAACATAACCAACAAAGCCTGGGTACAACTAGAACACGACCTTACTCAGATCCGACACTTGGGGCAGCTATGCTGGACGCCAAAAGACAGGATCAAATTTTTAAAAACCACTTCCCAGTCAATATTAGAAACATTCAAAATCTGGGATAAGACCCTCATAGAATACCCAAATATATCTTCCAAATAGTCGCCCTTAACGCCACTAACACATAACACCGAATTTAAACCTGGCCTTTCCATAACCCCTAAGCTGCTAGGGACACCCATCCGATCCCTACAAATTCACCACCTTGGAAACGAGCACCACTCTCCAAATACAGACGACTTGATCTCAGCAGGTTTTGATATTTTTAAGGACTGGCTTTTCTATAGACAATGCCACTCTTACATTATTTCCCACCCACAATCTAACAACCTGACAAGAACAATGACGCCATTTGAATCTTTTTGTAGTAAACCCACCCCAACCAGACACGCACTCTCAAGCATTCAAGTAATGCTGTCACAACAACCACATGGATCCCTCCCACATTACATTGACAGATGGAATCAGGAGCTAGGAACAGACATCTCTCACGCAGACGCCCTACACATTTTCGCAAATATTAAAAAATCTTCAAGTTTCAAGTAAATTTGTAGAACTTAATTTAAAAATTGTGCAAAGATGGTACCTGACCCCAGAAAGGTGCAAAAAAATATATAGACTTAGGTCAGCACATTGCTGGAGATGTGGGTCTTCGGAATGTCATATGTCTCATATCTGGTGACAAAATAACCCCTATCTGGGTTGAAATAGCCAGAGAATCTAGTAAAATATTAGGAGTCGATATGCCCCTTGACCCATGCTTGTGGCTATTCAACAAAGTCCCAACCAAGCTACCCACCCCATCAAAAAAACTACTGTGCATACTAAGCAATAGCCTTAAAATCCTGATCGCTAGGAAATGGAAGACAGAGACTGTACCGTCCCTCAGCCAATTGCACTTTGAGTGCCACCACACAATATCTCTAGAAGAATACTCTTACATGAAAAACAAAAACATGGACTTATATGCCCAAATGACCTTTCTGTGGGAGACGTACATACAAACATATTCTTCGCAACCACGCCCAGACACTCCATAATAGCTTCACACTAACTACTACCTTGTACGCTGCCGATACAATGCCAGACTCATGTTGGAATGAAACTCATGTTAAAAGACATCATCATATATTATATGTTGTTTAATAACTGTAACCATGGTTGTGTTTATCCCTATGTCCCCCCCCCCCGCCTTATTTTGGGCACACATCTGAAGTGTATTGTTTCAAAACGCAACTTACTTTATGTACTTTATTTCGATGTAAAAGTTTTTGATCTCAATAAACTTTTGAAATTCAAAAAAAAAAAAAAATGATTATTTGTCATTTGGTATATGTTACATGGATCAATGTTTTTCTGGTATGTACCCCCTTTTTAATATTAAAGGGAAATTAACTTTGATTAGATAGCTATATATGTTTAAATAAATATTTTAATATATAACTCATGTAGGGGTCTCTTAAGTGCTGACATGATCGAAAATTGCTACAAAACTATATCAAGATGGTACCTAACACCGGTTATTACATCACATACAGTAATCAATGGCTCCAGCCTTTGCTATAGAGGTTGTGGAGCAGTAGGTACATATAAACATATGTGGTGGGACTGTCCCCACTCTAGGGAGGTTTGGGAAGATCTCTCTAGTCTTCTTAGCTCCATCTTAGAGGAACCAATACGACTGACACTACCTCAGGCACTACTCCATGAATATAACAAGAAATTTAATAAACATATAAATCAATTTATAAGAATAGTTTGTACAGCAGCGAGAATATGTATCGCACGTCATTGGAAAGTATGATCGCCCACAAAAGAAGAGATTGTTAATAAGATCAGATACTTTTATAACGTATGAACAAGCATCTCACATACAGGACACACTGACAACTTTTCATAAAACATGGTTTATTGGATAATGTACAAGACAAACGTGTGACGGTGGAACATTGGGATCTAGAGTTGAGGGGGGGAAAGGGGAAGCTTGTTTTACAGCGACAGAGATAAGAAAGAGGATCCGGTGGTCTGGCAGAAGAACCCTAAAGACAAAAGAAACAATAAGATAAGCATCTATCTTAATCTTATCTATTTCTTACCCACCTTTAATCAAATTTTCTTTTTCTTTTTTTTTCCCCTCTTACTCTATTTCTTTCTCACTATTTCATTTTTTCTTATTAAATATGGATAGGAATCTGAACACAGTGAAATTATTCTTTAGATTTTTGGTCAGGTAATGTTGTGTTACAATGTTTGTATAGGAGACTACGAATAATTAGTATAGAATTTGTACATGACATACCTCTGTAATTATTGATTCAGTGTGATCGTATTCTTCCCTAATAAAAATTATTTCAACATAAATAAATCTTTTAAAATTAATAGGACTTTCATTCATAATTTTTCTTAAAGTAATTGATAAAGCTGTTTAGTACCATGAAAGCCGCCAGACTTCTTCGCCTAACCTCCACCTGCATTAAAAAAAAATTCATGTTGTTGTGACGAATGAGCTGTGTATTAATCTCATTGGTCCCCCATGGGCGTTTAACACTGTTCTTTTTACACCCATATTTTGCTCTACGCATGCGACTATCCTCGAAGTTCATCCATTATGCGATGCGCGTTCACGACAGCCGCACGCGCATTTCAACTTCTAGAATAAATGCTCATAGTGACGACTCTATTTCTTTCTCACTATTTCATTTTTTCTTATTAAATTTGGATAGGAATCTGAACACAGTGAAATTATTCTTTAGATTTTTGGTCAGGTAATGTTGTGTTACAATGTTTGTATAGGAGACTACGAATAATTAGTATAGAATTTGTACATGACATACCTCTGTAATTATTGATTCAGTGTGATCGTATTCTTCCCTAATAAAAATTATTTCAACATAAATAAATCTTTTAAAATTAATAGGACTTTCATTCATAATTTTTCTTAAAGTAATTGATAAAGCTGTTTAGTACCATGAAAGCCGCCAGACTTCTTCGCCTAACCTCCACCTGCATTAAAAAAAAAATTCATGTTGTTGTGACGAATGAGCTGTGTATTAATCTCATTGGTCCCCCATGGGCGTTTAACACTGTTCTTTTTACACCCATATTTTGCTCTACGCATGCGACTATCCTCGAAGTTCATCCATTATGCGATGCGCGTTCACGTCAGCCGCACGCGCATTTCAACTTCTAAAATAAATGCTCATAGTGACGTCAATGCCTTCAAAGAACGATCTTATATTGCGCATGCGTAGAACATTAGCGTCACATAAGCGAGCACAGATAAAGAAGTATAGAGCAGGTGGGACCGCTCTTATGTGTAAGAGTATTAAACATGGAAGACTGCAAGAGGGCGGAGGAAGCGATCAAAAGGTAGGCATTATAAAATATAAAAAATTTCAAATTATGAACATTTTGAGAAAAAATAAAGTTAGCGACTATACTATATAGTAGTATAATCCATAGTGTACTTTGCATGTTGCAAAATTTGCTTTCACTTTAAATACTAATTATTTGTAATCTTGCCATGTTCTTTTAGAATATATGTTTTATAGCCACAGCCTAGAGGCGCTCTTAGTCTCTTTTTTGTGATTTTCTATTAATTACTTTACGTAAGCTAGGATACCTATTAACTAAGAGCTAGGTGGTTTACATTAGCGCTGAGTTTTTCACTGTTTTTCTTTTAGATTATTAGTTAGCTTACCATCTTGTTTATGAATTTGCAGAATAGCCTTTTATCTGGTAAGGTCTCTAATTTTCATTGCCAGTAAACGATCAGGTTGATTCACATATACAGTATCTCACAAAAGTAAATATACCCCTCACTTTTTTGTAAATATTTTATTATTTTTTTTTTTTTATGTGACAACACTGAATAAATTACACTTTTTCTACAATGTAAAGTAGTGAGTGTGCAGCCTATATAACAGTGTAAATTTGCTGTCCCCTCAAAATAACTCAACACACAGCCATTAGTGTCTAAACCATTGGCAACAAAAGTGAGTACTCCCCTAAGTGGAATTTGGGCCCAATTAGCCATTTTCCCTCCCCGGTGTCATGTAACTCGTTAGTCTTACAAGGTCTCAGGTGTGAATGGGGAACAGGTGTGTTAAATTTGGTGTTATCGCTCTCACACTCTCTCATACTGGTCACTAGAAGTTCAACATGGCACCTCATGGCAAAGAACTCTCTGAGGATCTGAAAACAAGAATTGTTACTCTACATAAAGACGGCCTAGGCTATAAGAAGATTGCCAAGACCCTGTAACTGAGCTGCAGCACGGTGGGCAAGACCATACAGCGGTTTCACAGGACAGGTTCCACTCATTACAGGCCTCGCCATGGTCGGCCAAAGAAGTTGAGTGCATGTGCTTAGCTTCATATCCAGAGATTGTCTTTGGGAAATAGACGTATGAGTGCTGCCAGCATTGCTGCAGAGGTTGAAGGGGTGGGGGGTCAGCCTGTCAGTGCTCAGACCATACGCCACACACTGCATCAAATTGGTCTGCATGGATGTCATCCTAGAAGGAAGCCTCTTCTAAAGATGATGCAGATGAAAGCCTGCACATAGTTTGCTGAAGACAAGCAGACTAAGGACATGGATAACTGTAACTATGTCCTGTGGTCCGATGACACCAAGATAAACTTATTTGTTTAAGATGGTGTCAAGCGTGTGTGGCGGCAACCAGGTGAGGAGTACAAAGACAAGTGTGTCTTACCTACATTCAAGCATGGTGGTGGGAGTGTCGGAGACTGGGCCGCAGGGCAGTATTCCAACATAACGACCCCAAACACACCTCCAAGCCGTCCACTGCCTTGCTAAAGAAGCTGAGGGTAAAGGTGATGGACTGGCCAAGCATGTCTCCAGACCTAAACCCTATTGAGCATCTGTAGGGCATCCTCAAACAGAAGGTGGGGGAGCACAAGGTCTCTAACATCCACCAGCTCTGTGATGTCGTTATGGAGGAGTGGAAGAGGACTCCAGTGGCAACCTGTGAAGCTCTGGTGAACTCCATGCCCAAGAGGGTTAAGACAGTGTTGGAAAATAATGGTGGCCACACAAAATATTGACACTTTGAGCCCAATTTGGACATTTACACTAAGGGGTGTACTCACTTTTGTTGCCAATGGTTTAGACATTAATGGCTGTGTGTTGAGTTATTTTGAGGGGACAGCAAATTTGCACTGATATACAGGCTGTACACTCACTACTTTACATTGTAGCAAAGTGTCATTTCTTCAGTGTTGTCACATGAAAAGATATAATAAAATATTTACAAACATTTGAGGGGTGTACTCACTTTTGTGAGATACTGTATGTGATAGTAAGCATCTAGTAATCTCAAAGAGCTCACTGTGTCTTCAGTAAGAAGTTTATCAAGTGTGTATTTTTTGGTACTTAACTGATTGCGGATCACAGATAAAGGAGTGACATGATGCTGCTGAAGTTACTTAGTATCTCTGCGTAACTAGCTAATTAAAGTTTTTCTAGCTTTAGTTATTTTGGCTTATTTCTCAATTAAATGCCTCTAAGAAATGCTTTCAATGCCCCCCAAACAAATAATAGATTTTCTGTTGTGTTCATGTTGTCTAACATAAAGTGTTTAATGTGCTCATGCAATTTAGAAAGAACCAATTTATCTTTTATAATAGCTGAGTTACATGTCCACAATCTGGTCCTTGAGGGATTGAAGACGCCCTGCAAGGACAACTCCACTATGGAATAATCAGACCAAGAGCTTGGAACTATATTATCAGATTGTAGCAGAATGAATAATAACTGACTAAAGACCACATTATCAATTATAGAACATGTACCATATACTGAAGTATAAAAGTGAAGTATCTCCCCACAGTGAAGGACTCTCCACCCATCAATCAAATTATGGTCAAGTAGGAAATCTCCCAAATCTTTCCTTGTAGATCTCCATTCCCTCCTTACAGGGGCAGATTATCTTTCTATTTTATCATCTAATGTTATGTTGAAATCCCCTGCTAAACTTATTCTATACTTTTTTTCTAATAAGTGAGTAATTTACCTATTTTAGAGTAAAAGGCTGAATGGTTCTCGTTTGGAGTATAAATATTTCCCAGAAATACTGGAAAACAATGAATATATCCTCTAAAGATGAAAAAAATCTCCCCTCAGAATCCTTTGTTACCTCCTCTTCTTGGAAATTTAAGGGACAAAAGTAACAATCTATAGACCCCACATTTTTTCTTACTACCTACTGTGTGGTATTGTAAAGGCTAAGCCTTGTTCCAATATCTAATATTTCTCTTGTAAGGTGTATCTAGTCCACGGATCATCCATTACTTGTGGGATATTCTCCTTCCCAACAGGAAGTTGCAAGAGGATCACCCACAGCAGAGCTACTATATAGCCCCTCCCCTAACTGCCATATCCAGTCATTCTCTTGCAACTCTCAACAAGCATGGAGGTAGTAAGAGAGAAGTGGTATAACACAGTTGTTTTTTTTCTTCAATCAAAAGTTTGTTATTTTTAAATGGTACCGGAGTTGTACTATTTTGTCCCAGGCAGAAAATAGAAGAAGAATCTGCCTGTGATTTCTATGATCTTAGCAGGTTGTAACTAAGATCCATTGTAGTTCTCACACATGACTGAAGAGAGAGGTAACTTCAGCGGGGGAATGGCGTGCAGGTTATCCTGCTATGAGGTATTTGCAGTTAAAATTTTTTCTAGAAGATGTAAATGCTAGAAAATGCTGCTGATACCAGATTTATGTAAGGTAAGCCTGAATACAGTGATTTAATAGCGACTGGTATCATGCTTACTTTCTGAGGTAATACTCTTATAGATTTGCAATATAAAACGTTTGCTGGTATGTTTAAACGTTTTTATATCTACTTTGGTGCTAAAACTTTATTGGGGGCCTAGTTTTTTTTCCACATGGCTGGCTTAAATTTGCCTAGAAACAGTTTCCTGAGGCTTTCCACTGTGTTACTATGAGTGGGAGGGGCCTAATTTAGCGCTTTTTTGCGCAGTAACTTTTACAGACTGAGACATCCAGCTTCCTCCAGGAGTCCCCTGAATGCTATAGGACCTCTCTCAAGGGCTCTTAGGCTTTCCAAAATCGTTTGTTGGGGAAGGTAGGCCCACAGCAAGGCTGTGGCAGTTTGGTGTGACTGTTAAAAAACATCTATATCGTTTTTTTTATCCGTTTTTTGAACTAAGGGGTTAATCATCCATTTGCAAGTGGGTGCAATGCTCTGTTAGCTTATTATACACACTGTAAAAATTTCGTTTGATTTACTGCTTTTTTTCACTGTTTTTCAAATTCTGACAAAGATCATCATCGGTTTCTCAGGTTGGCTTTCCTGGACAGGCATTACCAGTTTGTAGCTCTTCCCTTTGGATAAGCTACAGCCCCAAGAATCTTTACGAAGGTTCTGGGGTCACTTCTGGCGGTCCTAAGACCGCGGGGCATAGCAGTGGCCCCTTATTTAGACGACATCCTGATACAGGCGTCAAATTTCCAAATTGCCAGGTCTCATACGGACATAGTTCTGGTATTTCTGAGGTCGCATGGGTGGAAGGTGAACGAAGAAAAGAGTTCTCTATCCCCTCTCACAAGAGTCTCCTTTCTGGGAACTCTAATAGATTCTGTAGAAATGATGATTTACCTGACAGAGTCCAGGTTATCAAAACTTCTAAATTCCTGCCGTGTTCTTTATTCCACTTCTCGCCCTTCGGTGGCTCAGTGTATGGAAGTAATTGGCTTAATGGTAGCGGCAATGGACATAGTGCCGTTTGCACGCCTACATCTCAGACCGCTGCAACTCTGCATGCTCAGTCAGTTGAATGGGGATTACACAGATTTGTCCCCTCTACTAAATCTGGATCAAGAGACCAGGGAATCTCTTCTCTGGTGGCTATCTCGGGTCCATCTGTCCAAAGGTATGATCTTTCGCAGGCCAGATTGGACAGTTGTAACGACAGATGCCAGCCTTCTAGGCTGGGGGGCAGTCTGGAACTCCCTGAAGGCTCAGGGATCGTGGACTCAGGAGGAGACACTCCTTCCAATAAACATTCTGGAGCTGAGAGCGATATTCAATGCTCTTCAGGCTTGGCCTCAGCTAGCGACAATGAGGTTCATCAGAGTTCAGTCGGACAACATCACGACTGTGGCTTACATCAACCATCAAGGGGGAACAAGGAGTTCCCTAGCGATGCTAGAAGTCTCAAAGATAATTCGCTGGGCAGAGATTCACTCTTGCCACCTATCAGCTATCCATATCCCAGGTGTAGAGAACTGGGAGGCGGATTTTCTAAGTCGTCAGACTTTTCATCTGGGGGAGTGGGAACTCCATCCGGAGGTGTTTGCACAATTGATTCATCGTTGGGGCAAACCAGAACTGGATCTCATGGCGTCTCGCCAGAACACCAAGCTTCCTTGTTACGGATCCAGGTCCAGGGATCCCAAGGCGACGCTGATAGATACTCTAGCAGCACCTTGGTCTTTCAACCTGGCTTATGTGTTTCCACCGTATCCTCTGCTCCCTCGTCTGATTGCCAAAATCAAGCAGGAGAGAGCATCTGTGATCTTGATAGCGCCTGCGTGGCCACGCAGGACTTGGTATGCAGATCTGGTGGACATCTCATCCTTTCCACCATGGACTCTGCCGCTGAGACAGGACCTTCTACTTCAAGGTCCTTTCAACCTTCCAAATCTAATTTCTCTGAGGCTGACTGCCTGGAGATTGAACGCTTGATTCTATCAAAGCGTGGTTTCTCCGAGTCAGTCATTGATACCCTAATTCAGGCACCAGGAAAATCTATTATAAGATATGGCGTAAATATCTTTATTGGTGTGAATCCAAGGGCTACTCATGGAGTAAGGTCAGGATTCCCAGGATATTATCTTTTCTCCAAGAAGGATTGGAGAAAGGATTGTCAGCTAGTTCCTTAAAGCAGTGTTTTTCAACCAGTGTGCCGTGGCACACTAGTGTGCCGTGAGAGATCCTCAGGTGTGCCACGGCAGACTGACAAAAGTGTGACATATTTTTTAAACTTTGCTTGTTTTTTACTCCCAGTGCAGGGGTAGTTTGTAGGAGGTATGATATAACAGCACAATACATACAGTATGTGTGTTTTTGTGTGTATGTGTATATATATATGCTGTATTAGGCTACAATGTGTGATTTTTTTTAAATTTTGGGATGGTGGTGTGCCACAGGATTTTTTAATGTAAAAAAGTGTGCCACGGCAAAAAAAAGATTAAAAATCACTGCCTTAAAGGGACAGATTTCTGCGCTGTCTATTCTTTTGCACAAGCGTCTGGCGGATGTTCCAGACGTTCAGGCATTTTGTCAGGCTTTAGTTAGAATCAAGCCTGTGTTTAAACCTGTTGCTCCACCTTGGAGCTTAAATTTGGTTCTTAAAGTTCTTCAGGGGGTTCCGTTTGAACCTCTTCATTCCATAGATATCAAACTTTTATCTTGGAAAGTTTTTTTTTTTGGTAGCTATTTCCTCGGCTCGTAGAGTTCCGAGTTATCTGCCTTACAATGTGATTCTCCTTATCTGATTTTCCATGCAGATAAGGTAGCTCTAATAAGAATATCAATCAGGAGATTGATGTTCCATCATTGTGTCCTAATCCTTCTTCAAAGAAGGAACGTCTATTACACAATCTTGACGTGGTTCGTGCTTTAAAGTATTATTTACAAGCTACTAAAGATTTTCGTCAAACATCTGCTTTGTTTGTTGTCTACTCTGGGCAGATGAGAGGCCAAAAGGCTTCAGCAACCTCTCTTTCGTTTTGGCTAAGAAGTATAATCCGCTTAGTTTATGAGATTGCTGGCCAGCAGCCTCCTGAAAGGATTACAGCTCATTCTACTAGAGCTATGGCTTCCACATGGGCCTTTAAAAATGAGGCTTCTGTTGAACAGATTTTCAAGGTGGCGACTTGGTCTTCGCTTCATACCTTTTCAAAATTCTATAAATTTGATACTTTTGCTTCTTCGGAGGCTATTTTTGGGAGAAAGGTTTTACAGGCAGTGGTACCTTCCGTTTAAGTACCTGCCTTGTCCCTCCCTTCATCCGTGTACTTTAGCTTTGGTATTGGTATCCCACAAGTAATGGATGATCCGTGGACTGGATACACCTTACAAGAGAAAACATAATTTATGCTTACCTGATAAATTTATTTCTCTTGTGGTGTATCCAGTCCACGGCCCGCCCTGTCATTTTAAGGCAGGTATTTTTTCATTTTAAACTACAGTCACCACTGCACCCTATGGTTTCTCCTTTCTCTGCTTGTCTTCGGTCGAATGACTGGATATGGCAGTTAGGGGAGGAGCTATATAGCAGCTCTGCTGTGGGTGATCCTCTTGCAACTTCCTGTTTGGAAGGAGAATATCCAACAAGAAATGGATGATCCGTGGACCGGATACACCACAAGAGAAATAAATTTATCAGGTAAGCATAAATTATGTTTTTGTCCTGTAACATAACTATATGGGCACTACTGGCCTTGTAGTTTGTAATGGCTTTCTATGTCTTTCTTCCTTTTATTATTGGAATGTAACCCCTCACATTGTGTATTTTATATTTTAATTGACATTAATGGTATATTAAAAAGGGAGAAATAATAAAAAAATAAAAAGAACGTCCATCCACTCTACCCCAATGCCTAAAACACTAAGGGCCACATTTTAAGTGGAGAGCTAAATATCGCTTTAGTGAAAGCGATATTTGCACTCCACTGTGTAATACCAGTGCACAAGAGTGCGCTTCCATAGGCTCCTATCTGATGCCTTGCTCAGCGAAGGGGGATGTAGTGCAGCGATGGCAGCCAAGTGTAAAAAAATATATGTATGTGTGTATATATATATATATATATATATATATATATATATATGTATATATGTATATATATGCTTGTATACATATAAATGTATGTGTTAGTATGTGTATGTACACATATTAACACATAAATATATATGTATATAATAAGCATATACATATATATTTACTGGGAACACTCAGTTCCCACAGACCGCTATATAAAGGCATTTTTCAGTACCGTTTTTTTTTTTTTTTTTTCTTCTAACACCCCACTCCCGTCTGGCTGGTTAATTATTGCGTGCCCACAAACTGGTTCGCAATTTTGCACTCGACTTGTTATTTAGCCCTAAAGCTAATAACTAGTAATCATCGTTCATCCCAAGATAAATTTGAGAGTCAGTGTAAAGTGAACAAAACTAAATAAATGCTTAACATGGCAGTTTTAACAAAAATATTACATAGTAAATGCTGAAACCAAACTGCTGGAAAGTAATGTTGGCTAACCCCAAGAAATAATCCCATAAAGATAACAAAATGTATCGAGTCTAATACTCTATTACTGAACAGCTATAAAAGTCCCATATTTTGTTATTAGCATGTCAGTCTATGCATTTAGGAATGGGTTAGGGAACCTTAACTCTTCCTGCAGATTCAACAAATTGTTCCTAATTCCAAAGTAGACTCCAGCATTTTTGTCCCTCCCAACTTGAGTCCACATTCTGGTAAAATAAAATTCTTGGAGAGCGTTGGGATAAGGGTATTTCTATATCCTCAGTTGTAAGATGAAGCTTTCGAAGGATCTCTGTTCCTTCAGCCAGGGTTTAATAAGAAGCTTTGTTGTAAATAAAGGAGAGTTTGAATGGAAAATGCCAACGGTATTTTATTTGTGTTTTGAACAACACAGAAGTAATTGACTTAAATTATCTCCTTTTCCTGAGTATGTTAGGAAAAAGGGCTGCAAAAAGCTGTAGTCGGTGTCCCTTAAATTCAATAAATTGTGCCTGTCAATCTGTCTGATGTTATAGTAGTGAAGATTTATAATAAAATCCATAGCAGAATTTGGAGTAGGTGGTTTATTTAAAGTATAATGCGCTCTATCCATTAGAAGCTGATGATCCTCCAAGTTGGATAAGAGCTGTTTAAAAATAGCTTGCAGCACATTTGTAATATTAGTGTAAGTCTCTGGTAGATTTCATAATCTAAGACTGGACCTCCTAAACCTATCTTCTAAGTTTTCAAGGTGTGTTTCCAGCTGCTGGATATGTGGTTATTGTTCATGTAAAGATTTTTATAGAACATGGATTTCTTCAAACAGGTAATCTACTTTTTCCTCAAGTAATTCAGTGCAGCTTGCAAACTAGATTATCACGTTTGAGTTCTTCCTGGAAGGCTAATTTTATTTGTTCATTTTAAACAGTTTATTGTATAAATTTGTTATTGTTTACAAATTTAAAGACACTTTTCCATTTAAAGAGACTGTCCTTTTTTCTGATTCCCTTCTTGGGACTTCAGTTTTGCATTGTGTCAATTATTCAGTTTATTCAGTGTCTGAGTTATTTTGTGCCTCAGAGTTGTATTTGCAACCCAAATTAGGGATTTACAACCCACCAGGAATATCCCCAGGACAGTTCTTCTGACCTGTCCCCTAATATAAAGCAATATATCCACTGTGCAATTTCAGAACTGCTCGCTGTCGTACCTTCACCAGTTAAACACCGATGTTTGCAAGAGGCAGAAGGGAATACTTCACAGGCTCATCAGGCACAGGTCCAGGTGCCCTTCAAAAATCAGGAGTACAGTGGAATCAGAATTCTCCTCTTCTGAGGAAGATTATTCAGAAAATCAGGAGCCCCTGCTAATGAAGTAGTAGAAGTGTTCTTTCATTTTGGGTTAGAGCCCATATGTGTGCTCTTTTAGCGGGAAGTTTTAATAGCATTTAACGTTGAAGATCCTCGAACCACAGACAAACAATCTACTAAGAAGATTGATACATTTTTAAGGCTGCTAATTCATTTACATTTCATATGTGATCGTATCATTGATAAACTCTCATAATATAAATATTCTCAAGTATTTGCAATGCATTGGGATACAGCACTACTATCACTTTTCACATAAAAATCTGTTTGTATGCTTGACCTCATAAGTATCTCTAAGCCAGGTGAGGTATCTTTGTTTACATATGCTTAAAGTCTGAGGGGGGGGATTAAAATGTGTTAATAGATGTTACATTCTGATTTATCTTTAAGATAGAGCTGTAAATGAAATCCATACAATTACTATAACCAGTTTTCGCCACAGAAAATTTTACCAGCCGGGTGGCATTATAAAGTTGCTTGTGGGGGGGTAGTGTAATACTTTCTAAAATTATAGCATTTTCTGCTATCCAAAGCACAAATTTTTGCATAATTTAACATACATTTATTTAATAAACATTGGAGTAATAAACATTGAAAAAACAATATTATCCAATTTTAGCTTATTTTTGGCTAACATTTTAGCCGGCTGGTACATCCATTAAAAAGGGCCTGGGGAGAACATGGACTATAACATTATCAACATTATCAATCAGGAGCTATTGGCATTAGAAATAAATTCATGCTTATTATTTCGAGTAGTCACGTGAATTTACAAATCAGGTTTAAAAACCTTGTTTTTCACCTCAGTCTATATATTACTTGTCAACACACAGAATTTGATTGGCTAACAGAATATTATATTATAATTCCTTCAATTGTCAAGTTTAAGTAGTTAGACTGCTATGGGCTAAATACACCAGTCTTTATTTTGTATGTTTTAATTTTTAAGTAAAAATAACAATAACAGTCATATACAAATGTTTTCTATATTGCTATTCTGTTCCCAGGCCTACCCAAGTGTGGTACTGCTTAGTTATGCCTCATTTGATAAATTGTCTTCTTTAGCGAGAAAGCATTAATAAAAACAACTTACATTTAATATAGCAAATTCATTTTCTTTGTTCATATCTATAGAACCACTTACAAAATTCCTCCATGCTCATGTGGGTTTTAATTTACTCTAGAACGATTTACTGTAGAAGTATTACAAATATACTTATAGAACAAGAAACCTGGGGGAGCAGAGTGGCAATTATTTAAAGTGATTTGAGTTATAATCTGGTAATTTGTGTTTATGAATTTCAAAATGAGCATTATTATACCAATCTAAATGGTACTTTATTCAGTCGGTTAGTAAATAATAGGCAACCGTGACATTTAAATGCCTCTAGAAATGGCAATAAATAAGCCAGCTGTGAATATTTTCTTAATGTATTAACTTGTTGTTTGCTGCAGTTGTTTTCAATTGTTAAACTTCACCCATTAATAAACTCATTTAAAGAAGCCAATCCAGACTTGTTACTAGAGCAGACCATATGCTATTTACAGATCTCCTAACTGCCCTGGATCCTCCATGATTGTCAAATGTTGGTAGGGCTTCCAGCTTTCCCACCTACAGCATTCCCCAAGGGCAAATATCCAATTTTTAGGGACTGTCCACCTCAACCCACAACATTTCCAACTTCCCTGTCCTATCTATGGCACACCACAACCCCACCAACATGCCCTCATCCTTCCCGTCACAACCATACCCATAAAACATACCCAGAAAACACACACTCCTTTCCTGGGAAAAGCCCAGAAAATGTTGGGAGGTGAGTAATTATCCTATACCTGTAATATAACAATCTTGTTACACATCACAAATGTTTCACAATTACTTTATCAGTAATGTGTTTTAATAAGATATACAAAAATTGGGAATAGACACCTAGCGCCTAGATTAGTTCACCTGCTGCACTATAAACAGACCCCCTAATAAGGTCCTAAATGAACTACAATATACAACAGGTATATTATCCAACAACACCAAAAAAACACCAAAAATACCAAAAATAAGAAAAAAGAAATTTTTGGTGTTGTTGGATAATATACCTGTTGTTTACCTTAGCCTTTGGCGCTCCTATACAAACTCTTAATAAGATATACACCCTTCCCAGTATGCCTTTCATTCAATTGTTCAGTAGGTTTCAATCCTTTTTTTTGTATCCATTAATATATCAAATTTGATTTGATATAAAAACATAACATACACAAAGTGAGAAGTTGTTGTACCTTATTACAAGAAAGAATATACCCACAACTAACTGAACATAGAGGGCCAGATTATAAGTGGTGCGCAATATTGTGACCACGCTAACTTGTGCACGTATTAAAAGTTAAAAACTTGTTCACTCGAAAAACATTGAAATGTAAATTTAATTAATTAATTGTAAAATATGCATAACTACCTTCGGGCTTAGCGCTGTAGGTCTAACGTGGTGTCAGATTAGTTTTTTTTTTTAAAGTAATTTTTGTAATGTAAAATATGCATAACTGCCTTCTGTTTTAGCACTGTAGATCTAACATGGTGTCAGCTTAGTACGCAAGCGACAAGTATTAGTTTTTTTTAAAGCACGCTCCATTGAAGTCCAGTGACGTGCAGTAATAGGAGGCAGGGGAGGCAGCGCTCTTTAGGAGGCTTTATATGTGTTTTTAAATACAAGGAAGTGATCAGTTTTTGGCTTGGGGGCCATAGAAGGGGTCCTATATGTGTTTCTCGGGCGTATCAAAACCAGTGCCTCACCAACCTGACCTCACTGCACGTCACTGTTGAAGTCTATGGAGAAAAGACATTAATGCAATCACGATATCTGAAGTCCTGACGTTAGTGTGAATCGGGTTTTGCATGTACGAAAACATTTTACTTAGCAAAGGCGCTAAATAGCACACCACTTGTAATCTGGACCAGAATAGTCTACTCATAGTTTAGTTTCTTTTCTTTGTATGTTAAATAAACTGCTGTGTAATTGATCGGGAATAATAGAAACTATCGTGATTGAACCAAAATCAATTGCAGGTTTCAAATGAACCAAATACCCATAACAGGTTTTAAGACATTGCACTTCCTTTTACTTTCTAAGGAAAGCACAAAAGGCATTGGTATCATCTTCACAATCTTGTTGCAGCTTCTTAAAATATGATGCTTTTCCCACTCAGACTGATTTTTCAATATGGCTTCATTGTCGCAGTGTAAAGCTTTAAAACGGTTACATGGAAAGTTTCAACTTTTTGTGGGTGAGATATAAATGATCTGCTGCATTCAATTAACACTGGCATCTATAATTGATAGCTATTATTGATATATATTGCCATCTAAAAAACATAACTGATATGTTATACCAGCACTGGTAGTAACTATCACTTTTCTCCAACATTGGTGTGTCCGGTCCACGGCGTCATCCTTACTTGTGGGATATTCTCTTCCCCAACAGGAAATGGCAAAGAGTCCCAGCAAAGCTGGTCACATGATCCCTCCTAGGCTCCGCCCACCCCCGTCATTCTCTTTGCCGTTGCACAGGCAACATCTCCACGGAGATGGTTAAGAGTTTTTTGGTGTTTAAATGTAGTTTTATTCTTCTATCAAGTGTTTGTTATTTTAGTGCTGGTATGTACTATTTACTCTGAAACAGAAAAGGATGAAGATTTCTGTTTGTAAGAGGAAGATGATTTTAGCAGACAGTAACTAAAATCGATTGCGGTTTCCACACAGGACTGTTGAGATGAAGTAACTTCAGTTGGGGGAAACAGTTAGCAGTCTTTTCTGCTTAAGGTATGACTAGCCATATTTCTAACAAGACCATGTAATGCTGGAAGGCTGTCATTTCCCCTCATGGGGACCGGTAAGCCATTTTCTTAGTTAAACATAAAAGAATAAAGGGCTTCAAAAAGGGCTTAAAAACTGGTAGACATTTTTCTGGGCTAAAACAATTGCTTTACTAGGCATATTATGCAGATTCTAACTAATTATTGGTATTATAATCTTGGGGAACGTTTAGAAAAACGGCAGGCACTGTGTTGGACACCTTTTTCAGATGGGGGCCTTTCTAGTTATAGACAGAGCCTCATTCTGGGACTGTATAGGGGTTAAATGTAAAAACGGCTCCGGTTCCGTTAATTTAAGGGTTAAAGCTCTGAAATTTGGTGTGCAATACTTTTAATGCTTTAAGACACTGTGGTGAAATTCAATTCCTTCATACTTTTTCACATATTCAGTAATAAAGTGTTTTCAGTTTGAAATTTAAAGTGACAGTAACGGTTTTATTTTAAAACGTTTTTTGTGCTTTGTTGACAAGTTTAAGCCTGTTTAACATGTCTGTACCATCAGATAAGCTATGTTCTATATGTATGAAAGCCAATGTATCTCCCCATTTAAATTTATGTGATAATTGTGCCATAGTGTCCAAACAAAGTAATGACAGTAATGCAACAGATAATGATATTGCCCAAGATGATTCCTCAAATGAGGGGAGTAAACATGATACTACATCATCCCCTACTGTGTCTACACCAGTTATGCCCACACAGGAGGCCCCTAGTACATCTAGTGCGCCAATACTTATTACCATGCAACAATTAACGGCTGTAATGGATAACTCCATAGCAAATCTTTTATCCAAAATGCCTACTTATCAGAGAAAGCGCGATTGCTCTGTTTTAAACACTGAAGAGCAAGAGGACGCTGATGATAACTGTTCTGACATACCCTCACACCAATCTCAAGGGGCCATGAGGGAGGTTTTGTCTGATGGAGAAATTTCAGATTCAGGAAAAATTTCTCATCAAGCTGAACCTGATGTTGTGACATTTAAATTTAAATTAGAACATCTCCGCGCACTGCTTAAGGAGGTGTTATCTACTCTGGTGACAATTTGGTCATTCCAGAGAAATTATGTAAGATGGACAAGTTCCTAGAGGTTCCGGTGCCCCCCGACGCTTTTCCTATACCCAAGCGGGTGGCGGACATAGTAAATAAAGAGTGGGAAAGGCCCGGCATACCTTTTGTTCCCCCCCCCCTATATTTAAGAAATTATTTCCTATAGTCGACCCCAGAAAGGACTTATGGCAGACAGTCCCCAAGGTCGAGGGGGCAGTTTCTACTCTAAACAAACGCACTACTATTCCTATCGAAGATAGTTGTGCTTTCAAAGATCCTATGGATTAGAAATTAGAGGGTTTGCTTAAAAAGATTTTTGTACAGCAAGGTTACCTTCTACAACCAATTTCATGCATTGTTCCTGTCACTACGGCAGCGTGTTTCTGGTTCGAGGAACTAGAAAAATCGCTCAGTAAAGAATCTTCGTATGAGGAGGTTATGGACAGAGTTCAAGCACTTAAATTGGCTAACTCTTTTGTTTTAGATGCCGCTTTGCAATTAGCTAGATTAGCGGCGAAAAATTCAGGGTTTGCTGTTGTGGCGCGCAGTGTGCTTTGGCTAAAGTCTTGGTCAGCGGATGTGTCTTCCAAGACAAAATTGCTTAACATTCCTTTCAAAGGTAAAACATTATTTGGACCTGATTTGAAAGAGATTATTTCAGACATCACTGGGGGAAAGGGCCACGCCCTCCCACAGGATAGGTCTTTTAAGGCTAATAATAAGCCTAATTTCTTCTGTTATGTGTGATCAGTCCACGGGTCATCATTACTTCTGGGATATAACTCCTCCCCAACAGGAAATGCAAGAGGATTCACCCAGCAGAGCTGCACACAGCTCCCCCCCTCTACGTCAGTCCCAGTCATTCTCTTGCACCCAACGACTAGATAGGATGTGTGAGAGGACTATGGTGATTATACTTAGTTTTTATGACTTCAATCAAAAGTTTGTTATTTTACAATAGCACCGGAGCGTGTTATTACTTCTCTGGCAGAGTTTGAGGAAGAATCTGCCAGAGTTTTTTACTATGATTTTAACCGGAGTTGTTAAGATCATATTGCTGTTCTCGGCCATCTGAGGGAGGTAAAGGCTTCAGATCAAGGGACAGCGGGCAGATGAATCTGCATTGAGGTATGTAGCAGTTTTTATTTTCTGAATGGAATTGATGAGAAAATCCTGCCATACCGTTAAAATGACATGTATGTATACACTTCAGTATTCTGGGGATGGTATTTCACCGGAACTACTCTGTTAAAGGTCACTAATCCTTTTAATAACTATTTATCATGTTAAACGTTTTTGCTGGAATGTAGAATCGTTTACATTGCTGAGGTACTGTGTGAATAAATATTTGGGCATTATTTTCCACTTGGCAGCCTTTTTTGCTTTTATTTGTGACAGTTTCGTTTCTCTTCACTGCTGTGTGGGAGAGGGAGGGGCCGTTTTTGGCGCTCTTTGCTACGCATCAAAAAATTCCAGTCAGTTACTTTTATATTTCCTGCATGATCCGGTTCATCTCTGACAGATCTCAGGGGTCTTCAAACTTCTTTTAAGGGAGGTAAATTCTCTCAGCAGAGCTGTGAGAATTCTTATAGTGACTGTGAATAAAAACGTTGCTTTGTATTTTTTATGTCAAATTTAATTATTGTTATTTTACTAATGGGAACAAACCTTTGCTAAAAGTTGTGTTGTTTTAAAGTTTGATGCTATAACTGTTTTTCAGTTCATTATTTCAACTGTCATTTAATCGTTTAGTACCTCTTTGAGGCACAGTACGTTTTTGCTAAAAAAGATTATAACCAAGTTGTAAGTTTTTTTGCTAGTGTGTTAAACATGTCTGACTCAGAGGAAGATATCTGTGTCATTTGTTCCAATGCCAAGGTGGAGCCCAATAGAAATTTATGTACTAACTGTATTGATGCTACTTTAAATAAAAGTCAATCTGTACAATGTGAACAAATTTCACCAAACAGCGAGGGGAGAGTTATGCCGACTAACTCGCCTCACGCGGCAGTACCTGCATCTCCCGCCCGGGAGGTGCGTGATATTATGGCGCCTAGTACATCTGGGCGGCCATTACAGATAACATTACAAGATATGGCTACTGTTATGACTGAAGTTTTGTCTAAATTACCAGAACTAAGAGGCAAGCGTGATCACTCTGGGGTGAGAACAGAGTGCGCTGACAATGCTAGGGCCATGTCTGATACTGCGTCACAGCTCGCAGAGCATGAGGACGGAGAGCTTCATTCTGTGGGTGACGGTTCTGATCCAAACAGATTGGACTCAGATATTTCAAATTTTAAATTTAAATTGGAGAACCTCCGTGTATTACTAGGGGAGGTCTTAGCAGCTCTCAACGATTGTAACACCGTTGCAATACCAGAGAAACTGTGCAGGTTGGATAAATACTTTGCGGTACCGGCGAGTACTGAAGTTTTTCCTATACCTAAGAGACTAACTGAAATTGTTACTAAGGAGTGGGATAGACCCGGTGTGCCGTTCTCACCCCCTCCAATATTTAGAAAGATGTTTCCAATAGACGCCACCACTCGGGACTTATGGCAAACGGTCCCCAAGGTGGAGGGAGCAGTTTCTACTTTAGCTAAGCGTACCACTATCCCGGTGGAGGATAGCTGTGCTTTCTCAGATCCAATGGATAAAAAATTAGAGGGTTACCTTAAGAAAATGTTTGTTCAACAAGGTTTTATATTGCAACCCCTTGCATGTATCGCGCCGATTACGGCTGCGGCAGCATTTTGGATTGAGTCGCTGGAAGAGAACCTTAGTTCATCTACGCTAGACGACATTACGGACAGGCTTAGAGTCCTTAAACTAGCTAATTCTTTCATTTCGGAGGCCGTAGTACATTTAACCAAACTTACGGCTAAGAACTCAGGATTCGCCATACAGGCACGTAGGGCGCTGTGGCTAAAATCCTGGTCAGCAGATGTTACTTCTAAGTCCAAATTACTTAATATACCTTTCAAGGGGCAGTCTTTATTTGGGCCCGGTTTGAAAGAAATTATCGCTGACATTACAGGGGGTAAGGGCCACGCCCTACCCCAAGACAAAGCCAAAGCTAAGGCTAGACAGTCTAATTTTCGTCCCTTTCGGAATTTCAAAACAGGAGCAGCATCAACCTCCACTGCACCAAAACAGGAAGGAGCTGTTGCTCGTTACAGGCAAGGCTGGAAGCCTAACCAGGCCTGGAACAAGAGCAAGCAGGCCAGGAAACCTGCTGCTGCCCCAAAGACAGCATGAATCGAGAGCCCCCGATCCGGGACCGGATCTAGTGGGGGGCAGACTCTCTCTCTTCGCCCAGGCCTGGGCAAGAGATGTTCAGGATCCCTGGGCACTAGAGATCATATCTCAGGGATACCTTCTAGACTTCAAATTATCTCCCCCAAGAGGGAGATTTCATCTGTCAAGGTTGTCAACAAACCAGATAAAGAAAGAAGCGTTTCTACGCTGCGTACAAGATCTGTTATTAATGGGAGTGATCCATCCGGTTCCGCGGTCGGAACAAGGACAAGGGTTCTACTCAAACCTGTTTGTGGTTCCCAAAAAAGAGGGAACTTTCAGGCCAATCTTAGATTTAAAGATTCTAAACAAATTCCTAAGAGTTCCATCATTCAAAATGGAAACTATTCGGACAATTTTACCCATGATCCAAGAGGGTCAGTACATGACCACTGTGGATTTAAAGGATGCTTACCTTCACATTCCGATCCACAAAGATCATCACCGGTATCTAAGGTTTGCCTTCTTAGACAGGCACTACCAGTTTGTAGCTCTTTCATTCGGATTGGCTACGGCTCCAAGAATCTTCACAAAGGTTCTGGGTGCCCTTCTGGCGGTACTAAGACCGCGAGGGATTTCGGTAGCTCCGTACCTAGACGATCTAATACAAGCTTCAAGCTTTCAAACTGCCAAGTCTCATACAGAGTTAGTTCTGGCATTTCTAAGGTCGCATGGATGGAAAGTGAACGAAAAGAAGAGTTCTCTCTTTCCTCTCACAAGAGTTCCATTCTTGGGGACTCTTATAGATTCTGTAGAAATGAAGATTTACCTGACAGAAGACAGGTTAACAAAGCTTCAAAATGCATGCCGTGTCCTTCATTCCATTCAACACCCGTCAGTAGCTCAATGCATGGAGGTGATCGGCTTAATGGTAGCGGCAATGGACATAGTACCTTTTGCACGCCTACATCTCAGACCGCTGCAATTATGCATGCTAAGTCAGTGGAATGGGGATTACTCAGATTTGTCCCCTACTCTGAATCTAAATCAAGAGACCAGAAATTCTCTTCTATGGTGGCTTTATCGGCCACACCTGTCCAGGGGGATGCCATTCAGCAGGCCAGACTGGACAATTGTAACAACAGACGCCAGCCTACTAGGTTGGGGCGCTGTCTGGAATTCTCTGAAGGCTCAGGGACTATGGAATCAGGAGGAGAGTCTCCTGCCAATAAACATTCTGGAATTGAGAGCGGTTCTCAATGCCCTTCTGGCTTGGCCCCAGTTAACAACTCGGGGGTTCATCAGGTTTCAGTCGGACAACATCACGACTGTAGCTTACATCAACCATCAGGGAGGGACAAGAAGCTCCCTAGCAATGATGGAAGTATCAAAGATAATTCGCTGGGCAGAGTCTCACTCTTGCCACCTGTCAGCAATCCACATCCCGGGAGTGGAGAACTGGGAGGCGGATTTCTTGAGTCGCCAGACTTTTCATCCGGGGGAGTGGGAACTTCATCCGGAGGTTTTTGCCCAAATACTTCGACGTTGGGGCAAACCAGAGATAGATCTCATGGCGTCTCGCCAGAACGCCAAACTTCCTCGCTACGGGTCCAGATCCAGGGATCCGGAAGCAGTTCTGATAGATGCTTTGACAGCACCTTGGAACTTCGGGATGGCTTATGTGTTTCCACCCTTCCCGCTGCTTCCTCGATTGATTGCCAAAATCAAACAGGAGAGAGCATCAGTAATTCTAATAGCACCTGCATGGCCACGCAGGACTTGGTATGCAGATCTAGTGGACATGTCATCCTGTCCGCCTTGGTCTCTACCTCTAAGACAGGACCTTCTGATACAGGGTCCATTCAAACATCAAAATCTAACTTCTCTGAAGCTGACTGCTTGGAAATTGAACGCTTGATTTTATCAAAACGTGGTTTTTCTGAGTCGGTTATTGATACCCTGATTCAGGCTAGGAAGCCTGTTACCAGAAGGATTTACCATAAAATATGGCGGAAATACCTATACTGGTGCGAATCCAAAGGTTACTCCTGGAGTAAGGTTAGGATCGCTAGGATATTGTCTTTTCTACAAGAAGGCTTAGAAAAGGGTTTATCAGCTAGCTCATTAAAGGGACAGATTTCAGCTCTGTCCATCTTGTTACACAGGCGTCTGTCAGAAGATCCAGACGTCCAGGCTTTTTGTCAGGCTCTAGCTAGGATCAAGCCTGTGTTTAAGGCTGTTGCTCCGCCATGGAGTTTAAACTTAGTTCTTAACGTTTTACAGGGTGTTCCGTTTGAACCCCTTCATTCCATTGATATAAAATTGTTATCTTGGAAAGTTCTGTTTTTAATGGCTATTTCCTCGGCTCGAAGAGTTTCTGAGTTATCAGCCTTACATTGTGATTCCCCTTATCTGATTTTTCACTCAGACAAGGTAGTTCTGCGTACTAAACCTGGGTTCTTACCTAAGGTAGTCACTAACAGGAACATCAATCAAGAGATTGTTGTTCCATCCCTGTGTCCAAATCCTTCTTCAAAGAAGGAACGTCTTCTACACAATCTGGATGTAGTTCGTGCCCTCAAGTTCTACTTGCAGGCAACTAAAGATTTTCGCCAAACTTCTTCCCTGTTTGTCGTTTATTCTGGACAGAGGAGAGGTCAAAAAGCTTCTGCTACCTCTCTCTCTTTTTGGCTTCGTAGCATAATACGTTTAGCCTATGAGACTGCTGGACAGCAGCCTCCTGAAAGAATTACAGCCCACTCCACTAGAGCTGTGGCTTCCACTTGGGCCTTTAAGAATGAGGCCTCTGTTGAACAGATTTGCAAGGCTGCAACTTGGTCTTCGCTTCATACTTTTTCCAAATTTTACAAATTTGATACTTTTGCTTCTTCGGAGGCTATTTTTGGGAGAAAGGTTCTTCAGGCAGTGGTTCCTTCTGTATAATGAGCCTGCCTATCCCTCCCGTCATCCGTGTACTTTTGCTTTGGTATTGGTATCCCAGAAGTAATGATGACCCGTGGACTGATCACACATAACAGAAGAAAACATAATTTATGCTTACCTGATAAATTCCTTTCTTCTGTTGTGTGATCAGTCCACGGCCCGCCCTGTTTTAAGGCAGGTAAATATTTTTTAAATTATACTCCAGTCACCACTTCACCCTTGGTTACTCCTTTCTCGTTGATTCTTGGTCGAATGACTGGGACTGACGTAGAGGGGGGGAGCTGTGTGCAGCTCTGCTGGGTGAATCCTCTTGCATTTCCTGTTGGGGAGGAGTTATATCCCAGAAGTAATGATGACCCGTGGACTGATCACACAACAGAAGAAAGGAATTTATCAGGTAAGCATAAATTATGTTTTTCGTCCCTTTCGCAAGAAACGGACCAGTCTCTAATTCTGTATCCTCTAAGCAAGAGGGTAATACTTCACAACCCAAACCAGCCTGGAAACCAATGCAAGGCTGGAACAAGGGTAAGCAGGCCAAGAAGCCTACCACTGCTACCAAAACAGCATGAAGGGATAGCCCCCGATCCGGGACCGGACCTGTTAAAGATGGGAGTGATACATCCAGTTCCAATAAGAGAACAAGGAATGGGATTTCTCCAACATAGGTGTGTCCGGTCCACGGCGTCATCCTTACTTGTGGGATATTCTCTTCCCCAACAGGAAATGGCAAAGAGCCCAGCAAAGCTGGTCACATGATCCCTCCTAGGCTCCGCCTACCCCAGTCATTCTCTTTGCCGTTGTACAGGCAACATCTCCACGGAGATGGCTTAGAGTTTTTTAGTGTTTAACTGTAGTTTTTATTATTCAATCAAGAGTTTGTTATTTTGAAATAGTGCTGGTATGTACTATTTACTCAGAAACAGAAAAGAGATGAAGATTTCTGTTTGTATGAGGAAAATGATTTTAGCAACCGTCACTAAAATCCATGGCTGTTCCACACAGGACTGTTGAGAGCAATTAACTTCAGTTGGGGGAACAGTGAGCAGTCTCTTGCTGCTTGAAGTATGACACATTCTAACAAGACGATGTAATGCTGGAAGCTGTCATTTTCCCTCTGGGATCCGGTAAGCCATGTTTATTACGATTGTAAATAAGGGCTTCAAAAAGGGCTTATTAAGACTGTAGACTTTTTTTGGGCTAAATCGATTGATTATTAACACATATTTAGCCTTGAGGAATCATTTTATCTGGGTACTTTGATATAATAATATCGGCAGGCACTGTTTTAGACACCTTATTCTTTAGGGGCTTTCCCAAAGCATAGGCAGAGCCTCATTTTCGCGCCGGTGTTGCGCACTTGTTTTTGAGAGGCATGGCATGCAGTCGCATGTGAGAGGAGCTCTGATACTTAGAAAAGACTTTCTGAAGGCGTCATTTGGTATCGTATTCCCCTTGGGGCTTGGTTGGGTCTCAGCAAAGCAGATACCAGGGACTGTAAAGGGGTTAAAGTTCAAAACGGCTCCGGTTCCGTTATTTTAAGGGTTAAAGCTTCCAAATTTGGTGTGCAATACTTTTAAGGCTTTAAGACACTGTGGTGAAAATTTGGTGAATTTTGAACAATTCCTTCATGTTTTTTCGCATTTGCAGTAATAAAGTGTGTTCAGTTTAAAATTTAAAGTGACAGTAACGGTTTTATTTTAAAACGTTTTTTGTACTTGTTATCAAGTTTATGCCTGTTTAACATGTCTGAACTACCAGATAGACTGTGTTCTGAATGTGGGGAAGCCAGAATTCCTATTCATTTAAATAAATGTGATTTATGTGACAATGACAATGATGCCCAAGATGATTCCTCAAGTGAGGGGAGTAAGCATGGT
Source organism: Bombina bombina (assembly GCF_027579735.1). NCBI lineage: Eukaryota > Metazoa > Chordata > Amphibia > Anura > Bombinatoridae > Bombina > Bombina bombina. The sequence continues at coordinate 1,088,882,842 of NC_069502.1, forward strand.
ACTGCATCATTCCCTCCTTCGTCTACACGAGTCTTGCCCACTCAGGAGGCCCCTAGTACATCTAGCGCGCCAATACTCCTTACTATGCAACAATTAACGGCTGTAATGGATAATTCTGTCAAAAACATTTTAGCCAAAATGAACACTTATCAGCGTAAGCGCGACTGCTCTGTTTTAGATACTGAAGAGCATGACGACGCTGATATTAATATTTCTGAAGGGCCCCTAACTCAGTCTGGGGCCAGGGAGGTTTTGTCTGAGGGAGAAATTACTGATTCAGGGAACATTTCTCAACAAGCTGAACCTGATGTGATTGCATTTAAATTTAAGTTGGAACATCTCCGCATTCTGCTTAAGGAGGTATTATCCACTCTGGATGATTGTGACAAGTTGGTCATCCCAGAGAAACTATGTAAAATGGACAAGTTCCTAGAGGTGCCGGGGCTCCCAGAAGCTTTTCCTATACCCAAGCGGGTGGCGGACATTGTTAATAAAGAATGGGAAAGGCCCGGTATTCCTTTCGTCCCTCCCCCCATATTTAAAAAATTGTTTCCTATGGTCGACCCCAGAAAGGACTTATGGCAGACAGTCCCCAAGGTCGAGGGAGCGGTTTCCACTTTAAACAAACGCACCACTATACCCATAGAGGATAGTTGTGCTTTCAAAGATCCTATGGATATTTGTTCAGCAGGGTTACCTTCTACAACCAATTTCATGCATTGTCCCTGTCGCTACAGCCGCATGTTTCTGGTTCGATGAGCTGATAAAGGCGGTCGACAGTGATTCTCCTCCTTATGAGGAGATTATGGACAGAATCAATGCTCTCAAATTGGCTAATTCTTTCACCCTAGACGCCACTTTGCAATTGGCTAGGTTAGCGGCTAAGAATTCTGGGTTTGCTATTGTGGCGCGCAGAGCGCTTTGGTTGAAATCTTGGTCGGCTGATGCGTCTTCCAAGAACAAGAACAAGCTACTTAACATTCCTTTCAAGGGGAAAACGCTGTTTGGCCCTGACTTGAAAGAGATTATCTCGGATATCACTGGGGGTAAGGGCCACGCCCTTCCTCAGGATCGGCCTTTCAAGGCAAAAAATAAACCTAATTTTCGTCCCTTTCGTAGAAACGGACCAGCCCAAAGTGCTACGTCCTCTAAGCAAGAGGGTAATACTTCTCAAGCCAAGCCAGCTTGGAGACCAATGCAAGGCTGGAACAAGGGAAAGCAGGCCAAGAAACCTGCCACTGCTACCAAGACAGCATGAAATGTTGGCCCCCGATCCGGGACCGGATCTGGTGGGGGGCAGACTCTCTCTCTTCGCTCAGGCTTGGGCAAGAGATGTTCTGGATCCTTGGGCGCTAGAAATAGTCTCCCAAGGTTATCTTCTGGAATTCAAGGGACTTCCCCCAAGGGGGAGGTTCCACAGGTCTCAGTTGTCTTCAGACCACATAAAAAGACAGGCATTCTTACATTGTGTAGAAGACCTGTTAAAAATGGGAGTGATTCATCCCGTTCCATTAAGAGAACAAGGGATGGGGTTCTACTCCAATCTGTTTATAGTTCCCAAAAAAGAGGGAACGTTCAGACCAATCTTAGATCTCAAGATCTTAAACAAGTTTCTCAAGGTTCCATTGTTCAAGATGGAAACCATTCGAACTATTCTTCCTTCCATCCAGGAAGGTCAATTCATGACCACGGTGGATTTAAAGGATGCGTATCTACATATTCCTATCCACAAGGAACATCATCGGTTCCTGAGGTTCGCATTCCTGGACAAACATTACCAGTTCGTGGCGCTTCCTTTCGGATTAGCCACTGCTCCAAGGATTTTCACAAAGGTACTAGGGTCCCTTCTAGCTGTGCTAAGACCAAGGGGCATTGCTGTAGTACCTTACTTGGACGACATTCTGATTCAAGCGTCGTCCCTTCCTCAAGCAAAGGCTCACACGGACATTGTCCTGGCCTTTCTCAGATCTCACGGATGGAAAGTGAACGTGGAAAAGAGTTCTCTATCTCCGTCAACAAGGGTTCCCTTCTTGGGAACAATAATAGACTCCTTAGAAATGAGGATTTTTCTGACAGAGGCCAGAAAAACAAAACTTCTAGACTCTTGTCGGATACTCCATTCCGTTCCTCTTCCTTCCATAGCTCAGTGCATGGAAGTGATCGGGTTGATGGTAGCGGCAATGGACATAGTTCCTTTTGCACGCATTCATCTAAGACCATTACAACTGTGCATGCTCAGTCAGTGGAATGGGGACTATACAGACTTGTCTCCGAAGATACAAGTAAATCAGAGGACCAGAGACTCACTCCGTTGGTGGCTGTCCCTGGACAACCTGTCACGAGGGATGACATTCCGCAGACCAGAGTGGGTCATTGTCACGACCGACGCCAGTCTGATGGGCTGGGGCGCGGTCTGGGGATCCCTGAAAGCTCAGGGTCTTTGGTCTCGGGAAGAATCTCTTCTACCGATAAATATTCTGGAACTGAGAGCGATATTCAATGCTCTCAAGGCTTGGCCTCAGCTAGCGAGGGCCAAGTTCATACGGTTTCAATCAGACAACATGACAACTGTTGCGTACATCAACCATCAGGGGGGAACAAGGAGTTCCCTGGCGATGGAAGAAGTGACCAAAATCATTCTATGGGCGGAGTCTCACTCCTGCCACCTGTCTGCTATCCACATCCCAGGAGTGGAAAATTGGGAAGCGGATTTTCTGAGTCGTCAGACATTGCATCCGGGGGAGTGGGAACTCCATCCGGAAATCTTTGCCCAAGTCACTCAGCTGTGGGGCATTCCAGACATGGATCTGATGGCCTCTCGTCAGAACTTCAAAGTTCCTTGCTACGGGTCCAGATCCAGGGATCCCAAGGCGGCTCTAGTGGATGCACTAGTAGCACCTTGGACCTTCAAACTAGCTTATGTGTTCCCGCCGTTTCCTCTCATCCCCAGGCTGGTAGCCAGGATCAATCAGGAGAGGGCGTCGGTGATCTTGATAGCTCCTGCGTGGCCACGCAGGACTTGGTACGCAGATCTGGTGAATATGTCATCGGCTCCTCCTTGGAAGCTACCTTTGAGACGAGACCTTCTTGTTCAGGGTCCGTTCGAACATCCGAATCTGGTTTCACTCCAGCTGACTGCTTGGAGATTGAACGCTTGATCTTATCGAAGCGAGGATTCTCAGATTCTGTTATCGATACTCTTGTTCAGGCCAGAAAGCCTGTAACTAGAAAGATTTACCACAAAATTTGGAAAAAATATATCTGTTGGTGTGAATCTAAAGGATTCCCTTGGGACAAGGTTAAGATTCCTAGGATTCTATCCTTCCTTCAAGAAGGATTGGAAAAAGGATTATCTGCAAGTTCCCTGAAGGGACAGATTTCTGCCTTGTCTGTGTTACTTCACAAAAAGCTGGCCGCTGTGCCAGATGTTCAAGCCTTTGTTCAGGCTCTGGTTAGAATTAAGCCTGTTTACAAACCTTTGACTCCTCCTTGGAGTCTCAATTTAGTTCTTTCAGTTCTTCAGGGGGTTCCGTTTGAACCCTTGCATTCCGTTGATATTAAGTTATTATCTTGGAAAGTTTTGTTTTTAGTTGCAATTTCTTCTGCTAGAAGAGTTTCAGAATTATCTGCTCTGCAGTGTTCTCCTCCTTATCTGGTGTTCCATGCAGATAAGGTGGTTTTACGTACTAAACCTGGTTTTCTTCCAAAAGTTGTTTCTAACAAAAACATTAACCAGGAGATTATCGTACCTTCTCTGTGTCCGAAACCAGTTTCAAAGAAGGAACGTTTGTTGCACAATTTGGATGTTGTTCGCGCTCTAAAATTCTATTTAGATGCTACAAAGGATTTTAGACAAACATCTTCCTTGTTTGTTGTTTATTCCGGTAAAAGGAGAGGTCAAAAAGCAACTTCTACCTCTCTCTCCTTTTGGATTAAAAGCATCATCAGATTGGCTTACGAGACTGCCGGACGGCAGCCTCCCGAAAGAATCACAGCTCATTCCACTAGGGCTGTGGCTTCCACATGGGCCTTCAAGAACGAGGCTTCTGTTGATCAGATATGTAGGGCAGCGACTTGGTCTTCACTGCACACTTTTACCAAATTTTACAAGTTTGATACTTTTGCTTCTTCTGAGGCTATTTTTGGGAGAAAGGTTTTGCAAGCCGTGGTGCCTTCCATTTAGGTGACCTGATTTGCTCCCTCCCTTCATCCGTGTCCTAAAGCTTTGGTATTGGTTCCCACAAGTAAGGATGACGCCGTGGACCGGACACACCTATGTTGGAGAAAACAGAATTTATGTTTACCTGATAAATTACTTTCTCCAACGGTGTGTCCGGTCCACGGCCCGCCCTGGTTTTTTTAATCAGGTCTGATAATTTATTTTCTTTAACTACAGTCACCACGGTACCATATGGTTTCTCCTATGCAAATATTCCTCCTTAACGTCGGTCGAATGACTGGGGTAGGCGGAGCCTAGGAGGGATCATGTGACCAGCTTTGCTGGGCTCTTTGCCATTTCCTGTTGGGGAAGAGAATATCCCACAAGTAAGGATGACGCCGTGGACCGGACACACCGTTGGAGAAAGTAATTTATCAGGTAAACATAAATTCTGTTTTTATTCCAATCTGTTCATAGTTCCCAAAAAAGAGGGAACATTCAGACCAATTTTGGATCTAAAGATCCTAAACAAATTTCTCAGGGTACCATCGTTCAAAATGGAAACTATTCGAACGATCCTACCTACTATCCAGGAAAATCAATTTATGACTACCGTGGATTTAAAGGATGCGTACCTACATATTCCTATCCACAAGGAACATCATCAGTTCCTAAGGTTTGCTTTTCTGGACAAGCATTACCAGTTTGTGGCACTTCCATTTGGATTAGCCACTGCTCCAAGGATTTTCACAAAGGTACTAGGGTCCCTTCTAGCGGTTCTAAGACCAAGGGGCATTGCAGTAGTACCTTACTTGGACGACATCCTGATTCAAGCGTCGTCCCTGTCAAAAGCAAAGGCTCATACGGACATCGTCCTAGCCTTTCTCAGATCTCACGGATGGAAGGTGAACAAAGAAAAAAGTTCTCTGTCCCCGTCAACAAGAGTTCCCTTCTTGGGAACAATAATAGATTCCTTAGAAATGAGGATTTTTCTGACAGAGGTCAGAAAATCAAAACTTCTAAGCTCTTGTCAAGTACTTCATTCTGTTCCTCGTCCTTCCATAGCGCAGTGCATGGAAGTAATAGGATTGATGGTTGCAACAATGGACATAGTTCCTTTTGCACGAATTCATCTAAGACCATTACAACTGTGCATGCTCAGACAGTGGAATGGGGATTATACAGACTTGTCTCTGACGATTCAAGTAGATCAAAAGACCAGAGATTCACTCCGTTGGGGGCTGACCCTGGACAATCTGTCACAGGGAATGAGCTTCCGCAGACCAGAGTGGGTCATTGTCACGACCGACGCCAGCCTAGTGGGCTGGGGCGCGGTCTGGGAATCCCTGAAAGCTCAGGGTCTATGGTCTCGGGAAGAGTCTCTTCTCCCGATAAACATTCTGGAACTGAGAGCGATATTCAATGCTCTCAGAGCTTGGCCTCAACTAGCAAAGGCCAAATTCATAAGGTTTCAGTCAGACAACATGACGACCGTTGCATATATCAATCATCAGGGGGGAACAAGGACTTCCCTGGCGATGAAAGAAGTGACCAAGATAATTCAATGGGCGGAGGATCACTCCTGCCACTTGTCTGCGATCCACATCCCAGGAGTGGAAAATTGGGAAGCGGATTTTCTGAGTCGTCAGACATTCCATCCGGGGGAGTGGGAACTCCATCCGGAAATCTTTGCCCAAATAACTCAATTATGGGGCATTCCAGACATGGATCTGATGGCGTCTCGTCAGAACTTCAAGGTTCCTTGCTACGGGTCCAGATCCAGGGACCCCAAGGCGACCCTAGTAGATGCACTAGTAGCACCTTGGACCTTCAACCTAGCTTATGTATTCCCACCGTTTCCTCTCATCCCCAGGCTGGTAGCCAGGATCAATCAGGAGAGGGCCTCGGTGATCTTGATAGCTCCTGCGTGGCCACGCAGGACTTGGTATGCAGACCTGGTGAATATGTCATCGGCTCCACCATGGAAGCTACCTTTGAGACAGGACCTTCTTGTTCAGGGTCCATTCGAACATCCGAATCTGGTTTCCCTTCAACTGACGGCTTGGAGATTGAACGCTTGATTTTATCAAAGCGTGGGTTTTCAGATTCTGTAATAGATACTCTGATTCAGGCTAGAAAGCCTGTAACTAGAAAAATTTACCATAAAATATGGAAAAAATATATCTGTTGGTGTGAATCTAAAGGATTCCCATGGAACAAGATAAAAATTCCTAAGATTCTATCCTTTCTACAAGAAGGTTTGGAGAAAGGATTATCTGCAAGTTCTCTGAAGGGACAGATCTCTGCTTTATCTGTTTTACTTCACAAAAGACTGGCAGCTGTGCCAGATGTTCAAGCATTTGTTCAGGCTCTGGTTAGGATCAAGCCTGTTTACAGACCTTTGACTCCTCCCTGGAGTCTAAATCTAGTTCTTTCAGTTTCTTCAAGGGGTTCCGTTTGAACCCTTACATCCCGTAGATATTAAGTTATTATCTTGGAAAGTTTTGTTTTTGGTTGCAATTTCTTCTGCTAGAAGAGTTTCAGAGTTATCTGCTCTGCAGTGTTCTCCGCCCTATCTGATGTTCCATGCAGATAAGGTGGTTTTGCGTACTAAGCCTGGTTTTCTTCCGAAAGTTGTTTCCAACAAAAATATTAACCAGGAGATAGTTGTACCTTCTTTGTGTCCGAATCCAGTTTCAAAGAAGGAACGTTTGTTACACAATTTGGACGTAGTCCGTGCTCTAAAATTCTATTTAGAGGCTACTAAAGATTTCAGACAAACATCTTCCTTGTTTGTTGTTTATTCTGGTAAAAGGAGAGGTCAAAAAGCGACTTCTACCTCTCTTTCCTTTTGGCTTAAAAGCATTATCCGATTGGCTTATGAGACTGCCGGACGGCAGCCTCCTGAAAGAATCACAGCTCACTCCACTAGGGCTGTGGCTTCCACATGGGCCTTCAAGAACGAGGCTTCTGTTGACCAGATATGTAAGGCAGCGACTTGGTCTTCACTGCACACTTTTGCCAAATTTTACAAATTTGATACTTTTGCTTCTTCGGAGGCTATTTTTGGGAGAAAGGTTTTGCAAGCCGTGGTGCCTTCCATTTAGGTGACCTGATTTGCTCCCTCCCTTCATCCGTGTCCTAAAGCTTTGGTATTGGTTCCCACAAGTAAGGATGACGCCGTGGACCGGACACACCAATGTTGGAGAAAACAGAATTTATGCTTACCTGATAAATTACTTTCTCCAAAGGTGTGTCCGGTCCACGGCCCGCCCTGGTTTTTTAATCAGGTCTGATGAATTATTTTCTCTAACTACAGTCACCACGGTATCATATGGTTTCTCCTATATATATTTCCTCCTGTCCGTCGGTCGAATGACTGGGGTGGGCGGAGCCTAGGAGGGATCATGTGACCAGCTTTGCTGGGACTCTTTGCCATTTCCTGTTGGGGAAGAGAATATCCCACAAGTAAGGATGACGCCGTGGACCGGACACACCGTTGGAGAAAGTAATTTATCAGGTAAGCATAAATTCTGTTTTCCTCCATTACACCATTAATTCAAATTTTGTACTGTTATTTTGCCAACATTCTACCCACACAGTTAACTTGAAGTCAACCCTGGCTATGCAGTTGATTAATTTGTTGTGTCACCATGTTAAATGCTTCTAGATGAGCGTCATCTACTTTTACATATCCGAATCTGATGTTTCAGTTTAGTTATAAATTAAAAAAATCAGCTAGATTTGTCTGACATGATTTTCATGCAACAGTACTGTGCTGCTTAAGTTGATTGACATGATCTGAGACTAACAAGCCTGTAGTTACCAGAGTCTTTAACAGCAACAATAGCAGGTCAGCTGCATTTTCAGTTCCAGGGTAAATATTACACAAAATACTGTTCAAAGGTAACACAACTTCTCTGTCAGATTGATTACATGAATCTGTCTGCTTTGTACTCTCTCTTCCCCTTTTATTCTGATTGCTTTATTTGTGATTGTGTTTTTTACGTGTTTTCTTTCAGATTAAAGAGCACAGAAGTAGTGCTTAATTTAGGCTACAATAATTGTATAAAGAAAAATTATCATTATTCTCTGTTTTTGTTATTATGCAGAAGGAAGTCGTGAGGTTTTGCTTTCTTTAGAGGATATTGGTTTCCATGATTACCAAATTCAGCGTATCAGAATTTCTACTGATCAAAAATTTTTGGCTACCGGTTTAAAATCTCCCAGCAGTGAGGAGTCTACCTGCATTGTTCTAAATCTCAAGAACTTGCAAGTAATGCATTTTATACGAAATGTCTTCAGTTTTGGTAAGTTTTCATGTACTCCAAACTGTAAACTAGATTTTTTGTTATTTTCTCATATGCCATACGTAAAAGCAGGCATATTGCACTTAAAGGGAAAGTCAAGTCCAAAAAAACTTTCATGTTTCAAATAGGGCATGCAATTTTAAACAACTTTCCAATTTACTTTTATCACCAATTTTGCTTTGTTCTCTTGGTATTCTTAGTTGAAAGCTAAACTTAGGAAGGCTCATATGATAATTTCTAAGCACTTGAAGGCTGCCTCTAATCACATGCTTTTGTATTTGCTTTTCACAACAGGGGAGAGCTAGTTTAGGTAAACCATATAGATACCATTGTGAGCACGCCCGTGGATTGTGGCAGACACTGCACTAATTGGCTAAAATGAAAGCAATAGATAATAAATAATTAAAATGTCATGTGATCAGGGGGCTGTCAGAAGATGCTTAGATACAAGGTAATCGCAGAGCTAAAAAGTATATTAATATAATCATGTTGGCTGTGCAAAACTGGGGAATGGGTAATGAAGGGATTATCTATATTTTAAAACAACAAAAATTCTGGCGTTGACTGTCCCTTTAACGCCATTTCAGAATGAAAATGGACATAAATAAAAATTTCCTTTGCAGAGTAGCCCAAAATTGATTAAATAGTGCTTAAATTCAATGTTTTTTCTTTGTTGAATCTAAAAGGAAATTCTAATAATGTATTTTAAATTTTCTTTCTAATGCTAGTGAGAGTCCACGGTCCTTACTTTTGGGAATTACTTCACCTGGCCACCAGGAGGAGGCAAAGAACACCCCACGCTAGAGTTTCATCTATCCCTCCTACTTGCCCTTCCCTCCTAGTATTGCTTTGCCTCATCAAGGAATAGGCATGGATTGAGATGCTGCTGATTTACATGAAGATATCCAACTGTACTCCTTCATAGCATAGTTCCTGAAAGAGAAGGGATTTAGGAGGATGCTGTTTGTGCAGGTTTCTCTTCTGAATTATACAATATAGAAAGAGAGAGCGCTGAAAAAATCACCTCAAAGTACACAGGTTGATATCAAAAAATCCCCAGATTAAATTGATAAGTGAAAGTCTATGTGTGTGATCTTCCTGCGCTAAAGACCAGTATCATTGGTTCTAGAGCTAAAACTATTGAGGTGGGTAGGAATATAAAGAAACACTATAGAGAATGAATTTTTATATATAAACAAATTTTCTTTTATTTGATTTATACAATAAAAAGGGTAAAAAAATGATAAAAAAAAATGCTCCTTGGCTCTTAAAATAAATTTTTTAAAAGCAATTGCTAAAAGATTATTTCTTTTTTCAGCGAAAAATGGCAAAGGCAAAAAAAAGTCAAGCAGTAGGTATAGTTAGTATACACAGTGGATTAGGAAACAAGAGAGGTTAGTAAACAATGAAATGGGGTTAAAAAGGTCAAGATATGTTGGACAAATAAAGATAAAGGGATATTAGAACATTGAAAAATTTAAAATAAGGCAGAGTGCTATATTAGCAGGTTACCAACTTATTGCATATAAAAAGCAGTTTGCTGCATATATTAGGTAGCGTATTGTACACCAAAAAAGCGTATTGCACATAAAAAGCAAGCTTTAGTATATGAAAACAAGCCTATATGAGTCAAAGCAGAAGTTTGAGAAAGGTCCACGACCGAAACGCGTTACTTCTTGTTTTGGCAACATTGAGCCACCATAGTCTGTGACGTCAGACTACTACCTCCAGCAAACTAGTGAGGAAAAGACCGGACGGGAATTACCCTGCTTTTAGACGCTAGACAAGGCGTTGCATCTACAACTTACCAGGCCTGTATGCCGTTTGGAAAAACTTAATGGTAACCTGGATTTACCATTAAGTGAAAGAAACAGGACAAGACATCCTATCTGTAAACCATCAGACGCTTACTTTGGAACCAACAATCTAAAGGTAACCTGGTTTTACCGCTACACCAAAAATCCGGGAATATTCCTATAGAAAAGTCAGGATTGGAACACTGAACAAGCTATATCTTGATCATATAAGGTACCCCTAATATAAAGAGACGGCATCAACTTTTACCTGCCACAATCTTTACCTGTGCACAGAAAAGAACATTTTCATACAACGTTTTAATATAACCCTGCTTTGACTCATATAGGCTTGTTTTCATATACTAAAGCTTGCTTTTTATGTGCAATACGCTTTTTATGTGCAACACGCTTTTTTGGTGTACAATACGCTACCTAATATATGCAGCAAACTGCTTTTTATATGCAATAAGTTGGTAACCTGCTAATATAGCACTCTGCCTTATTTTAAATTTTTCAATGTTCTAATATCCCTTTATCTTTATTTGTCCAACATATCTTGACCTTTTTAACCCCATTTCATTGTTTACTAACCTCTCTTGTTTCCTAATCCACTGTGTATACTAACTATACCTACTGCTTGACTTTTTTTGCCTTTGCCATTTTTCGCTGAAAAAAGAAATAATCTTTTAGCAATTGCTTTTAAAAAATTTATTTTAAGAGCCAAGGAGCATTTTTTATCATTGTTTACCCTTTTTATTGTATAAATCAAATAAAAGAAAATTTGTTTATATATAAAAATTCATTCTTTATAGTGTTTCTTTATATTCCTACCCACCTCAATAGTTTTAGCTCTAGAACCAATGATACTGGTCTTTAGCGCAGGAAGATCACACACATAGTTTTCTCTTCTACCTGTTTTGAGTTGAGCTACAAACTAACCAGGGGTGTTGCAGGGTAGTACCTTTGCCTCTCCCTGTCTGGTCAGAGATTGCACTCCTCCCCACACCTGTCCTTCTCTGTTGGTTACATGTCAGGACAGGCATGGAAGAACAATGCAGGTGAGCTGTCCCTGAGTGAGGGTAAGTACCTGCCATTTAAGCCCTAACTCCTTCCTAATAGGACGCTTAGTGATGTGAGGATATGTTGCTCTAGGGCAGTCAGCTTCATGTATCGGCTGCTCTGCTGCTACTCGGCTTAGCACTTTTTGTTCTATGGGCTTCTGTATTCCTTCTTTCATATAAAGTACAACAAGATTTCACAGTTCAGTCAATAGGAGTTAAAGAGAGAAAGAGTTGTTGGTATATGTTAAAATATAATTTTATTAAATTCGTTAAAACAGACCTGGCACAGCACATAGAAATCTCCACTGCTGACGCGTTTCCTGCCTCACGGGCAGTTCATCAGATCCCAAGTTTGGTGGATGTGTGGGGTATCCGGGTGTTAATAGCAGCAATCTCTATGCAAATTTTAGCGGATCGCAGCAACTTGTCATTTCCTTCACCGGAATCCGCTATCAGGAGGGGGTAAGATGCTTAAACCAGAATCAGGTTTGCTATTATTATAATGGATTGTACACAGTATTGGTACTATCATTATTTAATGTTTGGGAAAATAAGTGCAATTTCTCCCCAAATAACGAGGGTGATTTATTGTAAGGTGTACATTTTACTTAAGTAAGGCAAGCAATTTTGCAAGCTAGAGGTTAGCGGTTGCTTCTGTCTGCAACTGCTAATTTAAATATGTCTGAATCCATCAGGGAGGATTATCATGAGGGGGATACCTGAAATATTATTTATCCTCTTGACAAATGTTTGCTATGTAAATTGTCAACCGTATGCCCCCCAGCAAAACTCTGGGTCACCTGTCTGGCCCAAGTTCTACAGAACCATTCTCAAGACCAAGGTCCAGCACCTAAAGCGGATCCTCTGCTGGTGTTTGTCACTCACCATGGAGTGACTAAATTCACTCCTTAATTTAAGGCGCAGCTTCAATCAGTGGTTACTGAGGCTCTTGCTGCTATCCCGCCTGCTGGTAAGAGCAAGCGTAAACCAAAATATACCTCTAGTTTTTCCTCGAAGGGTAGTTCTGCAATTAGTCCTTCACTCCCACGAACTGGACACCAAAGGGGGCACACAACGATTGGAGGAAGCCGGATTCGTCATCGATCTGCTAAAAAAAGCAGCAGATGCAGACGGAGAATTTTAAAAAATAAGCATCGTTGTAAACTTTAATGAGTTAAAGTGCCCCTCTTTTTAAGGATGTTATTTAATACTGGCCTTTAATTCGTTAAAGTTTACAATCTCTTTAAGGATGCATACCATCACATTTCGATACATCAAGATCATCATCGATTCCTTCGATTTGCTTTTATGAATAAATCAGTTTACAACTCTTCCGTTTGGTCTAACTACAGCCCCTAGAATATTCACAAATGTTCTGGGTGCTCTGTTATCGGTCATTCGTTCTCAGGGGATAGCTGTTGCTCCTTACCTAGACGATATCTTGGCTCAGGCTCCCTCTTTGACTTTAGCAGTTGCTCATACGGAATATCTTCTGTTTTCCTCGCAGTCACTGCTGGAAGATAAATATAGTGAAAAAGTTCTCTCTCCCCCAACACACAAGTGACTTTTTCTGAGTCATCCACATAGGTGGAATGAAACTTCCTAACAGATCAACACAGACTCGAGCTTTAGTCAGTCTGTTGACTTCTGTAATTGCAACCTTCTCCTTCATTAGCACACCGGGACTCAGTGTTTATTTTTTCCTCAATACACCTTCATTAGCTCAGTGTATGCAGGTTGTGGGTCTCAGCTTGAGACGCGATTCAATTTGCAAAGTTTCATTTGCGTCCTTTACAACTTTGAATGTTAAGCCAGTGTAACGGGGACCATTCCGACCTCTCTCAGGGGATTCATTTGGATCAGCTCTCCAAACAATCTCTTGATGGACGTCCCTAGAACCAATGTCTCAGGGCATGGGATTTCAATGTCAATCGTGAAGTTTGGGTCCACTTAAGAGCCCAGGGGATTTGGCCTCCATGGGGAGGGATCTCTGCCTATCAGTGTACTGTAACTCAAAGCTATCTTCAACGCTCTGCAGTCATGGCTGTCTCTTCGATCAATTCCTTACATTCATTTTCAATCAAAGTCATGGCTGTGGCGTACATAAATCATCAGGGAAGCATCTTGTCATGGGCAGAAGTGAATCTTTGCTCAATATCTGCAATTCATATCCCAGGAGTGGACAACTGGGAAGTGGTTTACTTGAGCCGCCAGTCGTTACAACTTGGTGAATGGTCTCTCAATCAGGTGATATTTATTCAATTTGTGGTTTGTTGGGGGCAGCCAGAGAGAGATCTAATGGCATCCTGGCTCAACCACAAACCTTCTTGTTACAGATCCACAGTGAGAGATCCTCAAGTGTGGGATTATCATTTTGTCTACCTGTTTCCTCCGATTGTTTTTCTCCCCAGAGTGGTTTCTCGAATGAAACAGGAGGGTGTTTCGGCAGTTTTAGTGGCTCTGGCATGGCCTCGTCGGACTAGGTATGCGAACCTGGTCAGGATGTTCAGCAACCCTTCATGGTCTTCCTCTTCTGCAAGATCTGCTTGTTCAAGGCCCATTCTTTTATAAAAAAATCTGCAGTCTCTAAACTTAACTGTGTGGAGATTGAATGGTTGATTTTAGCTTATGGGGTGCCTCTGAGTCAGTAATTGATACACTTGTAAGCTAGTTACTAGAAAGATTTATTACAAGGTCTGGAAAGTATATCTTTCCTGGTGTTCAAAACAGGGGTTATCTTGGCATTCTTTCAGGATTCCTAGGATTTTTCAGTCTCTGTAGAGGGTTTCGACAAGGGGGTTGGCACATTTTACCTGATATTTAATCTTTTGTCCAGTCTTTCGTTAAGATCAGACCTGTTTTCAAGCCAATTTCTCCTCCTTGGAATCTCAATTTGGTCCCTAGGGTCTTTAAATCGCCTCCATTCAAACCAATGCATTTGTTTTATATAACCACCAAAGGTGGTTTCTACTGAGAACATCAATTGAGAAATTGTTGTTCCTTCTCTGTGTTTGATTTCTAAGTCCTCAAAGGAGAGACTGCTACATAATTTGGATGATGTTAGAGTTTTGAAATTTTATTTACAAGCTACTAAGGATTTTTGTCAATCTTCCAGTTTATTTGTTTTGTATTCCGGTAAATGGAAGACTACTGTGGTATTTTTGTCATTTTGGTTGAGGAGTTTGATTTGCATGGCTTACTTGGAGGCGGGTCAGCTACTGCATTCTAGAATTACTGCTCATTCTACTTGTTCAGTTTCCTTTTCCTGTGCCTTTAAGGATGAGGCTTCTGTGGAACAGATCTGCAAGACCTCTTTGCATACTTTTGCCAAATTCTATCAATTTGACGTTTTTCCACGGCTGAGGCAGCTTTTGGCAGGAAGGTTCTTCAGGCGGTAGTTTCTTCTTCTTGAAGGCCTGCCTTTTCCTTTTTTTTTCTTTTTTATCCCACCTGTGCTTTTTTTTTTGGTGGACTCCACAGCTTGGGTATTAGTTCCCAAAAGTAAGGACCGTGGACTCTCACTACCATTAGAAAGAAAACATAATTAATTCTTACCTGATAAATTAATTTTATTTCTTTCTTGGTAGTGAGAGTCCACAGACCTGCCCGGCATTTTGTTTCTTCTTGGTGGCGGGAGTCTTTGTTTGCATCTCAGTACCCTAAGGTCTATCTTAATTCCTAATTTCCTTGGCTATATAGCAATGCTGGAAGGGAAGTGGAAGTAGGAGAGATAGATAAAACTCTGGTGTGGGGTGTTCTTTGCCTCCTCCTGGTGGCCAAGTGAAGTGATTCCAAATATGAATTAAACAATTATTTTTTTCTTCTCGTGATTTTAGAGTTATGCCCCTGCTCACCAATAGTGAGTGATGAGTGTTATCTTCTTGGGCCACTGGGCAATTTATTCCTAGGAAGTGTTCAACACAGATAATTTGCCAGCTGAGTGGCATTATGAAGTGGCTTGGTAGGGGGCAGTGTACTATTATAAAATTTTCTGCTATCCAAAGCACAAATTAATTGTATAATTTAACATAAATTTATATAATGCTTATGGGCTCAATGTACTAAGCATATGCTGCTTTTGAGCCCTTGCGGGACCAGAGCCTGCTTTCTGCAATGTAAGACGCAGCTCCCACCAGACAACCACTACTTTGACTCTCCGCCACCTCTGAGTTGGTGTATAGAAATCACCCTGTACACGTTCGTTCAGGGTGATTGACAGGCCCTTCTCTTGCGTGATTGGTTGAGCGGGAAAAGGGGGTGGCATTACACACTTACACACATATGGGCAGCCGACATACGATGGGCAGATTCCCAAATTAGAAACCTTCCCACACCGTCCTCAGTATATAGAGCCCAACCTGTGCAATAAACATGGAAACATTTTAATATTAGCTAATTTTAGCTTAATATTAACTTACATTTTAGCTGAGTGATCATCTGGGTGGTGCACCCATTAAATAGGTCCTGGGGAGAACACGGCTAGGGATCAGTTGTACACAAATGAGCAGTTACTGTTATTTTAAAAATAGTTATAGATTTTACCTTTTTATGCCAACTAGAATAGTCCACATGGTAGATAAAATGTTAATAAGGCTTTACTAATTATTATTGTTTAATAATTTGATAGCTTAAAGGAACATTAAATACAATATAATTGCATAATCAACAAGTGCATAATAAAAAGACAATGCAAAAGCTCTTGAATTTCAAATGAGTAGTAGATTTTTCCTTAAATATATAGTGCATAGTGAAGTGGTTACCTTCTACTACCTAATCCTACCTAAAGCACGTTTTTGAAAAATTTAAATCCTATTTCTTTTAATGTAATTGGCAAGAGTCCATAAGCTAGTGACGTATGGGATATACAATCCTAGCAGGAGGGGCAAAGTTTACCAAACCTCAAAATGCCTATAAATACACCCCCCACCGCACCCTCAATTCAGTTTTACAAACTTTGCCTCCTATGGAGGTGGTGAAGTAAGTTTGTGCTTGATTTTTAGGATTTCTTCTGTGATGAGCGCTTCTAAGCATTCTGAAGCCCAATTCCTCTCAGAGTACAGTTTTTGTCAGAGGGATGTGAAGAGAGTATCGCCTATTTGATTTTATGGGATTCATCTCCTACCTCCCTTTTCAGATCGACAATATACTCTTATATACCATTACCTCTGCTGATAGCTTTCAGTACTGGTTTGGCTATCTGCTATATGTGGATGGGTGTCTTTCAGTAAGTATGTATCATTATTTAAGACACTCTCAGCTATGGTTTGGCGCTTTATGTATAAAGTTTTAAATAAATGTATTTTACTTATATTTTCCATGAGTCAGGTCTATGTGTATTTCCCTTTGCAGTCTGGCAGTTTTGTTATGGGAATCATGTTTTAGGAAGTTTGTCTTACCTGGGGTATAGTCTTTTTTTTTCATTTGACTTGTTTTTTCTTTATAAAACTTGCAGGCAAATTAGGCTTGCAAGGGCGCAAAATGCTGTTATTTATTGCATCATTCTTGGCGCGATAATTTTTTTGGTGAGAATGTGCGTCTGTAATGACGCAAGTTTGTCATTTCCTGCGTCTTAGTTGACACTAGGTTGTTTGGCGCGAAATTGTGTTTGTTATGATGCAAGTTGCATCATTTCTGGATGTTTGTTGGCGGCAAAAAAATTCTCAACTTCCTTTTACGTTGTGCGTCATACTTGGCCCCAATTGCTATTTGCTTTTTTGCCAATTTTAGCATTTGCATTTTTTCCCATTCCTGAAACTGCTATATGTGGAAATAAGATATTTCTGTTTAAATGTTTTTTCTTTTACATTTTTCAAGATGTCTCAATCTGATCCCTGTCTCAGAAGCTGCTGTAGGAACCATGCTGCCTGAACACAGTTCTACCAAAGCTAAGTGTATCTGTTGTAAACTAGTGGAGATTATATCTCCAGCTGTAGTGTGTAACAGTTGTCATGATAAGCTTTTGCATGCAGAAAAGATTTCTATTAGTGCTAGTACAGTATCTGTTGTTCCTTCAACATCTAAAGTACGATATCCCTGTTGATATGAAAAATTATATTGCTGATGCGATACAGAAGGCTATGGCTGCTATACCGCCTTAAAATAATCGTAAAAGGTCTTTTAAAACTTCTCATAATACTGTTGAAATTTGTAATGCCCGGCAACATAGTGATATATCCTCCTCTGAGGAGGATCTCTCTGATTCAGAAGATCCTACTTCAGACATTGACACTCATAAATCATCTTATCTTTTTTAAGATTGAGTATATTCGTTCTTTGTTAAAAGAAGTGTTGATAACTTTGGCTATTGAGGAGTCTGGTCCTTTTGATAATAAATCCAGTAAACGTTTAAATTCTGTCTATAAACTTCCTGTGACTACTCCTGAGGTTTTTCCTGTTCCTGATGCTATTTCTGATGTGATTGCTAAGGAATGGTCTAAGCCTGGTACTTCTTTTGTTCCTTCTTCAAGGTTTAATAAGTTGTATCCTTTGCCAGTGGCTAAATTAGAGTTTTGGGGAAAAGTCCCTAAGGTTGATGGGGCTATTTCTACTCTTGCTAAACGTACTACTATTCCTATGGAAGATAGTACTTCTTTTAAGGATCCTTTAAATAGGAAAATTGAATCTTAGCTAAGGAAAGCTTATTTGCATTCTAGCTATATTCTCAGACCTGCCATTTCTATGGCTGATGTTGCGGCTGCATCAACTTTTTGGTTGGATAGCTTTGCACAACAGGAAAACGACTCTTCTTCAACATGCTAATCATTTTATCTGTGATGCTATTTTTGATATCATCAAGATTAATGTTAAATGTATGTCTTTGGCTATTTTAGCTAGAAGAGCTTTATGGCTCAAATCATGGAATGCTGACATGGTATCTAAATCTAGGTTACTGTCTCTATCATTCCAGGGTAATAATTTGTTTGGTTCCCAGCTGGATTATATTATTTCCACTATTAATGGGGGGAAGGGAGTTTTTTTGCTTTAAGATAAAAAGTCTAAGGGCTAATCTAAAGCTTCTAATCGGTTTTGTTCCTTTAGTCAGAATAGAGAACAGAAAACCACTCCTTCCCCTAAGGACTCTGGCTCCAATTGGAAGCCATCTTCGAGTTGGAATAAATACAAGCCTTATAAGAAACCAAAGCCAGCCCTCAAGAATGAATGAAGGTGCGGCCCTCAATCCAGTTCTGCTGGTGGGGGGCAGATTGAAGTTATTTCAAGACGTTTGGTCAGGTTCCGTTAAGAATCATTGGATTCAGAATATTGTCTCTCAGGGGTATCGAATAGGTTTCAGAATAAGACCTCCTGTGAGAAGATTTTTTCTTTCTCACATCCCAACAAATCCTGTGAAAGCTCAGGCCTTTCTGAAGTGTGCTTCAGATCTAGAGCTTTCAGGGGTAATTTTTCCAGTTCTGGAACAGGGTCTGGGTTTTTATTCAAATCTATTCATTGTCCCGAAGAAGGAAAATTCTTTCAGACCAGTTCTGGATCTGAAGTTTTTGAATCAATTTGTAAGGGTCCCAACTTTCAAGATGGTGACTATAAGGACTATTCTGCCTTTTGTTCAGCAAGGTCATTACATGTCCTCAATAGACTTACAGGATGCGTATCTTCACATTCCGATTCATCCAGACCACTATTGGTTTCTGAGATTCTCTTTTCTAGACAAGCATTACCAATTTGTTGCTCCAAGAATCTTTTCGAAGGTTCTCGGTGCCCTTCTATCTGTAATCAGAGAGCAGGGTATTGCAGTGTTTCCTTATTTTGACGATATCTTGGTACTGGCTCAATCTTTTCATTTAGCAGAATCTCACACGAATCAACTTGTGTTGTTTCTTCAAAAACATGGTTGGAGGATCAATTTACCAAAGAGTTCCTTGATTCCTCAGACAAGGGTTACCTTTTTAGGTTTCCAGATAGATTCAGTGTCCATGACTCTGTCTTTAACAGACAAGAAACAAATGAAATTGGTTTCTGCCTATCGGAAACCTTCAGTCTCGATCATTCCCTTCAGTGGCTATGTGCATGGAAGTTTTAGGTCTCATGACTGCAGCATCGGACGTGATCCCCTTTGCTCGTTTTCACGTCAGACCCCTGCAGCTTTGCATGCTGAATCAATGGTGCAGGGATTATATGATGGTGGATGCGTTAGCAGTTCCTTGGTTTTACCAACCTGCTTACATTTTTCCACCTCTAGTTCTTCTTCCAAGGGTGATCTCCAAGATCATATTGGAACAAGCGCATGTATTTCTGATAGCACCAGCATGGCCTCACAGGTTTTGGTATGCGGATCTTGTCTGGATGTCCAGTTGCCAACCTTAGCCACTTCCTTTAAGGCCAGACCTTCTGTCTCAAGGGCCGTTTTTCCATCAGGATCTCAAATCGCTAAATTTGAAGGGATGGAAATTGAACGCTTAGTACTTAGTCATAGTGGTTTCTCTGACTCAGTGATTAATACTATGCTACAGGCTTGTAAGTCTGTTTCAAGGAAGATTTATTATTGGGTTTAGAAAACCTATATTTCATGGTGTTTTTCTCATAATTTCTCTTGGCATTCTTTTAGGATTCCTAGAATTTTACAGTTTCTTCAGGATGGTTTGGATATAGGTTTGTCTGCAAGTACCTTGAAGGGACAAATCTCTGCTCTTTCTGTTTTATTTCATAGAAAGATTGCTAAACTTCCTGATATTCACTGTTTTGTTCAGGCTTTGGTTCGTATCAAGCCTGTTGTTAAATAAATCTCTCCTCCTTGGAGTCTTAATTTTGTTTTGAAGGCTTTGTAGGCTCCTCCTTTTGAGCCTATGCATTCTTTGGATATTAAACTACTTTCTTGGAAAGTGTTTCTTTTGGCTATCTCTTCAGCTAGAAGAGTTTCCGAATTGTCTGCTCTCTCTTGTGTGTCTCCTTTTCTGATTTTCCATCAGGATAAGGCTGTTTTGCGGACTTTGTTTCAATTTCTTCCTAAGGTTGTAAATTCTAACAACATTAGTAGGGAAATTGTTGTTCTTTCCTTGTGTCCTAATCCTAACAATACTCTTCTTTACATTCTTTGGCTGTTGTAAGAGCTTTGAAATATTATGTCGAAGCTACTAAAGATTTCAGGAAGACTTCTAGTCTATTTGTTGTTTATTCTGGTCCTAGGAAAGGTCAGAAAGCCTCTGCCATTTCTTTGGCATCTTGGTTAAAGCTTTTTATTCACAAGGTTTATTTGGAGTCGGGACAGTCTCCGCCTCAGAGAATTACAGCTCATTCTACTAGATCAGTCGCCACTTCTTGGGCTTTTAAGAATGAAGCTTCGGTTGATCAGATTTGCAAAGCAGCAACTTGGTCTTCTTTGCATACATTTACAAAATTTTACCATTTTGATGTATTTGCTTCTTCTGAAGCAGTCTTTGGTAGAAAAGTTCTTCAGGCAGCTGTTTCAGTTTGATTCTTCTGCTTATGATTTAAGTTTTTTTCTTGAAATTTATGAGAGACTTATTTTTTTCAGCAGAAATAGCTGTTTTTATTTTATCCCTCCCTTTCTAGTGACTCTTCTGTGGTCACCCACATCTTGGGTATTTCTATCCCATACGTCACTAGCTCATGGACTCTTGCCAATTACATGAAAGAAAATATAATTTATGTGAGAACTTACCTGATAAATTAATTTCTTTCATATTGGCAAGAGTCCATGAGGCCCACCCTTTTTATAGTGGTTATGATTTTTGTATAAAAGCACAATTTTATTTCCAGTTCCTCTTTTTGTATGCTTTTTTATTCCTTGTTTTGTCACCCCACTACTTGGCTATTTGTTAAACTTAATTGTGGGTGTGGCGAGGGGTGTATTTATAGGAATTTTGAAGTTTGGTAAACTTTGCCCCTCCTGGTAGGATTGTATATCCCATATGTCACTAGCTCATGGACTCTTGCCAATATGAAAGAAATGCATTTATCAGGTAAGTTCTTACATAAATTATGTTTTTCTTTCTTCGGAAATTGCTTTTCAAATGTTTTCATCTGTGACTTTAAAAAATGAAATTCTTTAAACCTCATCATGTGACATATCCAATAAAAGATATGATTTTTTTTATGCAGAATGGGCTGCAGATAACGTATTATTTCACACAATCCAAGAAAATCTGCAGTGTCTTCAAGTTTATCTGACTGACTTCAATAATGAAAATTCTACAAAGCTGGTTTACACAGAAGAGGATCCTAGGTAAATAAAAGTGTAACTTTTTTATTTATATGTATGCAAAATATATCAGTATTTGGATCATTTTAGGTACAGTTCATGGAACTACATTTTATGCGCCTTCTAGTCATGGGTTAAACCAGCATTTTGGAACCCAGGTTACACTACAGGTATCTGAAGGAGCGTTACTGCACATGTGCAAACACATCAGCACTGGAATGTAATATAAGATAGATTTTAACATGGCTGCACCCATGACTAGAGGAAGGTGGAGAATAGCCTCAATACTATGCTTATAAAATGTGTTCAGTGTTTAATGTCCTTTTAAAGCAAATGTTGCAATGCTGTTTTATGTGCCACTTGGAACTTACTCTGATATAAGACTGTAAACATTAATATTAATATACATTTAACCTAAAGGGGAAGCCTGTTATTCTGATACCCACTTTAGAATCTCCCTCCTTAAAGGGACATTAAACACCTCTTGTGTTCACCCAACACTCCCTAGAGCAGCGGTCGCCAACCAGTGGTCCTTGACACATCAAGTAGGAATTAATCTCCTATGATGGTGTCACCCCCGTCGCGCCATAACTCCTTACAGTGCCTGGCTAAACATGGCCTGGCTAAACATCAGTGAAAACCGACGGAGGAGTTAAATTACAACCTCCCTACACACGTTGCGTAGTTCTGCGCAACTTACATAGCTAGATTGTATTTTTAACTCATCCCACCTGGCGCACTGCTCAGAGGAAGATGCTTCCATTTTAAAGCCAGCAGAGGTTGGTATAGTCTTGGCTTGAAATAATGGAACTAAAGTGTATATAAAAAGAAAATCTTAAAAAGAAAATTCTCATATTTTCTTTGTAGTAGTTTTCCTAATTCCTTCAGATGGACTTACATCCACTGTTTGTCTTCCTCCCCTCCATCTTCTTTTTTTTTTTTTTTTTTTTTAAATGAAATATGAATTATTTTTCATTCTAATAATTTTCCCGCACACAAAGCCATTCCACCTGAATTCCAGTAATTGCCATCCAGCAGATCAACCATATCCCACCAGTATTATAGTAATTGACAGTAACATCAGTCGTGGTTAGCTTGCATCCATATTGAGAGCTTTCTGATATAAACGTAATTTATGACTCCAATGTCTGTCCATGATCATAAGTAGTTTTGAATAATTCCTAACTGGGGAGGTAACTTGGAAGTCTTGTGGTCCTTTTAAACATTATTCTTTTTCCCCCCACTTTCTGCCTCTTTGTTTCCAACTCAAAAGTTGTCACTCACCCTTCATCTGTCATAGCTCTGCGGAATCTGTTGGCGCTCTACAAATAACTGATAAAAAATTGAAAGTATTCCCTCAGTTCTGTCATTTAGTTCCAAAAAATAATTCTTAAAAATGTGTAAATATATACATAATGTAAACTATGGTTATACTACTACTAGTTATGTACAGTATGTGTGTGTGTGTATATATATATATATTGCAAGATGTATCGAGTCCACGGATTCATCCAATACTTGTGGGATATTCTCCTTCCCAACAGGAAGTGGCAAAGAGAGCACCCACAGCAGAGCTGTCTATATAGCTCCTCCCCTAACTCCACCCCCCAGTCATTCTCTTTACGGCTCTAAGCAATAGGAAGGGTAAAGTGATTGTGGTGACAAACATGTTAGTTTTTATTTTCTCAAGCAAGAGTTTGTTATTTTAAATGGTACCGGTGTGTACTATTTACTCTCAGGCAGAAAAGAGATGAAGATTTCTGCATGGAGGATGATGATCTTAGCACTTTGTAACTAAGATCCACTGCTGTTCCCACAGAGGCTGAGGAGTACAGGAAACTTCAGTAGGGGGAACGGTTTGCATGCTAAGCTGCATTGAGGTATGTTCAGTCATTTTTTTCTAGACAGACTGTGATAATTCTAGAAAAGGCTGACAATATCCCCATGAGGGAAGGGTAAGCTGTATTCAGAGACTTAGTGTGGAATTACCAGCTTACACAAAGGGCTAAGTTAATACTGGTTGACACTTCTAAGAAAGGCTAACGTTTTTTATTAAAGATAAACGTTTTTGAGGGACTTTTGGAGGTTCATTTGGGCTTACTTAAGGGTTATTAACCCACATGGCTAGCTTAGAAACACTTTGGTGTGTTTCTTTTAGGCCCCACAGACATCGAGTAAGGTGGGGGGGGGCCTATTTTGTTTTTACAAAGCAAGACATCAAGCTGCTACACCGGAGGGTCCTGCTGTAATTTGAGGGCCTAAAGGAAGTATTTTCCCCCAAAATCTATCCCTAAGGGCAGGTAGGCGCCACAGCAGAGCCGTGGCAAGGTGCTGATCGTTTTTTTTCGTTTTTTGACGTTTTGTCAATCCGGTTTTTGCATTAAGGGGTTAATTGTTTATTTTGCTGGTGGAGCAATCTTATTAAAGCTTTAAGAATACACTGTAAAAATTTCGAAAAGTTTACTGCTTTTTTACACTGTTTTGCAGAATTTGTGCACTTTTTTTTCTCTTAAAGGCACAGTACCGTTTTTTCTAAGTGTTGTTTTTACTTTGAATAAAGTGTTTTCCAAGCTTGCTTGTTTCATTACTAGCCTGTTAAACATGTCTGACATCAAGGAAACTCCTTGTTCAATGTGTTTAGAAGCCATTGTGGAACCCCCTCTTAGAATGTGTCCCACTTGCACTGATATGTCTATACATTTAAAGAGCATTTTAAATAAGATATGGCGTAAATATCTTTATTGATGTGAATCCAAGGGTTACTCATGGAGTAAGATTAGGGTTCCTAGGATATTGTCTTTTCTCCAAGAAGGATTGGAGAAGGAATTATCCGCTAGTTCCTTAAAGGGACAGATATCTGCTTTGTCTATTCTTTTACACAAGCGTCTGGCAGATGTTCCAGACGTTCAGACGTTTAGTCAGGCTTTAGTTAGAATCAAGCCTGTGTTTAAACCTGTTGCTCCGCCATGGAGTTTAAATTTAGTTCTTAAAGTTCTTCAAGGGGTTCCGTTTGAACCTATGCATTCCATAGATATTAAGCTTCTATCTTGGAAAGTTCTTTTTTTAGTAGCTATCTCTTCGGCTCGAAGAGTTTCTGAATTATCTGCTTTACAGTGTGACTCACCTTATCTTGTTTTCCATGCGAAATCAGTGGATATAGGAGGCGCTATAGAGCCGTAGGATATATAGATATAAATAAATGTAAAATTCACTGTATCGTTACCAGTTAAAACAATCTAAAAAATTAAAAATCCAAAAATCCCAATGACCCTTAAGGGATACGTTTAAATACTATTTATGTGCAAAATCTGTGATAAAAAATCGGTGATAATTAAAAATCTACGTACATATATATAAAAACAATTTATCCAAGTGAAAAATCAAAGTGAAATAAATGCAGTATATCAAAGTGCAATCAATGATCAAGTGACAATATTTGGTAAAACACAGATGTGATATTTATAAGTCAATGCATAAAAGGTTGACACATACAATCCATATAACGATCAATCATACATAAAATACAACCGGTTTAAACATACACACTATACATAACCCCTCAGATTCCCCAAATCAAATGTGGCTGGCGGAGAACACCTAAAATGACTGTGTTCTAATCTTGGTGTTAGTAATTCAAAGGGATCCCCCAAAGAAGATGGTCCGGAATGATAATGTGGGTTTAATTATTGTAAATCCAAAGATTTAAATGTTAATGTTTCTGAATGGTGCCGTTATATCCCCAGTCTTTTTTGGTCACAAATAAAAGCCCACGATGGTATAGAGCTCCTTCCTTAATGTTCTCTTAGTTAATAGGCATTCAAGTATTTATAACTTAGCCGGGAGGCTCTCCTACCTTCTTACAAGTGTCTGCCAGCGATCTCCTTACCTGGCCCGGACACTCCGGCTGCTC
Source organism: Bombina bombina (assembly GCF_027579735.1). Taxonomy (NCBI): domain Eukaryota; kingdom Metazoa; phylum Chordata; class Amphibia; order Anura; family Bombinatoridae; genus Bombina; species Bombina bombina. Next base: position 1,088,908,252 of record NC_069502.1, read on the forward strand.
CTTTAGATGTCTGCTCAGCGAAAATCCCGTGAGTGACGTCACCCGGTTCCGGGTCCTAGGTGACCACTTGCGCAAGTGTTTGTTTCCACAGGATGTCCTCTGTACGCCAGGGTACAGAGAGTTCACTTCAGCTTCGGTCCTCCAAAAAATCACAAACAGTAGCAGGTAAGTCCTCTACGCGTTTCAACCCCTTCTGGGTCTTTTTCAAGATGCTACTTCCTGCAACCTTTGCCCTTAAATCCACTCTCTGCACAGGTGATTCGCTATTGCTACAACACCTTTCCGCAGGTAACTATTTCCATATTACAGCACAAACTCAATCCTCTGTCAAGCAGTCTTTCCTGATCTCAGGGCCCCCGCGGTGTGTTATGCTGAGTCATGTGACAGATACAGACTGACTGTTTGTGATTTTTTGGAGGACCGAAGCTGAAGTGAACTCTCTGTACCCTGGCGTACAGAGGACATCCTGTGGAAACAAACACTTGCGCAAGTGGTCACCTAGGACCCGGAACCGGGTGACGTCACTCACAGGATTTTCGCTGAGCAGACATCTAAAGGAGCAGCCGGAGTGTCCGGGCCAGGTAAGGAGATCGCTGGCAGACACTTGTAAGAAGGTAGGAGAGCCTCCCGGCTAAGTTATAAATACTTGATTGCCTATTAACTAAGAGAACATTAAGGAAGGAGCTCTATACCATCGTGGGCTTTTATTTGTGACCAAAAAAGACTGGGGATATAACGGCACCATTCAGAAACATTAACATTTATATCTTTGGATTTACAATAATTAAACCCACATTATCATTCCGGACCATCTTCTTTGGGGGATCCCTTTGAATTACTAACATCAAGATTAGAACACAGTCATTTTAGGTGTTCTCCGCCAGCCACATTTGATTTGGGGAATCTGAGGGGTTATGTATAGTGTGTATGTTTAAACCGGTTGTATTTTATGTATGATTGATCGTTATATGGATTGTATGTGTCAACCTTTTATGCATTGACTTATAAATATCACATCTGTGTTTTACCAAATATTGTCGCTTGATCATTGATTGCACTTTGATATACTGCATTTATTTCACTTTGATTTTTCACTTGGATAAATTGTTTTTATATATATGTACGTAGATTTTTAATTATCACCGATTTTTTTTATCACAGATTTTGCACATAAATAGTATTTAAACGTATCCCTTAAGGGTCATTGGGATTTTTGGATTTTTAATTTTTTAGATTGTTTTAACTGGTAACGATACAGTGAATTTTACATTTATTTATATCTATATATCCTACGGCTCTATAGCGCCTCCTATATCCACTGATTTTACATTCTTAATTCTCTATTGTCTAGGGAGGAGACAATAACCTTTAGTGAGGCTAAGTAGGTTTTTGGTCTAGCGCTATACCCTATCCGTATCTGTCTTGTTTTCCATGCTGTTAAGGTGGTTTTGCGTACCAAACCTGGATTCCTTCCTATGGTTGTTTCTAATAGGAATATCAATCAGGAAATTGTTGTTCCTTCTCTGTGTCCTAATCCTTCTTCCAAGAAAGAACATCTGTTGCACAACCTAGATGTGGTTCGTGCTTTAAAGTTCTACTTACAAGCAACAAAAGATTTCCGTCAAACATCTTCATTGTTTGTTGTCTATTCTGGAAAGCGGAGAGGTCAAAAGGCTACGGCAACCTCTTTCTTTTTGGCTGAAAAGCATCATCCGTTTGGCTTATGAGACTGCTGGCCAGCAGCCTCCTGAAAGGATTACTGCTCACTCTACTAGAGCAGTGGCTTCCACATGGGCTTTTAAAAATGAGGCTTCTATTTAACAGATTTGTAAGGCTGCGACTTGTTCTTCACTTCATACCTTTTCCAAATTTTACAAATTTGATACTTTTGCTTCTTCGGAGGCTATTTTTGGGAGAAAGGTTCTACAAGCAGTGGTGCCTTCCGTTTAGGTACCTGTCTTGTCCCTCCCTTCATCCATGTCCTAAAGCTTTGGTATTGGTATCCCACAAGTATTGGATGAATCCGTGGACTCGATACATCTTGCAAGAGAAAACAAAATTTATGCTTACCTGATAAATTTCTTTCTCTTGCGATGTATCGAGTCCACGGCCCGCCCTGTCTATTTAAGACAGGTAGTATATTTTATTAAAAAACTCAAGTCACCTCTGCACCCTATAGTTTCTCCTTTTTCTTCCTACCCTTTGGTCTAATGACTGGGGGGTTGGAGTTAGGGGAGGAGCTATATAGACAGCTCTGCTGTGGGTGCTCTCTTAGCCACTTCCTGTTGGGAACGAGAATATCCCACAAGTATTGGATGAATCTGTGGACTTGATACATCGCAAGAGAAAGAAATTTATCAGGTAAGCATAAATTTTGTTTATATATATATATATATTTTTATATATATATATTTATATATATATATATATATATATATATATATATATATATATATATATATATATATAATGTAAAGAAGAAAATAGTGGGGAACTAGTCCACACTTTAGTTCCCTTTGTCCGGCACCAGAGTATAGTGTTAAGTATCCAAATACTAGTAGTATCTATAAGGGCATACTTCCCTTTAAATTCCTTAACCACTATGCAAACAAATTTATTAATATTATCGTATTACTTGCATTATTTACCATATATATATAAGAAGTAACATACAAGAGATAATAATACATATGCTCATATGATTTATTGCTGGCTACTGCAATTTAAATATTTACAAATTAACGAATGTGGGCCCACTTTATGTGCAATATATTAAAAGTTCAGTTGTTAACAACCATAGTTTTATACACAAAATTGTAATTTCCAATTGATGTAGTTCACTATTCTTTTGCCATATGGTCAATCTTTAATTATTTAGGGCTTAGAAATGTTCGTTATGATAGTGCAAAAAGTAAGACTTAACACTCTAGGGGTTTAATATGTAGTGCTGTTCAATGCTTTCAGTTCATATAAGTTTTGAGCAGAGTGTCTCTTTTAAATTGTTGCATACTCCTGTGTATTCTGCCTCAAGGAATTAGCGCTTTGTGTAGTCGAACTTCTGCACACCTTGCTAGGCATATATTGCAACATTTGTAACAATCATCAAAAAGGTTTTACCTTGAATGTAGATTCCGTTGTATCTTGCTCAGATACTTACATGCACTCTCCAAACGATATTATGTTTCAACCCACAGCGAGTGTGTCAAACTTTGCACTGTTATTTACTTCTCTCGAATAGCCAGCGTACATAGTGTGCGGCGGACGATCGCATGAAGAGGACCTCCACGTAATGAAGATGAAGATTGAAGATGGTACCTCCCTGGAAGAAGACCTTAGCCGCCTGGATGAAGACTTTTCTCCGTCTGGAAGAAGATGGCTGCCCGGAGTTCAAGAATGGTGAATACCTATTTCGGGGTTAGTGTTGTTTTTTTTGTTTTGTTTTTTTTTTTGGGGGGGGGGGGGGTTAGATTAAAAGTGCTGAATGCCCTTTTAAGGGCAATGCCCATACAAATGCCCCTTTAGGGGCAATGGGTAGATTCATATTTTGTGTGTAAAAGAGCTGTTTATTTTAGGTCAATGCCGTACAAAAGGCCCTTTATGGAGTTGTGAATATTAAGCTAGGGAGTCTCATTCTATTATGGAGAGTAAAAGCAGGAATGATTCAGCCCTCTGTGGCAAAAGGACTGTAGTGTTAGGACCAGTCTATATTGGGGCACCTTGTAAGTGGTGACTGGCTAAGCAAAATATGGCCATATTGTGTGACTAAGATCCCAATTTTATTTAAAAAGAATAGTTGTCTCTTGATGTTGTTTGCAGGCATTTTTTTGCAGCAGTTCAAAAAATATGTTGTGCTTTTGAAAATGGATGTGCGCTGATACCTTTTTGTGTGTGTGTGTGTATGTGTATATATATATATATATATATATATATATATATATATATATATATATATTATATATATAATATATATATATATATATATATATATATATACTGTATATACACATACTTACACACACATTATAGAGGTTTGTACCTTTTAAAAAAAAAAATCATGTTAGTGGTCCACAGGATTCAAAATTGTGAGTTTAGTGGTCCCTGAGGTCCGAAAGGTTGGCGACCCCTGCCCTAGAGAATCCATAAAGCAAATACTATAACCCCTACTAATTTCCTAAACCAGCCGTTTGACATGCCCCATTTTGAATGTACATTACAGAATTTGCTCTTTCACCTGAGAAGCACAAAATAAATATATATAAAAAACAATAGGATGTAAGCAGCACTCATCCTATTGGCTAATTTGAAATTTTCAGCCAACAGAAATGCAAGGTACCCCAATATAAAAAGGGTACCTTGCATTCAATCTTTAGTGTGCGGCGGACGATCGCATGAAGAGGACCTTCACGTAATGAAGATTGAAGATGGTACCTCCCTGGAAGAAGACCTTAGCCGCCTGGATGAAGACTTTTCTCCGTCTGGAAGAAGATGGCTGTCCGGAGTTCAGGAATCGTGAATACCTATTTCGGGGTTAGTGTTTTTTTTTTTGTTTGTTTGTTTTTAGGGGGGGGGTTATAGATTTAAAAGTGCTGAATGCCCATACAAATGTCCCTTTAGGGGCAATGGGTAGATTAATTTTTTGTGTGTAAAAGAGCTGTTTTCTTTAGGGCAATGCCGTACAAAAGGCCCTTTATAAGGGCTATTGGTAGTTTGTTAGATTAGGGGGTGTTTTTATTTTGGGTTGGCTTTTTTGTTTTTAAAGGGGTATTAGATTAGGAATATTTTTTTTATTTGGGATAATGTAGTTTTTTTTCTGTAATCTTAGCTTTTTTTGTAATCTTAGCTTTTAATGTAATGTTAGGATTTTTTATTTTAATGTAAATATAGGATTTTTTATTTTTAGCAATTTTAAATTAATTTTTAAGGTAGTCTTTTTTATTTTATTTTATGTAGTTGTATTTTAATTGGGGTTAACTTGGGGGCGTTATTTTAGGCGTCTTAGTTATTAGATTAATACTTTGCATTGTGGGGGGGGTGGCGGATTAAGGGTTAATAGTTTAATTGGGTGGATTGCGTTGGGGGGTTGGCGGATTAGGGGTTAATAGTGTAATTAGGTACTTTGCGTTGTGTGGGTTGGAGGATTAGGGGTTATTAGTTTAATTAGGTACTCTGCATTGTGGGGGGGGTTGGCGGATTAGGGGTTAATAACTTTATTAGGTAGTTTGCGTTATGGGGTTTGGCAGATTAGGGGTTATAACTTTTATTAGTTGTTGTGATGTGGGGGGATGAAGGATATAAGGGTTTTGACATGTCTGTTTAATTTTTTGGAGGTGGGTTAGATTTTTACGTGCGATTTAAACTTTTTGTTTTGTTGTTTACTGCCGTAAGTCACTGGCGACGCCAGATATGTGTAATGTGATATGTAGTAAACTGTGACAAATGTTTAGGAATTGAGAAAAAAAGAAAGGCAAAGTGCTAAGAGAGGTTAAAGGGACATTTCAGTCAAAATTGAAATTTACGTAGATGAATTACATCTTTATATAAAAACATATTTGCAATATACGTGTATTGGCAAAAATGCTTCTAGTAAAAGTTATCACTGTTTTAGTGTTAGCATGTGTCACTTATATTTGAAAATGTTGTAGAGAGATCAGGTAAATTAGTAAATTGCTACACCTGTGGTGACGTGTATAAAAGAGAGGTGTATACTGAAATAAGGTCATATGATTAAGGGCATTTGAGCCCGAAACGTCATGTTTTTTGCTTCCTGGTGCTAATAAAGGGAAGTGTATACTATTCTGGTAGTGCTGTCTAGTTATGTGTGCAGCCATGATGAAATCAGTCTTTCACTAACACCCAGTGTTGACATGTTTGCACATGTGCAGCAACTCTCCTTCAGTTACCTACAGTGTAGCCTAGGTTTCAAAATTGAAGCATCCATGATGTCCCTTTAAATCCGAACAAAATATAGATCTTGTTACTTAAAGTGAAAGTAAAATTTTAATCTCAGCAAAGCATATATGTAATATTTAGCAGTAATATATATGCATCGCTATGATAGTTGATTTTTTTTTTGCAAAGATTTACGTTATATTTTATTATTTTATTTCCTTACTGTGTTCGTCCTTGCTCCGCCCACCCTCCTCTTCCTGTATTTTTAGGCCTTTACGTATAGAGTGGTCCCACCCGCTCTATACGTACCTTAAATGCGCATTCACGATCAGGGAACACATTGCGCATGCGCGACTCGGCGATCAGGGAACACATTGTGCATGCGCGAATAGGCGATCAGGGACACATTGCGCATGCGCGAATCGGTGATCAGGGCTCTTCAATAATGATACGAAGCAGCAGTGTCCACAAATAGTTGTGCGCATACGCGAATTGGGCACGCGCGTCCGACAGACTTGTGTGTAACAGATTTTGCGCATGCACAATAGATGACATATTATGATGACGTAGCTTCACGGCCACCGATTGGCCAGAAAGTCAATTGGTTGTAATGAAAACGTGACAAGGAAGTAAAATATGTATCGGTAAGTGGGGAGATTTAAAAATCTGAAAAACATCAGTTTGTATTTGGCTTCAGTTGGAATGTATGATTATATTATAAAAAAACAATAAAAACCTGACAAATCCTCTTTCAACTTAAGAGGCTTTAATTTTCCTTATAGGTTGTTAACCTCTTTTAACGTGATACTTATTAGTACTTTATCCTCTTTATTGGTAAATACCATTTTAGCGGTGGTGGTAAAGCGAGTACACTCCACCTTTGGGTTTGATAGTAACAATATTGCTCAGACGAAAAACTGTTTTATTTTAACTGTATTGTTAAAAATTTAAATATTTTGTGATATTTTACTTTGTGTTACGAGAAATACATCCTATGACTTAGGCAGTAATGTAATTAAAGGGACATAAACCCAAATTTTTTCTTTCATAATTCAGAAAGAGCATGCAATTTTAAACAACTTTCCAATTTACTTCTATTATTTAATTTGCTTCCTTCTCCTATCCTTTGCTGAAAGGTTTATCTTGGTAAGCTTAGGAGCAGCAAATAACCTAGTTTCTAGCTGCTGATTGAGTGGCTGCATATATAGTATATACCGATTGTCAAAGACTCACCCATGTGTTTAGTTAAAAACCAGTAGTACATTGCTGCTCCTTCAACAAATGATACCAAGAGAATGAAACAAATTTGATAATAGAAGTAAACTGGAAATTTAAAATTGTATGTTCTACCTAAACCATGAAAGAACATTTTTTCAGTTCCATGTCCCTTTAAACGAGAAATTCAACTTTTTTTTTTTGTCAGTAATGACATTGATGTAACCTGATGATATGCATTTGCTTTAGTTACTTTCATATATGTTTGTACGTCCTGATGTTGCTACTGAAAAATAGTAATAGCTTATACCCCTTTAATAAATTGATTTTTTTTTTTATCAAATTATGCATATTCACTCCCATGACATAAGAGTAATCAAGTATAAACAGATAAAACATTAATATATTAAAATATTAAGATTGTGATACTATATTTTGAAACTGTTATACAGTATCTAACAATAGAATAAATGCAAATGGATGTGTAAGTAATACCATTTTGGCATCCTTTTCTGTAGGTTTTTTGTGGATTTATATTGCACCAGAGACAAGCGCTTTCTTACTTTAAATAGTAACAGTAAAACTACATCTGAAGTTTGGCTGGTTGACATGCAGCAACCCTTTAAATCCCCTTTTCTGGTTCATCAGCGGGTCCCAGGAATGATTTATCACGTAGAACATAGAAACGATTTTTTGTATATTCTCACAACATATGGAGAGCCTGCAGAATACAAGGTAAATAACTTTACAAATATGCTGTCTATTTATGAAACATCTGATTTGACTTTTTTAAATTACTTTTTGTTAAAGGACAGTCAACACCAGAATTTGTATTATTTAAAAAGATAAATAATCCCTTTATTACCATTCCCCAATTTTGCATAACCAATACAGTTATATTAATATACTTTTTACCTCTGCGATTACCTTGTATCTAAGCCTCTTCAGACTGCCCCCTTATTTCAGTTCTTTTGACAGACTTGCATTTTAGACAATCAGTGTCCTAGGTAACTCCACGGGCCTCAGCACAATGTTACCTATATGGCATACGTGAACTAATGCCCTCTCGTGGTGAAAAAAAATTCAAAATGCATTCAGATAGGAGGCGGCCTTCAAGGGCTAAGAAATTAGCATATGAGCTTACCTAGGTTTAGCTTTCAACTAAGAATACCTAGAGAACAAAGCAAAATGAATGATAAAAGTAAATTGGAAAGTTGTTTAAAATTACATGCGCTATCTGAATCCGTTTTTTAATAGACTGTCCCTTTAATAAAATGGTTAACAAAATGTAAAAGAGATTAAGGAAATAATCAATAAGACACTTGTATGTTTTCCAAGTTTGTCTAATTTACAGTTTTATCATATTTGAAAACAGTTGCCCCATACAACAGTGAGAATTTTAGGGGAAGGGATTGTTGACTGTAATTTAAGAGGACATTATGTACAAGGTATGACAATCAGGCACAGTAAGAGGTTTATATATGTAGAGGTCTAATGTTTGCTGTTGTCTCTTCATTCCCCAGTAGGTTTACAGTTCATGAGAAACAATAGTGTGCCTATAGCACCCTAGTGTCTCAGTCTGTAGGTTTTGGACAGCTTGCACTTTAGCATTTATGATCATTTAAGTGGTTTAAACTAAATATGATTATTGACATACATTGCAATAGAAAGGGGGTTCTAACACCTATGGTAACTATGTGACCTAGTAGTTGACATATGGAAAGGTTTAGAGGTCATTGGGTGATCCAATCACTGTTGTCTGTTGGTTTTCTTCTGTATTGCTCATTATTCTGGTCAATATTGGTATTTATTCTTGGAATAATTATGCCACTCCTTAATTGTACAAGCAATGAAAAATATTCCAATTCAATATGTCCAGTAAAATGTAGGTTGTTGACATTTGTCTGAGAAATTAAAGAGATGAGTAATTTATATACCTGTGTGTAGAAAAAGAGCAGCAAACCACAAGAAGTGAACTCTGATCCTCCACAATGTTTGCATGTAGAGGTTTATTTCCTTGCTCCATGCTTGAAGTGCTGATGCATAGAAGCTTAATTAGCCCTTTGCTGTTGTCCAGGCACATTAACACTGACTCAGACAACAGCACCTTTGATTTTCAGAGGTGCTAGAGGGTTTACCTCCTTTGATGCTGGACTCAAAACTCTGATGGTGCAGTAGAGACAAGAGTTGCACTTTGGGAACACAGTATTTCCAGCAGTGGTTTAGTATATAAGGATCACAATACCCCTGTATTCAAGATAAAATGGGTAGATTTTATATAAACAGTTTTTGAATATGAGACTTTGAGACTGGAGCTCAGTCTCAAGCAGCTGGCTCTGACCCCCCCCCCCCTCCCCCATTTGAGGAGTAATTCATAATTGATGATGCAAAGGTTTTGGGTTCTTTTTTTTAGGGGGGGGGTAAGATTACTGCATATAATGCTCTTCTCAAAATAATTCATAATTTATTATATATTTTTGTTTGTTTCCTTTTTTTTTATTATTAACACAACATTTTGACTTCTCCAGCTAATGAAGACACCTATTTCATCTAAAATTGGACAATGGGAAGTTGTCTATAAGGTTAAAGATAATACAAAACTTGTTGACCTGGAGATTTTAAAAGACTACTGCATCATGCTTCTGAAGCAACATACTCTTCTTTATTTGGAAGTAGTTTCACTTTGTAATGAGACAATAAGTCAGTCCATCAAGGTAGGTTTGTTTAATACGTCCATATCTTGTTTTATAATTACTGTGGCAGCTGTATGTCTAAATTGTTTGTTCTGTGTTGTTTTGGGTTTACTTTTTTAAACAAATAAATGTCATAACCATATATTTTCCTATATTCAAAGGTCTTTATAGTTCTATTATTTTCTTAGTCATTATGGTCACAGAGCTGATGTTCCAACTGAGTAGGACCTAAACAAAAGGAATGCATTTAGGATACAACTGCAAATGTCTATACCCTAATCTATCACTGTAGCCCAGGGGAGCATACTACCATTACCCCTACTTAGTGTATGTCCCTTGAAACACTCAGATAAACATGATCTCTTTCTCTTATTTTAATACGTATTCAAGCAATGATGAATAGTTGTATTTTTTTACAATTTTTGCTTGACATTTGAGATCATCATCTTCACCCAAAAATGAATGGGGAGAAAATCTCAATCTAATGATTAATTTACTATTATTTAGGGAAAAAAGTGTGAAAATATATCTTTCTTCTATAAAGGTAAGACGAGTCCACGGATTCATCCTTTACTTGTGGGATATTATCCTCCTGCTAACAGGAAGTGGCAAAGAGCACCACAGCAGAGCTGTCTATATAGCTCCTCCCTTAGCTCCACCCCCCATTCATTCTCTTTGCCTACTCTAAGTACTAGGAAGGGTAAAGTGGAAGAGGTGATAAAATATTAGTTTTTAATTTCTTCAAGCAAGAGTTTGTTATTTTAAATGGTACCGGTGTGTACTATTTACTCTCAGGCAGCAGATGGATGAAGACTGCTGCCTGGAGGATGATGATCTTAGCATTTGTAACTAAGATCCAGTGCTGTTCCCACAGAGGCTGAGGAGTACAGGAAACTTCAGTGTGAGGAACGTTTTCATGCTATGCAGCAGTGAGGTATGTTCAGTCATATTTTTCTGGAGAGACTGTGTATTTCAGAAAGGCTGACATTATACCCAGGAGGGTAAGGGTAAGCAGTAATCCTAGAGCTAATAAGAAGGGCATTACTAGGCTTGCATAAGGGGCCAATTACAAATATGGTTGACACTGAGTTGTAAATGTTTGTGGGCAAACTTTTTATGTTTGTGGGCAAACTTTTTATGATCTGGGAGTGCTTTAACGTTTTGTGGGCAATAACGTTTTGGGCAACTTTATTGAGGGCACACATGGCTTAATTTCTGGGTCTCAGAACCCACATGGCTAGTTATAACCGCTCTGGTGCGGTTCTTTGAGGCTGTGGAGACATCGAGTGAGATGGGCGGGGCCAATTTTCGCGCCTCAGATGCGCAGTTAGTTTCTCGCAGCAATCTCTAACTCCTGAGTGCCCTGGTGGATGTTTTGGGCCAAATTGAAGCTTTAACCCCACATTTACTATGCCTGAGGGCAGGTAGGGCCACAGCAGGGCTGTGGCAAGGTGCTGAGGGTGTTTTTTCCGGATCTGGGCCTATTTTCAATCCGGTTTGCACATTAAAGGGTTAAATGTTAAAATACCTTGTGGGGCAATCTTAACTACATATATTGTGTCTGCTTACAACATTTTGAAAAATTTGGGGCATGTTTAGGCTGTTTTGCAGAACGTGTATGCTTTTTTTCTCTTTAAGGCGCAGTACCGTTTTTTAAGATTGTTATTTTTTTTCACTAAATAAAGTGTTTTCATGCTTGTTTGTAGTCATTACTAGCCTGTTCAACATGTCTGACATTGAGGAAAGTCAATGTTCAATATGTTTAGAAGCCATTGTGGAACCTCCACTTAGAATGTGTCCCTCATGCACTAAAAGGTCAATAAATTGTAAAGAACATATTTTAGCTACTAAAAGTATGTCGCAGGATGATTCTCAGTCAGAAGGGAATCCGGTTATGCCATCTAATTCTCCCCAAGTGTCACAACCGTTAACGCCCGCACAAGCGACGCCAAGTACTTCTAGTGCGTCTAATTCTTTCACCCTGCAAGATATGGCCGCAGTTATGAATACTACCCTCACAGAGGTTTTATCTACGCTGCCTGGGTTGCACGGGAAGCGCAGTAGGTCTGGTGTGAGAACAAACACTGAGCCCTCTGACGCTTTATTAGCCAAATCCGATGTACCTTAACAATGTTCTGAAGTGAGGGATTTGCTGGCTGAGGGAGAGATTTCTGATTCAGGAAATATGTTCCCTCAGACAGACTCAGATATGACGGCTTTTAAATTTAAACTAGAACACCTCCGCTTATTGCTCAGGGAGGTTTTAGCGACTCTGGATGATTGTTACCCTATTGTGGTTCCAGAGAAATTGTTTAAAATGGACAGATTCTTAGACGTTCCTGCCTACACTGATGTTTTTCCGGTCCCTAAGAGGATTTCGGAAATTGTTACTAAGGAGTGGGATAGACCAGGTATTCCATTCGCTCCCCCTCCTACTTTTAAGAAAATGTTTCCCATATCAGACGCCATGCGGGACTCATGGCAGACGGTCCCTAAGGTGGAGGGAGCTATTTCTACCCTGGCTAAGCGTACAACTATACCTATTGAGGACAGTTGTGCTTTCAAAGATCCTATGGATAAAAAATTAGAGGCTCTCCTGAAGAAAATATTTGTTCATCAAGGTTTTCTTCTCCAACCTTTAGCGTGCATTGGTCCTGTAACTACTGCAGCGTCCTTTTGGTTCGAGGCTCCGGAAGAGTCTCTTCAGGTTGAGACCCCATTAGATGATATTCTGGATAGAATTAGGGCTCTCAAGCTAGCTAATTCTTTCATTACAGATGCCGCTTTTCAACTGGCTAAATTGGCAGCGAAGAATTCCGTTTTTGCCATTTTAACGCGTAGAGCGTTATGGCTTAAGTCCTGGTCTGCTGATGTGTCATCAAAGGCTAAGCTTTTAGCCATCCCTTTCAAGGGTAAGACCCTATTCGGGTCTGAACTGAAAGAGATCATTTCAGACATCACTGGAGGGACAGGCCATGGCCTTCCTCAGGATACGACGAATAAGATGAGGACCAAACAAAATAATTTCTTTCGAAACTTCAAAGGTGGTCCCTCTACCTCTTCCCCTGCCGCAAAGCAGGAGGGGAATTTTGCTCAATCCAAGTCAGTCTGGAGACCTAACCAGACTTGGAACAAAGGTAAACAGGCCAAGAAGCCCGCTGCTGCCACCAAGACAGCATGAAGGGGTAGCCCCCGATCCGGGACCGGATCTAGTAGGGGGCAGACTTTCTTCGCTCAGGCTTGGGCAAGAGACGTTGAGGACTCCTGGGTTTTAGAAATAATAACCCAGGGGTATCTTCTAGATTTCACAGATTCTCCCACAAGGGGGAGATTCCATCTTTCTCAATTGTCTGTAAACCAGACAAAAAGAGAGGCGTTCTTACACTGTGTAGAAGACCTATATACCTATAGGCTCTCCTCCCGATAAATATTCTAGAACTGAGAGCGATATTCAACGCACTTCAGGCGTGGCCTCAGCTGGCATCAGCCAGATTCATAAGATTCCAGTCGGACAATATCACAACTGTAGCATATATCAATCATCAGGGGGGAACAAAGAGTTCTCTAGCGATGATAGAGGTTACCAAAATAATTTGATGGGCAGAGACTCACTCTTGCCATCTATCAGCAATATATATCCCAGGGGTGGAGAACTGGGAAGCGGATTTTCTAAGTCGTCAGACTTTTCATCCGGGGGAGTGGGAACTCCATCCGGAGGTGTTTGCACAATTGATTCAGCAAAGGGGCACACCACAATTGGATCTGATGGCGTCTCGTCAGAACGCCAAACTTCCTCGTTACGGGTCCAGGTCAAGGGACCCTCAGGCAGTACTGATAGATGCTCTAGCAGTACCCTGGTCGTTCAACCTGGCTTATGTGTTTCCACCATTTCCTCTCCTTCCTCGTTTGATTGCCAGAATCAAACAGGAGAGAGCTTCTATGTTTTTGATGGCACCTGCGTGGCCACTCTGCCACTGAGACAGGACCTTCTGATTCAAGGTCCGTTCCAGCATCCAAATCTAGTTTCTCTGCGGCTGACTGCTTGGAGATTGAACACTTGATCTTATCCAAGCGGGGTTTCTCTGAGTCGGTCATAGATACCTTGATTCAGGCTCGAGAGCCTGTCACCAGGAAAATTTATCATAAGATATGGCGTAAATATCTTTATTGGTGCGAATCCAAAGGCTACTCATGGAGTAAGATCAGGATTCCTAGGATTTTGTCCTTTCTCCAAGAAGGATTGGAGAAGGGGCTATCAGCTAGTTCCTTAAAGGGATAGATATCTGCTTTATCAATTCTACTGCACAAACGTCTGGCAGATGTTCCAGACGTTCAGTCGTTCTGTCAGGCTTTAGTTAGAATCAATCCTGTGTTTAAACCTGTTGCTCCGCCATGGAGTTTGAATTTAGTTCTTAAAGTTCTTCAAGGGGTTCCGTTTGAACCTATGCATTCCATAGATATTAAGCTTCTATCTTGGAAAGTTCTGTTTTTAGTTGCTATCTCTTCAGCTCAAAGAGTTTCTGAACTATCTGCATTGCAATGCGACTCGCCTTATCTTGTTTTCCATGCTGATAAGGTGGTTTTGCGTACCAAACCTGGATTCCTTCCTAAGATTGTTACTAATAAGAATATTAATCAGGAAATTGTTGTTCGTTCTCTGTGTTCTAATTCTTCCTCTAAGAAGGAGCGTCGCACAAATTGGACGTGGTTCGTGCTTTAAAGTTTTACTTGCAAGCGACCAAAGATTTCCGTCAAACATCTTCTTTGTTTGTTGTCTATTCTGGAAAACGTAGAGGTCAAAAAGCTACGGCTACCTCTCTTGCCTTTTGGCTGCAAAGCATCATCCGTTTGGCATACGAGACTGCTGGACAGCAGCCTCCTGAAAGGATTACAGCTCACTCTACTAGAGCGGTGGCTTCCACAATGGGCTTTTAAAAATGATGCTTCTGTTGAACAGATTTGTAAGGCTGCAACTTGGTCTACGCTTCATACCTTTTCCAAATTTTACAAATTTGATACCTTTGCTTCTTCGGAGGCTATTTTTGGGAGAAAAGTTCTTCAAACAGTGGTGCCTTCTGTTTAACCATCTGTCTTGTCCCTCCCGTTCATCCGTGTCCTGTAACTTTGGTATTGTATCCCACAAGTAAAGGATGAATCCATGGACTCGTCTTACCTTTATAGAATAAAAGTAAATTTATGCTTATCTAATAAATTGATTTCTTCTATGGTAAGATGAGCCCACGGCCCGCCCTGTCATTTTAAGACAGATTATATTTTTTTTATTTAAACTTCAGTCACCTCTGCACCTTGTAGTTTCTCCTTTTTCTTCCTGTACCTTTGGTCGAATGACTGGGGGGTGGAGCTAAGGGAGGAGCTATATAGACAGCTCTGCTGTGGTGCTCTTTGCCACTTCCTGTTAGCAGGAGGATAATATCCCACAAGTAAAGGATGAATCCGTGGACTCGTCTTAACATAGAAGAAATCAATTTATCAGGTAAGCATAAATTAACTTTTTTATAAAAGCATTTTTACTTTGTATTCAAAAGAACCATTAAATATAGTTGAACTGAATACCAAAACAAGGCAAAATATTTTAATTTGAATTTCAAAGGAGCATTGGATTTTTTTTCTCAGAAATTTCTGTTTCTATCCCTATATCATGTGACAGCCATCAACCAATCACAGGCTAATATACACTGTAAACTCTTGCACATGCTCAGAAGGAACTGGTGCCTCAGATAAGGTGTACAAATAGAAAAAAATGTGCACAATTTGATAATGGAAATACATTGAAGAGTTTTTTTGAAACTGCATGCTCTACCGGACTAATTCAAGTTTATATTTGACATTCATATCACTTTAACTCCTGCAAATAAGATGTTAGATCAGTCGGCAGTTGCAGAGGTACAGTCATGTATAAAAAAGGGTATCATTTGTTTTTTTTTTATGAAAATGTAATTTTCCTTTTTATAAATCAATGGTAAGACTCCAATCTAGAACATGCAGTACAGTTTTGGGCACCAGTTTATAAGAAGGATATATTAGAACTGGAAAAAGTACAGAGCAGCGTGACAAAATTGATCATGGAAATTGAAGATTTACAATACAAAGAAAGGATGGAATTATTATTATACTGGAAAAGAGGCAAGGAGATATGATTACATTATACAAATATATACAGGGCCAATGTAAGCAATTGTCAGCTGACCTGTTTATTAAAGGGACAGTCTACTTGACAATTTGTATTGTTTAAGAAGATAGATAATGCCTTTAACTACCCATTTTCCAACTTTGCAAAACCAGCATTGTTATATTAATACATTTTATAACTTCTAAACCTGTAAATTTCTGCTTGTTTCTAAGCCCCAGCAGGTCGCCTCTTATCTCGGTGCATTTTATTAGCTTTTCACAGCCGGACAATGCTAGTTCATGTGTGCCATGTGTTATTTGGGGATTTCATGCTTTCTCTGTCGTAAAGATCTTTGAATGATTTACATTTATTATACACATATTTTAAATTGGTAAACTTAAACTATACGAAATAGAGATTATTTGCTGAAAGTTTTGCAAAATCTCATTCTCTTACCAGCTACCAGACTGGGCCTGTGCATTTGAATTACAACATCATCTCGAATATGACACTGGCTCCTTCATATTCTACCTCACCTCTCCCATCCAACCACCAGTGTTGTTTGCTTATTCTTTCCTGGAGCACAGACTGTCTATAGATGCCAAACAACAGATTACAGATACTCAGGTTTATAAAATTAAACGTCTAGAAGCCAAAAGCAAGGTTTGTATTTATTTTACTTTATGTGTTTTTTGTTGTTTTACCTGAGAGCTGGTTTACACTTAATGCTTTATGTCTTAGTCTTAGAATAAATTAAACATTTTAGAAGACTTTAGAGATAAATGTGTTTCATTGTTCAACACATAGTGACATGCATCATTCCTTTAGTATCCTTTGTTTAAACATCACTTTTTTCATAAGAGCATATCTACATAGGTTTAGTCGTGTGCACATGTCCCTTTTATAGAAACTTATGAAACATCCAATTTAAAGCCACATTCAATAGCCAAAACAATAGCATATAAGGTACATGCTATTTAAACAATTTTTTTCTTGGATGAAATGTATCAATACAAGGAGACCATTGAGTGCTGTTTCTGCAATTTTCAGCATTGAATATATTTACCTTTTAGTAAAGTTAATTCTATAGAAGAAAAAACTAAGGGGACGCGCTACTAAGGAAACATGTGATGGTGTAAAAATCGTGATGTATCTGCTTAAATAGAAAATGGGTGTTGTGCAAATAAAGATATAAAATAAAAAATTGATTGATAAGCGAATTTACAACTTGGCTCAGTGTGTGGTAACACCAACCGCTATGGTGTGTTTAAGACAAAAAAATACTTTAAAAGTAGAAAAATATATATAAAAATAAACGTAAATATCAACATATAACAAAACACTTGTGCAATTTGGACATATAAATATGTATAAGTGTCCCAGTGTCCAGTGTACTTAAAAAGTCCAAAACTTATAAGAGAGTGAGTGGAAACAGACAATGGACAGTCCACTTCAAAATAAAGGATATGGTAACAATCAAGAGTTCGTGATAGAAAGGCTTGCTCCGCTTGTGTCCACGGTGTACTGGATCAATGAATCTGTGAGGATATAGAAGCAACAACGGGCGCCAACATAGTGTGAATCAGTTTACATCAGCTGAGAAATAAAGTATAAGAAATATACTCACAAGTGGAGTGGCACCTTAAATCAACAAGGTGCGTGCAGGCAGGCTGACATTCAAAACCAGCAGTCAGTACGCTGGAGGTCTCACCCGGGAAACCTATGGATTGATGGAGACAGGTGTGGCTTACGTCAGCTGTGGATCGTTTGAGAGGCCGGAATACCAGTGGAGAGGTGCAAACAACTGTGGATACTTTCTCCAGATGATCGTATTCGTGCAATCAGATTTAATCCCAAATGAAATGGTGATTGTCCAAATAAGGAAAAGTGTTCGATATCCAACCAAATATAAAATCAATAGGACATCAATATAAAATAGCAAAGAAACCGGGTCTGTATAAAAACAGAATATTTTATTTGCTACGCGTTTCTCAGTCCGTAAAGGACCGTTTCCTCAGGCATATACATAGGTGTTTCACAGGTGACTATTTATACCTGATAATGACCCGGAATCTAATCTGGAGGTCATCTCCAAACAATTGTACATTAAAAAATATATATTGTTAAAAACAAAGTAATAAAAGTGTCATATTGAGCATTGTTCGGAAATGATATACATGTCTTAAAAAGATGTATGAAAATTTTTTGCAAGTAACTATTTAAAAGCATGTTTGCACTAGTGTTGTGACCTGTAATAATGTTACTGAAAATGCATCACCCTAACTAATATGTTCAGTAAGTGATCATTTCACGAATAGGGTAGTTAGAAAATGGCATAATAACCATTCAAAAAAAAGAGAACAGCGCTTTTTTTGTCTTTAAAATATTTTAGGCTTCAATAAAGTTCTAGGTAGGGCTCGAACTCTTGACCCTATGTGTGCTAGGTTTGTGTTTATCTAAAAGAGCTAATCAAATGTAATGAAAAATTAGGTGATGTTGGTCTAGATATACCAAAAACATGCCAAAGTTATAGTATGAAAATAGATACCGAAAATTATACGGGTACCAATTCGTTGAACAATTATTATAGAGAGGCATCATGATTAGTTAAATGAATAGTATAATTGGTTAATATCATAAAAAACAATCCCCCAGAAAATAATTTGAGATTCAATAAATTTCCAGGTTGGGCTCAAACCCATGACCTTGTGTATACTAGGTTTGTACTTATCTAAAAGAGCTAATCGGAAGTAATAACAAATTGTGTGATGTTGGTCTCGATATACCAAAGACATACCAAAGTTATAGTAAGAAATAAAAGCAGAAAGCCATCATAGTACCAATTTGTTGAACAATTGTTATTGCATAGCAACATGACTTGTTGCAAGAAGCAAACATGGTAATGAATATTAGATAAATGTTATTGGATTCTGAATGAAACTAAAAACGTACTTCACTATGTATATTGTATGATAATTGTTAATAAAATAATATATTTGTGTATGCGGTATGGTGGTCGCAAGAGTGAGTAGGATTTAACAATGAAGATAAGTGGTAGTGATGGTGTTGTAGTTGGAAATAATATAGGTATGATGTAAAAAAAAAAAAATGATTAATGGTGAATTTTTCACCGGTTGTAGGGTGGACACGAACTCGTGTCCTTGTGTATGGCAAACCTACACTTGGTCTAATGGGCTATCTGTGAATGACAGATTATATAAGGATCTGGGTTTACTAGACTCTGAATTGGTGGGTCGGATCTTATGTTATTAAGGACTAATTGCAATGTTTGGTCTGATTCATTCTCTTTGTGTGTATGTACCTGAAATGATGTATGAGTAATACAGATGTGTTTATAAAACCGGTGCAGTCTATTGATGTATACAAAGTATAATATATAATAAATTCTCTGTATTTGATGATAATGTGAATAAATTTAAATGAAAGCTGCCAAATCAACATTGGCATTCAAACCCTGGGGATACAGTGTTTTGAGCTTGTGTATCCAATATGTTTCTAATTGTCTAAGTTTAATTAGACGATCGTAATCTGTCGAGGGGGATACATGATCTATTGGAATGATTTTGAAAATGTCTGATCTACCATCATGTATCATTTCACAATGATTAGGAACACTATGGTTAATTTTACTTTTCTTACAATTCTTGCAGTTGCGATAATGTTCACCCCAACGGGTGCGTATATTTCTAGTAGTACGTCCAATATATTGGACCCCACATACACAGTTTAAAAGATAAACAATGTACTTCGACTCGCAATTGAGACGATGTGAGATCCGGAAAGTGAGACCGGTGGTATTAGATTTAAATGTTTTTTGGGAACTGATAAATTTGCACATATTACATCCTCTCTTGCCACATTTATAAGAACCATATGATCTTAAAAAGTTCAGAGTTTTTTTCGGATTATTAAGAGAAGATTGGCAATGTTTGACCCTTTTACTTGGTGCTAATTTGTTCCTAAGGGTTGGTGCCCGTCTATAGACGATTTTTGGTCTTTCTTTAACTATATTTTTCAATAGAGGGTCCTTTTGGATAATGTTCCAATGTTTGTACAATATATTGCAAATTTTTTTGTGGTTACTGTTGTATTGTGTTATAAAAAGAGGTTCGCTATCTGCCTTAGCACTAGTGGGATCACTGGAATTAGTTGTTTTGTTTTCAAATTTGTTAAAAAAGAGATTTCTGTCTAGATCTCGTGCTCTATTAAGACAACGATCAAGTAGGTCTATAGGGTATCCCTTGTCAAGAAAACGTTGGTATAGAATCTTGCTTTGTGACTCAAAGGTGTTAATATCTGAGCAATTCCTCCGTATTCTTTGGAATTGACTGAAAGGGATATTTCTTTTCCACCATTAATCATTTTTTTTTTTTTTTTTTACATCATACCTATATTATTTCCAACTACAACACCATCACTACCACTTATCTTCATTGTTAAATCCTACTCACTCTTGCGACCACCATACCGCATACACAAATATATTATTTTATTAACAATTATCATACAATATACATAGTGAAGTACGTTTTTAGTTTCATTCAGAATCCAATAACATTTATCTAATATTCATTACCATGTTTGCTTCTTGCAACAAGTCATGTTGCTATGCAATAACAATTGTTCAACAAATTGGTACTATGATGGCTTTCTGCTTTTATTTCTTACTATAACTTTGGTATGTCTTTGGTATATCGAGACCAACATCACACAATTTGTTATTACTTCCGATTAGCTCTTTTAGATAAGTACAAACCTAGTATACACAAGGTCATGGGTTTGAGCCCAACCTGGAAATTTATTGAATCTCAAATTATTTTCTGGGGGATTGTTTTTTATGATATTAACCAATTATACTATTCATTTAACTAATCATGATGCCTCTCTATAATAATTGTTCAACGAATTGGTACCCGTATAATTTTCGGTATCTATTTTCATACTATAACTTTGGCATGTTTTTGGTATATCTAGACCAACATCACCTAATTTTTCATTACATTTGATTAGCTCTTTTAGATAAACACAAACCTAGCACACATAGGGTCAAGAGTTCGAGCCCTACCTAGAACTTTATTGAAGCCTAAAATATTTTAAAGACAAAAAAAGCGCTGTTCTCTTTTTTTTGAATGGTTATTATGCCATTTTCTAACTACCCTATTCGTGAAATGATCACTTACTGAACATATTAGTTAGGGTGATGCATTTTCAGTAACATTATTACAGGTCACAACACTAGTGCAAACATGCTTTTAAATAGTTACTTGCAAAAAATTTTCATACATCTTTTTAAGACATGTATATCATTTCCGAACAATGCTCAATATGACACTTTTATTACTTTGTTTTTAACAATATATATTTTTTAATGTACAATTGTTTGGAGATGACCTCCAGATTAGATTCCGGGTCATTATCAGGTATAAATAGTCACCTGTGAAACACCTATGTATATGCCTGAGGAAACGGTCCTTTACGGACTGAGAAACGCGTAGCAAATAAAATATTCTGTTTTTATACAGACCCGGTTTCTTTGCTATTTTATATTGATGTCCTATTGATTTTATATTTGGTTGGATATCGAACACTTTTCCTTATTTGGACAATCACCATTTCATTTGGGATTAAATCTGATTGCACGAATACGATCATCTGGAGAAAGTATCCACAGTTGTTTGCACCTCTCCACTGGTATTCCGGCCTCTCAAACGATCCACAGCTGACGTAAGCCACACCTGTCTCCATCAATCCATAGGTTTCCCGGGTGAGACCTCCAGCGTACTGACTGCTGGTTTTGAATGTCAGCCTGCCTGCACGCACCTTGTTGATTTAAGGTGCCACTCCACTTGTGAGTATATTTCTTATACTTTATTTCTCAGCTGATGTAAACTGATTCACACTATGTTGGCGCCCGTTGTTGCTTCTATATCCTCACATATTTACCTTTTAGCTACAAATTTCAGTCACAGCATCGCTTTAAAAAGACCACATGAAATGTATTGCTAAATTAAAGTGACATAAAACACTTTGGGCTAGATTACAAGTGGAGCGCTAACCAAAGCTCCTGCTCGAGCGTTAATTGCGCTAGAAGAAAGCTTTTTTGCACTTGTCCGGTTGCTCTTGTCTTTTTTGCACTTGTCCGGTTGCTCTCATATTACGAGTTGAAAGTAAACTGTTTTCGCTCGTGCGCAAACCCAATGAGTGTGACAATCCCAAAGTTTACATATGGCATGCACTATCACGTATTCCCCAAAGAAGTCAATGGCAAAAAAAAGGGGGGGGACACCTTACTCTCATGAAAAACCCAATCACATATTCTCATGTGTGCTAACCCGACATGAAAATATGAATATTTCACATTCAAATGTTCTTTACTTAACAGAATATGTTCTATTTATTCATAAATACATATTTCTACATATATCTGATGGTATTTTGGTACAATATATAGCTATACCTATATAGATATATGATTATATATAGGTATATATATATATACTGTGTGTATGTGTATATATATATATATGTATATGTATGTGTGTGTGTGTGTATATATATATATATATATATATATATATATATATATACACACACGCACGCACGCATACATCTTCAGACATGTATATGTATGTATGTCTGTTAAATCCATTTGCCTGCCTTTTTTTCTTATACCTGAGACCTCATATCTTTGAGCCCTTATAACGTTTGTGTAAAATATTTTTTTTAATAATTTGTATTAGATAGTGTTATTATGAGTGTAAGTGTACATTGTAATGTAGTTTTGATGTGTTTTGTGACACTTTTTTGTTTTGTGAAACCGTTAACCAGAGCACTAAGGATGCGGTAATCAATCTAGCGTAAATTGCGTTTACTTTCAACTTGTAATACAAGCGTGAAACGCGCGCAATAAATCCCTTATTGTTTGCGCTCCACTCTTAACCCCTTAATGACCAAGGACGTACGCCATACGTCCTCAGAAAAAATACAGTTAACGCCTGAGGACGTATGGCGTACGTCCTCGGTTTGGAAAAGCAGCTGGAAGCGATCCTGATCGCTTCCAGCTGCTTTCCGGTTATTGCAGGATGCCTCAATATCGAGGCATCCTGCAATAACAATTTGTACCCCTCCGGTGCAGAGAGAGCCACTCTGTGGCCTTCTCTACACCAGACATTGATGGCCGCATTCGTTGGTGGGTGGGAGCTGCAGTGAGAGGCGGGTGGGCGGCCATCGATGGGTTCTGAGACAAAGAGGGGGCGGGATCAGAGGTGGGACAGTCGGGAGCGCGCACGTACACGGGGGGCGGCGGACGGGCGCGTGCACAGGGAGGGAGCGCTTGGGAAACGCTACACTACAGAAATGATGTATAAGTATAAGTGGGAGGAAGGGGGGGGGAAGAAATGCCCCAAAAAAGTAATCTAAGGGATCTGGGAGGGGGTGGGGGTTGGTCTTGGGCTACACTACAGCTACACTACAGAAAAAAAATTAAATACAAAATAAAAAAGAGACTATATATTGTAAACTGGGTACTGGCAGGCAGCTGCCAGTACCCAAGATGGCTGCCAAGAAGGTAGAGGGGGAGGTTAGAGAGCTGTTTGAGGGGGGGGTTAGGGAGGTTGGGGGCTAAGGGGGGATCCTACACAGCAGCATATGTAAATATGCAAAGGGAAAAAAGAGAGAAAAAAAAGGATGCCTTTTATTTTAGTACTGGCAGACTTTCTGCCAGTACTTAAGATGGTGGGGACAATTGTGGGGTGGGGGAGGTAAGAGAGCTGTTTGGGAGGGATCAAGGGGGGTGCTGTGTCAGGTGGGAGGCTGATCTCTACACTAAAGCTAAAATTAACCCTACAAGCTACCTAATTAACCCCTTCACTGCTAGCCATAATACACGTGTGATGCGCAGCGGCATTTAGCGGCCTTCTAAATACCAAAAAGCAACGCCAAAGCCATATATGTCTGCTATTTCTGAACAAAGGGGATCCCAGAGAAGCATTTACAACAATTTGTGCCATAATTACACAAGCTGTTTGTAAATAATTTCAGTGAGAAACCTAAAATTTGGAAAAATTTAACTTTTTATTTTATCGCATTTGGCGGTGAAATGGTGGCATGAAATATACCAAAATGGGCCTAGATCAATACTTTGGGTTGTCTACTACATTACACTAAAGCTAAAATTACCCCAAAAAGCTCCCTACATGCTCCCTAATATTAACCCCTTCATTGCTGGGCATAATACACGTGTGGTGCGCAATGGCATTTTGCAGCCTTCTAATTACTAAAAAGCAACTCCAAAGCCGTATATATCTGCTGTTTCTGAACAAAGGGGATCCCAGAGAAAAATTTACAACCATTTATGCCATAATTGCACAAGCTGTTTGTAAATAATTTCAGTGAGAAACCTAGTTTGTAAAATAAATGTGAAAAAGTTAACTTTTTTTTTTATTTGATCGCATTTGGCGGTGTAATGGTGGCATGAAATATACCAAAATTGGCCTAGATCAATACTTTGGGAAGTCTTCTAAAAAAATATATATATACATGTCATGGGATATTCAGGGATTCCAGAAAGATATCAGTGTTCCAATGTAACTAGCGTTAATTTAAAAAAAAAAAAAGTGGTTTGGAAATAGCAAAGTGCTACTTGTATTTATGGCCTATAACGTGCAAAAAAAGCAAAGAACATGTAAACATTGGGTATTTCTAAACTCTGGACAAAATTTAGAAACTATTTAGCATGCGTGTTTTTTGGTGGTTGTAGATTTGTAACAGATTTTGGGGGTCAAAGTTAGAAAAGGTGTGGTTTTTTTCCATTTTTTCCTCATATTTTATAATTTTTTTTATAGTAAATTATAAGATATGATGAAAATAATGGTATCTTTATAAAGTCCATTTAATGGCGAGAAAAAACGGTATATAATATGTGTGGGTACAGTAAACGAGTAAGAGGAAAATTACAGCTAAACACAAACACCGCAAAAATGTAAAAATAGCCTTGGTCCCAAACGAACAGAAAATGGAAAAGTGCTGTGGTCATTAAGGGGTTAAAGGGAGACTGAACCCAAATTTTTTTTCTTTCATGATTCAGGTAGAGCATGCCATTTTAAGCAACTTTCTAATTTACTTCTATTATCAATTTTTCTTCGTTCTCTTGCTATCTTTATTTTAAAAGCAGGAATGTAAATCTTAGTAGCCAGTCCATTTTAGGTTCAGCACCATGGATAGCGCTTGCTTATTGGAGGATTACATTTACCCACCAATAAGCAAGCATAACCCAGGTTCTCAACCAAAAATGGGCCGGCTCTTATGCATCACATTCCTGCTTTGTGAATAAAGATAGCAAGAGAACGGAGAGAAATTGATAATAGGAGTAAACTAGAAAGTTGCTTAAAATTGCATGTTCTATCTGAATCATGAAAGAAAAAATTTGTGTTTATTGTCCCTTTAATGTGGTCCCTGTAGTTACAAGACATTTCTGTTGTCTTGAAATAGGTTAACAAATCAGACAATCCAAATAACACCTTTTTCTTTCATGTAATTGGCAAGAGTCCATGAGCTAGTGACGTATGGGATATACAATCCTACCAGGAGGGGCAAAGTTTCCCAAATCTCAAAATGCCTATAAATACATCCATCACCACACTCACAATAAAGTTTTACAAACTTTGCCTCCTATGGAGGTGGTGAAGTAAGTTTGTGCTTGATTTTTATGATAAGCACTTCTAAGAATTCTGAAGCCCAATTCCTCTCAGAGTACAGTGTTTGTCAGAGGTATGTGAAGAGAGTATCGCCTGTTTGATTTTATGGTTTTCCTTGCAGGAAATCTTTTCAAGGGTTCTCTGTTATTGGTCGTAGGGATTCATCTCCTACCTCCCTTTTCAGATCGACGATATACTCTTATATACCATTACCTCTGCTGATAGCTTTCAGTACTGGTTTGGCTATCTGCTATATGTGGATGGGTGTCTATCGGTAAGTATGTATCATTATTTTAAGGCACTCTCAACTATGGTTTGGCGCTTTATGTATTAATGTTAAGTTTTAAATATATGTATTTTACTTATATTTACCATGAGTCAGGTCTAGCAGTTTCATTATGGGAATCATGTTTAGGAAGTTTGTCTTACCTAGGGTATAGTCTTTTTTCAATTTGATTTTTTTTTCTTGGGAAAACTTGTGGACAAATTAGGCTTGTGATGGCGCAAAATGCTGTTATTTATTGCGTCATTCTTGGCGTGAGAATTTTTTGGGTGCGAATGTGCATCGGTCATGACGCAAGTTCGTCATTTCCTACGTCTTAGTTGACGCTAGGTTGTTTGGCACAAAATTGTGTTATGGTGCGAATTGCGTAATTTCCGGAAAATTTAGTTTTATTTTACCTCACTTCCTATATGCTCCTTGCCTTCTTTATGCTCAGAGGGCTATGCTATTTGCTTTTTTTTGCCAAATTTAGCACTTGCATTTTTTCCCATTCCTGAAACTGCTATATGTGGAAATGAGATATTTCTGTTTAATGTTATTTTTCTTTTTTACATTTTACAAGATGTCTCAATCTGATCCTGTCTCAGAAGCTGCTGTAGTAACCCTGCTGCATGAACACAGTTCTACCAAAGCTAAGTGTATCTGTTGTAAGATAGTAGAGATTATATCTCCAGCAGTAGTATGTAACAGTGGTCATGATAAGCTTTTGAATGCAGAGAAGGTTTCTATTAGTGCTAGTACAGTATCTGTTGTTCCTTCAACATCTAAAGTAAATGATATCCCTATTGATATGAAAAATTATATTGCTGATGCGATACAGAAGGCTATGGCTGCTATATCGCCTTCAAATATACGTAAAAGGTCTTTTAAAAATTCTCACAATACTGATGAAATTTGTAATGACCGACAACATACTGATAAATCCTCCTCTGATGAGGATCTCTCTGGTTCAGAGGATCCTACTTCAGACATTGACGCTGATAAATCATCTTATATTTTTAAGTTTGAGTATATTCGTTCTTTGTTAAAAGAAGTGTTAATAACTTTGGATATTGAGGAGTCTGGTCCTCTTGATAATAAATCCAGTAAACGTTTAAATTCTGTCTATAAACCTCCTGTGACTTCTCTTGAGGGTTTTTCCTGTTCCTGATGCCATTTGTGATGTG
Organism: Bombina bombina; assembly: GCF_027579735.1. NCBI lineage: Eukaryota > Metazoa > Chordata > Amphibia > Anura > Bombinatoridae > Bombina > Bombina bombina. The sequence goes on from NC_069502.1 coordinate 1,088,935,344, forward strand.
ATTGCTAAGGAATGGTCTAAGCCTGGTACTTCTTTTGTTCCTTCTTCAAGGTTTAAAAAGTTGTATCCTTTGCCACTGGGCTAAATTAGAGTTTTGGGAAAGAATCCCTAAGGTTGATGGGGCTATTTCTACTCTTGCTAAGCGTACTACTATTCCTATGGAAGATAGTACCTCTTTTAAGGCTCCTTTAAATAGGATAATTGAATCATATCTAAGGAAAGCTTATTTGCATTATGGTTATATTTTCAGACCTGCTGATATTGCGGCTGCATCAACTTTTTGGTTGGATAGCTTAGCACAATGGGAAAAAGACTCTGATTTGCATAGCATTGTTCGTTTGCTTCAACATGCTAATCATTTTTATATGTGATGCTATTTTTGATATCATCAAGATAAATGTTAAATCTATGTTTTTAGCTATTTTAACTAGAAGAGCTTTATGGCTCAAATCATGAAATGCTGACATGGTATCTAAATCTAGGTTACTATCTCTTTCATTCCAGGGTAATAATTTGTTTGGTTCCCAGTTAGATTCAATTATTTCCACTATTACTGGGGGGAAGGGAGTTTTTTTGCCTCAAGATAAAAAACCTAAAGGCAAATCTAGAGCATCTAATCAGTTTCGTTCCTTTCGACTGAATAGAGAACAGAAAACAACTCCTTTCCCTAAGGACTCTGGCTCCAATTGGAAGCCTTCCTCGAGTTGGAATAAATCCAAGCCTTACAAGAAACCAAAGGTAGCCCCCAAGACTGCATGAAGGTGCAGCCCTCGATCCAGTTTTACTGGTGGGAGCAGATTGAAATTATTTCAAGACGTTTGGGCAGGTTCCATTCAGAATCATTGGATTCAGAATATTGTCTCCCAGGGGTATCGAATAGGTTTCAGAATAAGACCTCCTGTGAGAATAATTTTTCTCACTCACAAACAAATTTCTCAAACAAATCCTGTGAAAGCTCAGGCTTTTCTGAAATGTGTTTCAGATCTAGAGCTTTCAGGAGTGATTGTACCAGTTCCAATTCTGGAACAGGGTCTGGGTTTTTATTCAAATCTATTCATTGTCCCGAAGAAGGAAAATTCTTTCAGACCAGTTCTGGATCTGAAGTTTTTGAATCATTTTGTAAGAGTCCCAACTTTCAAGAGGGTGACTATAAGGACTATTCTGCCTTTTGTTCAGCAAGGTCATTACATGTCCTCAATAGACTTTCAGGATGCATATCTTCATATTCAGATTCATCCAGACCACTATCGGTTTCTGAGATTCTCTTTTCTAGACAAGCATTATCAGTTTGTTCCTCTTCCATTTGGCCTAGCAACAGCTCCAAGAATCTTTTCAAAGGCTCTCGGTGCCCATCTATCTGTAATCAGAGAGCAGGGTATTGTGGGGTTTCCTTATTTGGACGATATCTTGGTACTGGCTCAATCTTTTCATTTAGCAGAATCCCACACAAATCAACTTGTGTTGTTTCTTCGAAGACATGGTTGGAGGTTCAATTTACCAAAGAGTTCCTTGATTCCTCAGACAAGGGTCACCTTTTTAGGTTTCCAGATAGATTCAGTTTCCATGACTTTGTCTTTAACAGACAAGAGGCAAATGAAATTGGTTTCTGCCTGTCGAAACATTCAGTCTCGATCATTCCCTTCAGTGGCTATGTGCATGGAAGTTTTAGGTCTCGTGACTGCAGCATCGTACGCTTTCCCCTTTGCTCGTTTTCATATGAGACATCTGCAGCTTTGCATGCTGAATCAATGGTGCAGGGATTATACTCAAATATCACAGTTGATATACTTAAATCCCAACATTCAACTCTCTCTGTCTTGGTGGTTAGTCCATCATCAGATTATTCAAGGGGCCTCTTTTGTTTGTCCTGCCTGGACTGTGATTTCAACAGATACAAGTCTCATAGGTTGGGGAGCTGTCTGGGGGTCTCTGACAGCACAAGGAGTTTTTAATCCTCAAGAGGCGAGGTTATCAATCAATATTTTAGAACTCTGTGCTATTTTCAGGGCTCTTCAGGCTTGGCCACTATTAAAGAGAGAATTATTAATTTGTTTTCAGACAGACAATATCACAACTGTGGCATATGTCAATCATCAAGGGGGGACTCGCAGTCCTTTAGCCATGAAAGAAGTATCTTGGATACTTTCTTGGGTGGAATCCAACTCCTGTCTAATTTCTGCGATACATATTCCAGGTGTAGACAATTGGGAAGCGTATTATCTCAGTCATCAGTCTTTACTTCCAGGGGAGTGGTCTCTCCATCCAGATGTATTTTGTCAGATTGTACAGATGTGGGGTCTCCCCAAAATAGATCTGATGGCTTCCCATCTAAACAAGAAGCTTCCCAGGTACCTTTCCAGGTCCAGGGATCCTCAGGTGGAGATGGTGGATGCGTTAGCAGTTCCTTGGTTTTACCAACCTGCTTACATTTTTCCGCCTCTTGTTCTTCTTCCAAGGGTGATCTCCAAGCATGTGTTTCTGATAGCACCAGCATGGCCTCACAGGTTTTGGTATGCGGACCTTGTCCGGATGTCCAGTTGCCAACCTTGGCCACTTCCTTTAAGGCCAGACCTTCTGTCTCAAGGGCCGTTTTTCCATCAGGATTTCAAATTGCTAAACTTTAAGGTATGGATATTGAACGCTTAGTGCTTAGTCATAGAGGTTTCTCTGACTCAGTGATTAATACTATGCTACAGGCTCATAACTCTGTTTCAAGAAAGATTTATTATCGGGTTTAGAAAACCTATATTTCATGGTGTTTTTCTCATAAATTCTCTTGGCATTCTCTTAGAATTCCTAGAATTTTACAGTTTCTTCAGGATGGTTAGGATAAAGGTTTGTCTGCAAGTACTTTGAAGGGACAAATCTCTGCTTTTTCTGTTTTATTTCACAGAAAAATTGCTAATCTTCCTGATATTCACTGTTTTGTTCAGGCTTTAGTTTGTATCAAGCCTGTTATTAAATCAATCCCTCCTCCTTGAAATCTTAATTTGGTTTTGAAGGCTTTGCAGGTTCCTCCTTTTGAGCCTATGCCTTCTTTGGATATTAAACTACTTTCTTGCAAAGTGTTGTTCCTTTTGGCTATCTCTTCAGCTAGAAGAGTTTCTGAATTGTCTGCTCTCTCTTTGAGTCTCCTTTTCTGATTTTTCCATCAGGATAAGGCTGTTTTGCGGACTTTGTTTAAATTTCTTTCTAAGGTTTTGAATTCTAACAACATTAGTAGGGAAATTGTTGTTCCTTCCTTGTGTCCTAATCCCAAGAATAAACTTGAAATAACTCTACATTATTTAGATGTTGTAAGAGCTTTGAAATATTATGTCGAAGCTACTAAAGATTTCAGGAAGACTTCTAGTCTATTTGTTGTTTTCTGGTCCTATGAAAGGTCAGAAAGCCTCTGACATTTCTTTGGCATCTTGGTTAAAGCTTTTGATTCACATGGCTTATGTAGAGGCGGGACAGTCTCCGCCTCAGAGAATTTCAGCTCATTCTACTAGATCATTCACCACTTCTTGGGCTTTTAAGAATGAAGCTTCGGTTTATCAGATTTGCAAAGGAGCAACTTGGTCTTCATTGCATACTTTACCATTTTGATGTATTTGCTTCTTCTGAAGTAGTCTTTTATAGAAAAGTTTTTCAGGCAGCTGTCTCAGTTTGATTCTTCTGCTTATGATTTAAGTTTTTTTTTTTTTAACTTTATGTTAAATTTTTTAAGAAAGACTTATTTTTTTGTGGATTTAATTTTTTCAGCGGAAATAGCTGTTTTTTATTTTATCCCTCCCTTTCTAGTGATTCTTCTGTGGTCTCCCACATCTTGGGTGTTTCTATCCCATTCGTCACTAGCTCATAGACTCTTGCCAATTACATGAAAGAAAACATAATTTATGTGAGAACTTACCTGATAAATTAATTTCTTTCATATTGGCAAGAGTCCACGAGGCCCACCCTTTTTTATGGTGGTTATGCTTTTTGTATAAAAAGCACAATTTTATTTACAGTTCCTCTTTTTGTATGCTTTTTTACTCCTTATTTTATCACCCTACTACTTGGCTATTCATTAAACTGAATTGTGGGTGTGGTTAGGGGTGTATTTATAGGCATTTTGAGGTTTGGGAAACTGCCCCTCCTGGTAGGATTGTATATCCCATACGTCACTAGCTCATGGACTCTTGCCAATATGAAATAAATTAATTTATCAGGTAAGTTCTTACATAAATTATGTTTTTTCTGCATTTGTTTTTCAGTAGCCAAGGCTTGCATTGTCAGTTTGCTAATTAAGGTTGGACTGTTTTGTAGTTCCTTATCTCAACATCTAAGCTCAGGCAAATTAAGGACAGATATATTTAGCGTGGTTAGGTCTGTGAAGTCTGCTGTGTACACAATTTTCAGAGTTTAATTACCTGAAAGGGTGTCAAAATAAATAATAAAAGTATATTATTGAGTTGTTTTACCACATATAACTAAACATGTTCTATTACAAAATCAAGGTCCATTTAAGTCATGTTTTATTCAAGTTTCAGTTTAGAGAGATGGTATTCAAGTCTCAGTTTAGAGAAATGGGTTCTCTAAAATGTCAAGCTTCAACATATCGAGATAAGGTGTCTAATCAGATAAGACGTATAAGCAAAATGCGGAATTGGGAGACCACAATGGCAGGTAAAGGCAATATAGTCTTAAGATACCTTTTTTGGTGAGACAAGGGCAAAAATATAAGGATCAGTAATTTTAAGGTTAAAGTGTTCTAGTAAAAGTTATTACTGTCCTTCTGCGGCATACACACATATCCTGTAAGTATTCAAACACTCAGAAAGCTGGCAGTGGTGTGTATTATGTTTGTGAAGACTTAATTTGTGTCATACAAGCCACCAGTGACTCTCTGAGAAGGTGTTAATACTGGTGCACGGGCCCTCACAGGATATGTGCGTATGCCGCAGAAAACCAGTAATAGCTTTTACTAGAAGCATTTTTGCTAATGGAAGTATATTGAAAAAAATGCCTCTATTTCAAATTGAAATGCACCCACGTACATTTCAGTTTTGACCTTTCTATCGATTTAAAAGGATAAATTATTTAATCAATTTACAAAAATCTATGTCCAGAACAAAAAATGTTTTACAGATTATACATGGAAATATCAGAAACGTGGTATATGCAACACAAGGGTAATATGTTAAAATTCAGTTTGTTATGTCTTTGTAATGCTGTTTTATTTGCAGGATGGCACTATGGTACCAATTACAATTTTTTTTAAAGCATGTAAGGAAGAGCTGACTATGAATCCTCTTTTAATACATGTCTATGGTGCATATGGGATGGATCTAAACATGACTTTTAAAGCCGAGAAGAGAATGCTAATTGAAGATGGATGGATATTAGCATATTGCCATGTCCGGTAAAATATTTCAAAATATTTATTTGTCGTAAAATATATTGGGGGGTTTTCTAAAACAATTATTACTATTATTAGTATTCTAATGTTATTTATTTGTAAAATGCCATAAAATGATGTAGTACTGAATTTTAATTGGTTTATTTTTATTAGGGGTGGCGGTGAATTAGGCTGCAAATGGCATAGAGATGGAATTCTGGATAAGAAACGGAATGGTCTGGAGGATCTGCAGACTTGTGTTGTCCATCTGCATGAGTTGGGCTATTCTCAGCCTTGCTATACGTCCATTGAAGCTTCAAGTGCAGGAGGAGTACTTGCTGGGGCTCTGTGCAATTCAAAGCCTTATCTCTTTAAAGCTATGGTTCTGGAGGTACTAAAATAGTTTTAAAAGAATAACTTGGTTGTGTAACTTTATCAGTACTTTGAGTATGTCAGTGTCTCATTTAGCTCCAATGACTAGAGCTCTTGAATTTGAATTTAAAATATTAAGAGATTTACATAATAGTGGGCAATCTTACATTTTCTCACACTACAATATTCTTTCTCATCTATTGCTTATCTGGAAGTTTCTCAGAAATGGTATGTCCAAGAATAGATTTAATGGAAACAGATGATGAGAATTGCCAGATATCTAAGACCTGCCATTATTAGAAACCTTGTGCATAAGCATTTGAGCTTCTGATGATTCGTTTACTGTTCAGACATATTTCCTTTAATGTTCTGCTTTCTCAGGCGATTTACAGATAAAGCAGGAACCTAATCTAATAATCCCAGTCTGGTAAAGCAGAACCTGGTACCAAAATGTTGTTTACATTTTCACAAAGATCATTTAAGATGTTTGTACAGTCTTGATAAGACTTGTTTCTCTCCCTATTAGCCTTAATCTGGGTTATTTGGTACTAACCCACCAATGTAAATCATCTCATATCATACAAGACAAAGCATACGTCTTCATAGTTTTTCTCTCTCGTATAGCTGGTTGTAATAAAATAAGGGCTGTGGGATTTTGGGGTTAAATATAAGGGAAAGAAGAATTCCCAACGATATTTGGGAAAACTCAAATATCAAGTAAAATATGGAGAAAATAGACAATAAGTATAAATCCTATTACATTATTCTTAAATACTTTCTTATTCATTGCTGTATATGAAAACTTTAGTATCTAACAAAAATGCCTAATTATTTTTAGGCACCATTTCTGGATGTGTTGAATACAATGACGAAATCCTCATTGCCATTGACAACTGAAGAGTGGGAAGAGTGGGGGAATCCATTATCTGATAGCAAATACTATAAATATATTCAATCATACTGTCCTTATGAGAATATAAAGTCACAGGTAAGTGACAGAAGACCCACTGCATGTTAAGTATTTAAAGATTTTGATAATAATGTAATTTATTTTGTAAAGAGCAAACAAAAGTTTTATCAATCTTGAAAGTGCAGGATAGGCTAAAAAGTCCTGGCAAATGAGGTAATTTCACCTCGCACATCGGGGTATTACATAAACCCCGCCGGCAGTTCATAAAGTGCCGTAAGTCAGATACTAGCGATGTCCAGAAATGAGCGTAAATACAAATTTCTGGAGTCGCCAGTGACTTACGGCACTTTAGAAACTGCCGGCGCCTAAGAAAAGTAAAGAAAATAACAAATCTCCTGTAAAAGTCTAACACGCCTCCCAAAATTAAGCCCGACACGTAAAACCCCTATATCCGCAATCCCCCCTCTCATTACTAATATTAAATGTATTAACCCCTAGACCAACAACCCCCCACAAGGCAATATGCCTATTTAAACTATTAAGCCCTATATCAGCCATCAAACCCACACCGCAAGTAATAATTAAATTATTAACCCCTAAACCGCCATAGCCCACATAGCCTATTAAATGTATTAACCCCTAATCTGCCGCCGCCAACGTCACTGCTACTATAATAAAGTTAACCCCTAACCCTAACACCCCCCTAACTTAAATATTATTTAAATAAATCTAAATAAATTTACTATTATTAACTAAATTATTCCTATTTAAAACTAAATACTTACCTATAAAATAAACCCTAAGATAGCTACAATAGAATTAATAATTACATTGTAGCTATTTTAGGATTTATTTTTATTTTACAGGCAACTTTGTATTTATTTTAACTAGGTACAATAGTTATTAAATAGTTATTAACTATTTAATAGCTACCTAATTAAAATAAATACAAATTTACCTGTAAAATAAATCCTAACCTAATTTACAATTACACCTAACACTACACTATCATTAAATAAATTAAATTAACTACAATTACCTAAAATTAAATACAATTAAATAAAATAAACTAAAGTACAAAAAAACCCCACTAAATTACAGAAAATAAAAAAAATTACAAGAAGTTTAAACTAATTACAACTAATCTAAGCCCCCTAATAAAATAAAAAAGCCCCCCAAAATAATAAAATTCCCACCACCCGCACACCCAACCTTACTCTAAAACCCACCCAATCCCCCCTTAAAAAAAAACCTAACACTAACCCCTTTATGATCACCCTACCTTGAGCCGTCTTCACCCAGCCGGGCAGAAGTCTTCATCGAATCCGGGCAGAAGAGGTCCTCCAGACGGGCATTAAGGTAGGAAAATCCTATTGGCTGATGCAATCAGCCAATAGGATTGAGCTCGCATTCTATTGGCTCATTGGAACAGCCAATAGAATGTGAGCTCAATCCTATTGGCTGATTGGATCAGCCAATCGGATTGAACTTCAATCCTATTGGCTGATTGCATCAGCCAATAGGATTTTTCCTACCTTAATTCCAATTGGCTGATAGAATTCTATCAGCCAATCGGAATTTAAGGGACGCCATCTTGGATGATGTCATTTAAAGGAACCTTCATTCTTCAGTTGGACGCCGAACGAAGAGGATGCTCCGCGTCGGATGTCTTCAAGATGGAGCCGCTCCTCGTCGGATGGAAGAAGATAGAAGATGCCGCTTGGATGTAGACTTCTGCCCGTCTGGAGGACCTCTTCTGCCCGGATTCTAAGAAGACTTCTGCCCGGATCGGATAAAGACTTCTGCCCGGCTGGGTGAAGACGGCTCAAGGTAGGGTGATCTTCAAGGGGTTAGTGTTATTTTTTTTTTTTAAGGGGGTGGTGGGTTTTAATGTTGGGGGGGTTGTATATCTTTTTTTACAGGTAAAAGAGCTGATTACTTTGGGGCAATGCCCCGCAAAAAGCCCTTTTAAGGGCTATTTGTAATTTAGTATAGGGTAGGGAATTTTATTATTTTGGGGGGCTTTTTTATTTTATTAGGGTGCTTAGATTAGGTGTAATTAGTTTAAACTTCTTGTAATTTTTTTTTTATTTTCTGTAATTTAGTGTTTTGTTTTTTTTGTACTTTAGTTTATTTTATTCAATTGTATTTAATTTTAGGTAATTGTAGTTAATTAATTTAATTTATTTAATGATGGTGTAGTGTTAGGTGTAATTGTAACTTAGGTTAGGATTTATTTTACAGGTAAATTTGTATTTATTTTAACTAGATAGCTATTAAATAGTTAATAACTATTTAATAACTATTGTACCTAGTTAAAATAAATACAAAGTTGCCTGTAAAATAAAAAATAAATCCTAAAATAGCTACAATGTAATTATTAATTATATTGTAGCTATCTTAGGGTTTATTTTATAGGTAAGTATTTAGTTTTAAATTGGAATAATTTAGTTAATAATAGTAAATGTATTTAGATTTATTTAAATAATATTTAAGTTAGGGGGGTGTTAGGGTTAGGGTTAGACTTAGGTTTAGGGGTTAATAACTTTATTATAGTGGCGGTGACGGCAGATTAGGGGTTAATACATTTAATAGACTATGTGGGCTATGGCGGTTTAGGGGTTAATAATTTAGTTATTACTTGCGGTGTGGGTTTGATGGCGGATATAGGGGTTAATAGACTTTATTAGTTATTGCGGTGGGGGATTGCGGTTGACAGGTAGATAGACATTGCGCATACTTTAGGTGTTAGTTTATTTTTGCAGGCATTTTCGGGAGTTACGGTGCTCTCATACTCAGCGCAAGGCCTGCTACGGCTGCCTTTCATGGCGAGGTAAAAATGGAGTAAAATGTCTCCATTTTCGCCACGTAAGACCTTGCGCTGGATATTGGATACCGATTTACAACGCGGTCCCATGTTAGCCTATGGGAGTAATAATTGCGAGCTTAGGGTGAAATATACTCGCGTAACTTGTATGCTACACCGTATATGTAATACCAAAATCGCGTAAAATCTGGCGTCAACGGCTTTTGCGGGCGACGCTGCATATGTAATGGAGGCCTAAAAGTGCCATATTTTCCTAAAACATTTTGTTTGAATGTGCCATCATTAATAAATATGCTCCTGGATTCAATTTAATAAAAAAAATAGTATTTGTTATTTATTTTCCCTGCAATATACCGCTTACAATTTTTGCAGTTGCATGCTCCTAAGTTGCTGCACAATTCTGCATATAGCCTGAGCCTGCTACATATTACAGGATGTTTGTGTAGAACGGTGCATATACACATTCACATAACAGCATTTCACAGAAATTTGCAGAATAATGTCCTTTTTACAAATTATTCACAGCAACACAGTCCTGTAACACACCAGCCCTCCTGGCTGAGTAACAGTCTAATGGGCCTAAGTTAGGCTTCCTTTTAAATTCTAAGAGTTGCAATTATGAGGCACATGTGTGATTAACAAGCTGGTTAATCAAAACCTCGTCTGGACAGCTTCATAGCTGTTGGAGTACTGGCCCACCCTTCTCTCCAAATACTTCACCCCAGGGACCCAGAACACATTTTACAATTTACCCAAATCAACCATACAATACTTCCCTGGGCTTTTTAACAGACATGAGGAATGCTATTTAAAAGGCTTGGTCTTAAATACCTCCAATTTTGTGCATATATAAACAATGACTTAATGTCCCTTTAAACAGTTATTGTATTGTTTCTATTCTGAACAAAATCTACTTTTTTATGTTTGTGGAGGTGTGTCCCTGTCCCCCAATCGAGCTGTGGAAGTTGTCTTACTCAGCCAGTTGTGGAAACAGTTGTGCACTAACATGCCCTTCCTCATATTTTCAGTATCAATTAAGAGCTATAACGTAGCCTTTTCTTGCAAAAGTATTTTAACATTTAATTGCTGTTTGTTATAGTCATGATAGAGCATTTTCTAGTTTAATAACCCTTTATAGGTCATTTTATCCTGACTCCTGATTGATTTATAAATCGTTATTTAATTTCTTTAATATTTTACTGGCATTATATTTTTGGGGATTGTCGCATTTTTGCATGGCTTTAATTATCTTATCTTTTGTCTTCTGCGTGCAAATCTCATTATTCTTAAATATAACACAGAACTGTTATGTCTCACTCTAATATTTATATTATTGTACATTCTATTCTCAAATATTCCAAAATTTGTTTTATTCTTTCACTAAAAAGTTAAAAAATAAATTTCTTGTTTCTGTAACAAATTATTATTATGGCTTCACATTTCATAAGAAAATTAATCTAGGGTTTAATGTATATTTGTCAGATTTTCTGAATTTCTAAAAATCAGGTATTCCAAGAATAAGCTACAATAATCCCCATACATTTACAGTAGGTAATATCTTGGATGTTTGTACTAGTTTATGCCTTTGCTTCTAGTTTTTATTCCTTGAATGATTCTAAAGATCAAGAGGGACAAGTAGGAAGTGGTACTGCTTCTTCTGCTTGGCCCAAATGTACTTGGTTCATCAGTCCTCCTGGCATGACTGAATTAATGTTACCTCCAGTCTTTTTGTTTTTTTAACCAATACCTGAAAGTGCTTGTACTGACAGTTTGGTTTCTTGATTCAAATGGGTAAAGGGTTTTGAGAAGGGGTTTCTGCATCCCTGTTGGCTTGGAATTCTATATCCACCTGCATACTACTGAGATAAATGACTCATTTGAAATAATTTGAAATGGGGGCATCTCCTTCAAGGGGGAACAGGGGCCCGCATATAGAGGCTGTATTAAAGCTCCTAGTAAAAATGCACTTCTGTCTCTGTAAGAGCCTCCCCACATAGATACCGTATCGACAACGACTCTACTCACTCATCCAGGTCCATCTATGGAGGCATGCACAAACTTCCTGCTTCTGTAACCAAAGCCACAGCTTGCCTCAATCTTAACCAAGGGGCAGGGTTATCATAAGACTCCACTATAGTAACAATGTAGCCAATGTGTTACAGTCCCAAACGCATATGAATACAAGGTAAGCTAACGGGCTTAGGAGGAGACCCCTTGCTCCAACATATGCACCATGAAAAAAACTAAAAAGTGTTTGGAAGCTCTAAAAAAATAGAACATTTATTTTGTCTTCTTAAAACAATGCGCATCACAGTAACAACAGCGGATGTGCTGAATAGATCTTATGCGTTTCGGCTATTGGCCGTAATCATAGATCCACAACTTTAAAAAAGCCACTGGTGACATCCGTTATTTTATCCTCTTAGAGTCGGTTGCAGGATTACATTTTAGTAGATACTAGACATCTGCAGAGAAACTTTTGTTTCAGACTAATCATTCATTAAAAATGAAATGCCCTGCAACCACAAACTCCTAAACCTTAAAAGAAAAGAGGGGGAGACCAATGTCACTACACTTTCACTTAAGGCTAAGCTCAGGATCTCGTTACTGTAGCTACTTCTGGGATAATTTCCAGATGTAATAGTATATAATACTGGAGTCTGCGGTGCTGTGTACTTAGTTGCAACTTGGAAGACTGAGCGTGGTTAAATTAATAACCACTAGGAGTTGTACACGAATAGCACTCGTGAGCTTTGTGAATGAACTGGAATTAACCACGTATTACAAAAAGATTAATCAGTGATTGAAATTATAACTTTCTCAAGGTATACAAAAACTACACTAAATTAAAACTTAACATTTATTGATTAAACAGTGCTAAAATTAGCGGAAAACTACACATAGTTAAAAACACTAGCTCGAAATAGAAACTATGTTTTATTCAACAAAGGAGAGTATTTGGGTAGTTAATCTGGGGTCATTAGTAGGTGATGTCTACAACACTGACTTATTGAGTATATTGTCAGTATTGAATAGTCTGCAGAGTCAGTATGTAGAATGTGGGTATGGATAATACCAGGTGTCTTAAAGAACTGTTGTTGTGCGTGGGTCTATTGGATTGACTGTTAATAGCAATATCAAAGTCCTTGGAATCTACTAATAGTGGGTGGTCTTCAGTGATTAATCCCTATACACCCTAACTTTAGTTATGGCTGTTGAACAATAAGAAATGTGTATCTAATAGTCGAGAGGGTGGTATTCAGTATCTAAATTATTTGGTTGGAATACGTTGTAATGTTATTTTATGTTGTTTCTCCTTTTGTATGTGTCACACTTTCTCTTATTGGAGTATTACCCAGATTCCAAATAGATTATGTTACACGTTGTTCTTGTTTTTAATTTTGGAATTTAAAAATTTACTGTATTTGAGATGGACACATACAAGTTTTTTTATATATTATACCGTGGTTTATTATTGTACTCCAAAGATTAGATTTGACAATAAAGTTTTTCTCCCTTTAGCTAATTCATTTGATTCACAGAATTCAGCCACTAAAGGCAAGATCACGCTTAATGTACGTTTCTTTTTAATATGTATTTCATCCGAGGTAAACAAATATATATACTTAATGTTAGGCAGGGAGATGTTTATGGTTTCTACCTTGTTCTCTAATATATATGTATTTAGAATAATATGGTAAATTTCATTGTAGGTAACACACTCTAATTTCTGGCCCAGTAAGGTGCTGCTACATGATATTGCTTGAGGTGCGTGTCTTTTACCAAGCAAGACTTTTTTTCAACTTGTGTCAATCTTTATCTAGTTGAAATACATAGATAGAATATTACACTTTTCTGTTTATATTGTGCTATATTTTAGCAGACGTGTTCAAATTCTTTGTGACACTCGATGGATCCTTATAATTATCTATCCCCTCTTAGTTAAATTTACAGAGTATTTTTTGTAAAAATAAGACTGTCTAGGTTTGACTACCCACATATATGTTTTTGTTTGACCCCGTTATGTTTGTGGCATGTAATTATAGACTCGGTTTTTGTGTTCACTTGTCCGGTAACGTCCGGTATTTATATGGTTTTTGTTTGGCGCTTTGCTGTTAAACTTAAGTCTCCGTTAGTGCCTGTCAGCATCCCAGTAACGGTTAAATATTTAGACAGCAGTGCCTGTATTGTTAGCCTGTCCGGTATGGCTATTGAGTCAGGATTCAGCGCTCGTATTATTATATCATTTAATACCGGTGTAACAGTCTGATTTGCCGGTGATAGTAAGGTACTATAGAGCTCCTGAAACAGTCATACCTGTGACTCGGCTAATGTTATTTTGTAAAAATGAAGTGGCTTTTTGTTGTTGGTTAGATTGCCGGGGTGGCAATATGGTTCCCCAGCAGTAATTGCAAATTGGGTAGCAGCCACTCTCTGAAAAAGCCGGTCTAATTATATGAGTTCTGGTTCTCCTTTTAATACATATAGTAACGGCTATATCCTAATAGATAGCCTTTATGGTTTTTAACATAGCACTAATCGAAACTAGCAACTAAAACACAGGAGCTCGCTAAGACTCCTCACCATTTCCCTGAATCCCTAACATGTTTCGCCGTAAACTCCGGCTTTTTCAAAGGGTTATCGCGAGTGCACTGTTTGTCTGCGATTTTTAAACCCTGTAGGTAATTTATTCCATCCAATGGGAAGCAGAATCCCCCGTGCGTGCTGTTTGACGTGGTCTGCATGTATTCTGGGTATTGTAGTTTTATGCGTTCAGCGATAATTTTTCTTTCTCCATTCTTTCTTATTTTTTAGCTGAATTTCGGAGACATTTGTAGGTATATTTCTTATATGTTTATCCTCTAGCTGTGACTTAGTGATTATTTAATTGTTATGTATTAAAGCCACATAATGATCAAAGTATCTTAAGTTCTCTTATCTATTAATCTCATATAGATGATCTAGTGATTCTAATAGCATTTTCTTGTTTCTATATCCTGGAAGTCGATTCATATTGGAATCTGCTACTCTTAAATATTATATTTTTGCTTAAGTAGTTTGCGATAGCTAATTCTAGCTTTTGTTAAAACATTCTTCAGACATGAAGTGGAGTCATTTTGAGATTGTTTTTGGTATCATTATTACTTAGTGTTTGAAAAAATTCAAAGAAAAAACTTGTAGTGCCTGTGAAAAGTGTTTGCTACTGTAATTTAACCCTTATAATCATGTTGATAGACAAGCAGTGTCTTTTAAATATGTGAATACCATCTTATATCTTATAAGTCCATGTGGGATTATTGTGCAGGAATTTACACTGTGTGATTTCTCTTTAGAATTAATAATGTGAGTGATGTCATTATTTTAAGTCTTTTATTGTGCCCAGTGACTACAATAAATGTTTGTGAAGTATTATTTTACTCGTGATTGCTGTGTGTGTGAAGAAATTACCCTAATAGTGAACATTTAAGGTGACTTTAAAAAAAGAAGAGCTGTACATCCTTAGGTGACGTGAAATGTGAATGTTTTTAAATAAAAAGTAAAAAATAATTATTCTTTTAAAATAAAATTGTGTATTATTATAATGACCCTATTTTGTAATATGCATAAGGGCTTCTCACTTTGACGGTGATCTCCATGTCTGGGAGCATTGTTATTCTTCTTGATTGGCAAGATTACTAGAAGAATAGTTTTTAGTTATAGCTTTCCTTAGCATTCAACTTGTTAAATATATAGATATCACCTGCATCTATACAAGTTAAAGATAGAAGGATATGAATATTGGTTTAACCTTTTGTTTAATGATCTTAGTTTTGTCTTAAATCTTGTACTTAATTCTTAAGACATTAACGTAAGATTTTTTGTATAACTTTGGTGAACTGTCTGTATCTTTCCAAATTTTTTTGGATTTTTATTATTTCTTAAAGAAAAGAGCTATAATTGTTTTGTTCATTTAGACCATAAGGTTGAACACTATTTAGTAAAAATATCCACTTTGTTTCTGCTTGTAGTAATTTGGTTTCCAGATCGCCTCCCCTAATGCCTAAAGAGATTTTCTGTAGGCCGAAGCATTTCAGTTCATTTTGTTTAGATTGATGATGCTTGAGGAAGTGTCTGGCCACTGAGGTGATTTTTTTACCTTCTTTAAGATCCTTGTCTGCGTTTTTAATGTTCCTTAGGTGTTCTTGGAGTCTGGTTCTTATTTTTCTTGACGTCATTCCAACGTAATATTTCCTGCATTTACATTTAAGGGCATAGATTACCCCTTCAGTATGGCAATTGATATGCTTATTAATTTTATGTTTCCTGTCAAATCTGTCTGTGACAGTGTCAATTTTTAACATGAAGCTGTTATAATAATCAATTTAAACGGAAAAACAGATAAATACAGTTCTCAAAAAACAATGTCATCTAAATGGGAAGCAGATAGACTCTCCAGACAGCAAAAGAGAGAGGCTGATCTGGATGAGGTCTTTAAAAACCCTCAAACTATAATAACAAACATACAAGATAAAATGAATTCAGCCTTAAAAAACATCCACAAAGCCATGCACAAACAAGACAAACTGTGGTGGAACCACCACTTTTTTGAAAAGTATTTAGAACATAAACTTATTCCCAGGGGCTTACGTATACAACTATTTCCTGCCTTTGAATTTCGGAATCCTAATCTAAGCACAGAATGGGAAGAAGCATTAAGTGAGTGCTCAGTCAAATTAATGAAAATTCTGATCAAACACGATAAGTCGGAGTATGACCTATTGGAAACAGAAATACAAAATCAAAACTTATTGTTGAAGGAATTTGAAACTAATAAAGACTTCGAAAACATGTATAAAAAATACCAACAAGAACTAGAAAAATACGAACAGGAAATAAAACAAACTAAACAAGGAAAATTAAGCAGGGACAAGTCAGATTATGAAAACAAACGGGTGTATAAGTGGAGAAGAAAAACCAACACCAATCCAAACAGGCAATCACGAGTAAATGTAATACAAAGTGACATTTCAGATACGGAAGGTGAGGAATCAGAGAGTACAGATACTGAAGCAGAACCAGGAACATCTACCTCACACATAAGTACACTTCCCAACAGAAATAAACGGAATAATTTTTTAGAGGAAACCGCCTCTTCAGACAAAAGCATACCAGAAGAGGCAGGGGGAAAAACAAAAAGACAGATGAGGAGTCGATCACAAAACAGAACCTACAAGCAGGGACAGACTCCATACCGGAGACCGCCGAGCCCATTCTCGCAAATCAAGATGAAACAATGAGAATAATAAACCTCTCTGACAAAATCCTAACCATTCATCACAGTAATGTGCTCTCAAAAGGTCTATCATTTTGTCCTACGCCAACAATGGATAAATTTGACATAATAAAAGATCTTCAACTATTTCTGCGAAAACTAACACTGAAAAGGTTATATAACAAAACAACAGATCCTATGAACACAGAGGACTGGACCCAGGAAGAACAAAATTGCCTTGAAACTTTGGAAGAACTCTTAAAAGAAAATGAACCAGCTGAACAAAAACAGTGGAGAGAGAAAATGAAAAATAAATCTAAATATATGCCCAAGTCACAAGACTGCCCCCAAATAGAAGTCTTTAATCAATTGGTATGCTCAAAAATAATGCAAATGGAGGAAACCCAAACCGAAAAAAACTTAACTAAACATGAATTGAAGGCCCTAGATGAAATGAAAAGATGGGATGATGTCATCATCAGAAACTCTGACAAGGGCGGAAATGTGGTCATTTGGCCAGTTAAACTATACCTCCAAGAAGCAGAAAAACAATTGAATGACAAAACCTGTTATCAAAAATTAAACTACAACCCAATTCAAGAGCATTCACAGAAATACAATAAGCTCATTGATTTTGCTAAAAAACAAAAAATTATATAATCTAAAGAACATTCCTTCCTAAAAAATTCGGAACCTACGATACCAACCTTCTACCTAATTCCGAAAGTGCACAAAAACATCAAACAACCTCCGGGACGCCCAATTATTTCGGGAATAAACAGCTTAACAGAAAAGGCGAGTCAGTATGTCGACTTCAGATTGAGAGAATATTTACCCCAATTAAGCTCTTATGTACAAGATACTCGTGATGTCCTTAATCAACTACTCAATATTCAGGTTACTCCGTCCACTTGGTTAGTAACCGCGGATGTCGAGTCACTCTACACCTGTATTCAACATAATTTGGGCTTAGAAGCAACTGAATACTTTCTCAAAATGGGTTCTGAAGAAAATAATGAACATGACCAATTCATTCTTCAACTACTCAAGTTTGTTTTAACGCATAATACTTTTACATTCAACCATCAATTTTACCTACAGATCCGAGGAACAGCCATGGGGACCTCCTGTGCTCCCACATATGCCAATCTATTTTTAGGTTGGTGGGAGCACAGTGTAGTGTTTACAGATACCAATGATAAATTCCTAAAATACATACCCATGTGGCTGCGTTACATTGATGATGTGCTGTTCCTGTGGGAAGGCTCAAAAGAAGAACTTGATACATTCCTCCAAGTATTAAATAACAACAAGTTAAACATCAAGTTAACACATGAAGCTGATCTAAAATCAATCACCTTTCTTGACCTTGTAATAACTAAAGACGAACAAGGAAATTTATGTACCGATGTCCATCGTAAGAAAACAGCAACAAACAGTCTACTACAAAGCACGAGTGCACATGCACCCAGCACTATAAGAGCTCTACCGATAGGAGAATTTCTGCGAATGCGCAGAAATTGCTCAAATGAAGAAAATTACAACCAAAGAGCTAAGGAATTAAAAGAAAGACTTATAACACGTGGGTACAGCAAACGGTCAATAAAAAAAGCAGAATACAGGGCACGATCGACAAAAAGGACTACATTACTCGAAAATAAACCTAAGAAGAGCGACAACAAAGTAAGATTTATAACCACTTACAACCCAAATTCCAGGATGATCACGAATACGATCAATGAACACTGGCACATCCTGAAATCAGACCCAATTCTGGGTAAAATATTAGAAGAAAGGGTACAAGTAGGATACAAAAGAGCTAAAAATCTGAAGGACTTGGTAAGTCCAAGCCACTTCCAAGGTCCAAAAACAAGAAATGCCCTTAAACCTGGTACATTCAAATGTGGGACTTGCAGTACCTGCAGCTTCATGTTAAAAATTGACACTGTCACAGACAGATTTGACAGGAAACATAAAATTAATAAGCATATCAATTGCCATACTGAAGGGGTAATCTATGCCCTTAAATGTAAATGCAGGAAATATTACGTTGGAATGACGTCAAGAAAAATAAGAACCAGACTCCAAGAACACCTAAGGAACATTAAAAACGCAGACAAGGATCTTAAAGAAGGTAAAAAAATCACCTCAGTGGCCAGACACTTCCTCAAGCATCATCAATCTAAACAAAATGAACTGAAATGCTTCGGCCTACAGAAAATCTCTTTAGGCATTAGGGGAGGCGATCTGGAAACCAAATTACTACAAGCAGAAACAAAGTGGATATTTTTACTAAATAGTGTTCAACCTTATGGTCTAAATGAACAAAACAATTATAGCTCTTTTCTTTAAGAAATAATAAAAATCCAAAAAAATTTGGAAAGATACAGACAGTTCACCAAAGTTATACAAAAAATCTTACGTTAATGTCTTAAGAATTAAGTACAAGATTTAAGACAAAACTAAGATCATTAAACAAAAGGTTAAACCAATATTCATATCCTTCTATCTTTAACTTGTATAGATGCAGGTGATATCTATATATTTAACAAGTTGAATGCTAAGGAAAGCTATAACTAAAAACTATTCTTCTAGTAATCTTGCCAATCAAGAAGAATAACAATGCTCCCAGACATGGAGATCACCGTCAAAGTGAGAAGCCCTTATGCATATTACAAAATAGGGTCATTATAATAATACACAATTTTATTTTAAAAGAATAATTATTTTTTACTTTTTATTTAAAAACATTCACATTTCACGTCACCTAAGGATGTACAGCTCTTCTTTTTTTAAAGTCACCTTAAATGTTCACTATTAGGGTAATTTCTTCGCACACACAGCAATCACGAGTAAAATAATACTTCACAAACATTTATTGTAGTCACTGGGCACAATAAAAGACTTAAAATAATGACATCACTCACATTATTAATTCTAAAGAGAAATCACACAGTGTAAATTCCTGCACAATAATCCCACATGGACTTATAAGATATAAGATGGTATTCACATATTTAAAAGACACTGCTTGTCTATCAACATGATTATAAGGGTTAAATTACAGTAGCAAACACTTTTCACAGGCACTACAAGTTTTTTCTTTGAATTTTTTCAAACACTAAGTAATAATGATACCAAAAATAATCTCAAAATGACTCCACTTCATGTCTGAAGAATGTTTTAACAAAAGCTAGAATTAGCTATCGCAAACTACTTAAGCAAAAATATAATATTTAAGAGTAGCAGATTCCAATATGAATCGACTTCCAGGATATAGAAACAAGAAAATGCTATTAGAATCACTAGATCATCTATATGAGATTAATAGATAAGAGAACTTAAGATACTTTGATCATTATGTGGCTTTAATACATAACAATTAAATAATCACTAAGTCACAGCTAGAGGATAAACATATAAGAAATATACCTACAAATGTCTCCGAAATTCAGCTAAAAAATAAGAAAGAATGGAGAAAGAAAAATTATCGCTGAACGCATAAAACTACAATACCCAGAATACATGCAGACCACGTCAAACAGCACGCACGGGGGATTCTGCTTCCCATTGGATGGAATCAATTACCTACAGGGTTTAAAAATCGCAGACAAACAGTGCACTCGCGATAACCCTTTGAAAAAGCCGGAGTTTACGGCGAAACATGTTAGGGATTCAGGGAAATGGTGAGGAGTCTTAGCGAGCTCCTGTGTTTTAGTTGCTAGTTTCGATTAGTGCTATGTTAAAAACCATAAAGGCTATCTATTAGGATATAGCCGTTACTATATGTATTAAAAGGAGAACCAGAACTCATATAATTAGACCGGCTTTTTCAGAGAGTGGCTGCTACCCAATTTGCAATTACTGCTGGGGAACCATATTGCCACCCCGGCAATCTAACCAACAACAAAAAGCCACTTCATTTTTACAAAATAACATTAGCCGAGTCACAGGTATGACTGTTTCAGGAGCTCTATAGTACCTTACTATCACCGGCAAATCAGACTGTTACACCGGTGTTAAATGATATAATAATACGAGCGCTGAATCCTGACTCAATAGCCATACCGGACAGGCTAACAATACAGGCACTGCTGTCTAAATATTTAACCGTTACTGGGATGCTGACAGGCACTAACGGAGACTTAAGTTTAACAGCAAAGCGCCAAACAAAAACCATATAAATACCGGACGTTACCGGACAAGTGAACACAAAAACCGAGTCTATAATTACATGCCACAAACATAACGGGGTCAAACAAAAACATATATGTGGGTAGTCAAACCTAGACAGTCTTATTTTTACAAAAAATACTCTGTAAATTTAACTAAGAGGGGATAGATAATTATAAGGATCCATCGAGTGTCACAAAGAATTTGAACACGTCTGCTAAAATATAGCACAATATAAACAGAAAAGTGTAATATTCTATCTATGTATTTCAACTAGATAAAGATTGACACAAGTTGAAAAAAAGAAAAAAAGTCTTGCTTGGTAAAAGACACGCACCTCAAGCAATATCATGTAGCAGCACCTTACTGGGCCAGAAATTAGAGTGTGTTACCTACAATGAAATTTACCATATTATTCTAAATACATATATATTAGAGAACAAGGTAGAAACCATAAACATCTCCCTGCCTAACATTAAGTATATATATTTGTTTACCTCGGATGAAATACATATTAAAAAGAAACGTACATTAAGCGTTATCTTGCCTTTAGTGGCTGAATTCTGTGAATCAAATGAATTAGCTAAAGGGAGAAAAACTTTATTGTCAAATCTAATCTTTGGAGTACAATAATAAACCACGGTATAATATATAAAAAAAACTTGTATGTGTCCATCTCAAATACAGTAAATTTTTAAATTCCAAAATTAAAAACAAGAACAACGTGTAACATAATCTATTTGGAATCTGGGTAATACTCCAATAAGAGAAAGTGTGACACATACAAAAGGAGAAACAACATAAAATAACATTACAACGTATTCCAACCAAATAATTTAGATACTGAATACCACCCTCTCGACTATTAGATACACATTTCTTATTGTTCAACAGCCATAACTAAAGTTAGGGTGTATAGGGATTAATCACTGAAGACCACCCACTATTAGTAGATTCCAAGGACTTTGATATTGCTATTAACAGTCAATCCAATAGACCCACGCACAACAACAGTTCTTTAAGACACCTGGTATTATCCATACCCACATTCTACATACTGACTCTGCAGACTATTCAATACTGACAATATACTCAATAAGTCAGTGTTGTAGACATCACCTACTAATGACCCCAGATTAACTACCCAAATACTCTCCTTTGTTGAATAAAACATAGTTTCTATTTCGAGCTAGTGTTTTTAACTATGTGTAGTTTTCCGCTAATTTTAGCACTGTTTAATCAATAAATGTTAAGTTTTAATTTAGTGTAGTTTTTGTATACCTTGAGAAAGTTATCATTTCAATCACTGATTAATCTTTTTGTAATACGTGGTTAATTCCAGTTCATTCACAAAGCTCACGAGTGCTATTCGTGTACAACTCCTAGTGGTTATTAATTTAACCACGCTCAGTCTTCCAAACTCCTAAACCTACCTGTTAAATCTACTGTTACTTACCCCTAAACCCCCCACAACAATTAATCCCTAAAGGGCTGGACCCCCATCACAATAAATCCCCTAACTGCCGGACCCCCACTGCAACTAGAGGTTAGAGGGTTAGTTTGGGTGGGGGGAGGTTGAGGATTTGGCAGTTAGTTGCATTCAGGGGGCTAGTTGTGGGGAAGGCTGCAGTGGGAGGGATAAGTGCAATCAGGAGATCACAATTAAGGGGTTTGGTGCAGCAGAAGTTAAGTACAGGGGGTTTGGTAGGCAGTTAGGGGGCTAATTTAGTGTTTGTAATTGTTTTTATTGAAAGAATAACAAATGAACAGATGTATGAACAAATTACGTTGATACATCCATTTGTTATTCTTTCATTCGCCGTAGGTGACAGATTGTTATTAATTTTCATGCTAATGCAAGGAATAACATAAAATTGTTCCTTTTTGCATTCATACAAATTGTTCACAGTCTTAAGGTATTGAGTTATATTTTAATACCCAACACCTTTGAAAAGGGACCGATTAGTGTTTCTCTACTTTTGACGTTGCAGCTTTGCCCACCACTATCTCATCGCACCCCACAGCCTTTTGGGAGCAGCCAGAATGGCTTGAAAGCAGTATTTGTTTTCCTGTCCATAACTAAATTAGTTTCTCCCTCAAAATTAATTCTTGCTTGTTAGTGTGTGAACTAGGTCAGCATCAGGAGGTTTCTGTGCTAAGATTTATTTTATTGAAATTTTTTCTGCTGGACATTTTGAAATGAAATTCGATTTTAAATTAGTCATTTACACTAAAGTACCAGCTCAACTGCAATGTGTTGATTATCTGGAAAACAAAACAACTTTTATTTTTTTTTTAATATATTGCAGCAGTTGAAAATTGCATTACTAATTAGCTGCAGAGAAAACAAGTTTTTAAATTGTCTCTTGAATAAATTTATTTTCTTTGCTCCTGGTTTAACTTCACATAAGATAGAAATGTAGTAATAAAAAAGATACATTGCTCAGAAGAGCATCTTAAAATCAGGAGTCACAGCTTTGCAGACTGAGAAAGGCTAGGGGGTGGGGGTTGAAAAATCCCTGAGAGCCAGACATCAATCAATACGCTGCCATTTTGTAGCGCTGCTCTGAATTTGACTGTTGTCTTCAAACAGTGCTTCACTCTGGCTGCATTGTGTTAAGGAAAATTTACACAGCATAGCCAGAGCACAGCACTGTTTGAGGAGAACAGCCTGATGTGGAGCAGCGCTGCAAAGCAAAAGAGCTAACAGTGTCTGCTTGTGTACTGTTCTTTCTACAGACATGCTGCATTTTCTGTGATAATATCTCAGATCACAGCATGTTTTGCCTTGGGGTAGATTATACACATGAGGTTAAGGAGTTTTTTTTTACTTTTGGGTTTCTACCTTCTGAAGTCAAAAAGCTACATACTCTCCAGTACTGAAAGTAGTTCTGCTGTGAGTTTGAAGAAATTGATTTCTCTTGTAAGGTGTATCCAGTCCACGGGTTCATCCATTACTTGTGGGATATTCTCCTTCCCAACAGGAAGTTGCAAGAGGACACTCACAGCAGAGCTGTCTATATAGCTCCTCCCCTAACTGCCACCCCAAGTCATTCTCTTGCAACTTTCGACAAGAAAGGAAGTATCAAGAGATATGTGGTAACTTAGTGCAGTTTTACCTTCAATCAAAAGTTTATTTTTAAACGGTACCAGTGTTGTACTGTTTTACTCTCAGGCATAAATTAGAAGAAGAATTCTGCCTGGAGGTTTGATGATCTTAGCGGTTTGTAACTAAGGTCCATTGCTGTTCTCACACATAACTGAAGAATATGGGAAAACTTCAGTTGGGGGAACGGTCTGCAGATTACCTGCTTTGAGGTATGTTCAGTATTTTTATTTCTAGAGAGATGAATAAGTTCTAGAAAATGCTGACAGAGCCTTGTGTATTTGAGGTATTCCTGATGCAGTGATTTAACAGCAACTGGGATCATGCTTACAAAACAGGGCAAAACTCATGTTAATATTCATATTACTTAGTGACAAAACTTTTACATGATTTCATAAATAGGACGTTTTTTCTCTGAGGGAGATAAATCTTTATTTGGGGCCTAGTTTCCACATGGCTAATCAGATACTCCTAGGAGTACTTTCTTAAGGCCCCTCTGGCATCCAGTACATGGTGGGAGGGGCCAATTTTAGCACTCTAAATATGCAGTTTTAATTCAGACTGAGACATCCAGCTTCCCTAGAGCAGTCCTCTGGCATCTGAGGACCATTTCAAAGGGGTT
This sequence comes from Bombina bombina, assembly GCF_027579735.1. Classification (NCBI taxonomy): domain Eukaryota; kingdom Metazoa; phylum Chordata; class Amphibia; order Anura; family Bombinatoridae; genus Bombina; species Bombina bombina. The sequence continues at coordinate 1,088,959,970 of NC_069502.1, forward strand.
ATTTCTGCACAAAATCGTTTTTGAGGGCAGTTAGGAGCCTCAGCAGAGCTTTGGCAAGGTGCTCAATTGACTTTTAACGTTTTTTAATGTTTTTCAATCCGGTTTGGGGCCTAAGGGGTTAATCATCCATTTGCAAGTGGATGCAATGTTGCTTCAGTCCCTTAAACACACTGTAAAAATTTCAAGATTTTACTGTATTTTTACACTGTTTTGCAGTTTAAGTGCTAGTTTTTTTCTATTAAAGGCACAGTAACGTTTTTGTTTAATTGCTGTTTCACCTTTATTAAAGTGTTTTCAAAGCTTGCTTGTCTCATTACTAGTCTGTTAAACATGTCTGACATAGAGGAAACTCCTTGTTCAATATGTTTTGAAGCCATGGAGGAACCCCCTCTTAGAATGTGTACCAAATGTACTGATATTTCTATAAACTATAAAGACCATATTATGGTGCTTAAAGATTTATCTCCAGGGGATTCTCTGACTGAAAAGAGGGAGATTATGCCATCTAGCTCTCCCCATGTGTCAGAACCTATAACTCCCGCTCAAGTGACGCCAAGTACATCTAGCGCGTCTAATTCTTTTACCTTACAGGACATGGTGGCAGTTATGAATGCTACCCTCTCAGAGGTATTCTCCAAACTGCCAGGGCTACAAGGAAAGCGAGACAACTCTGGGGCTAGAACTAATACAGAGCTTTCTGACGCTTTAATGCCTGTGTCCAATATACCCTCACAATACTCAGAAGCCGAGGCAGGTGGGTGACATTTCAGACTCAGGGAAGGCGTTACTTCAGTCTGATTCTGAAATGACAGCGTTTAAATTTAAGCTTGAACACCTCCGCTTATTGCTTAGGGAGGTTTTAGCGAATCTGGATGACTGTGACCCCATTGTGGTTCCAGAGAAATTGTGTAAAATGGACAAATACTTTGAAGTGCCTATTTACACTGATGTTTTTCCAGTCCCTAAGAGGTTTTTGGAAATTATTACTAAGGAATGGGATAGACCAGGTGTGCCGTTCTCTCCCCCTCCTGCTTTCAAAAAGATGTTTCCCATAGATGCCGCCATACGGGACTCGTGGCAGACGGTTCCTAAGGTGGTGGGAGCAGTCTCTACCCTAGCTAAGCATACAACTATCCCCGTCGAGGACAGTTGTGCTTTCCTAGATCCTATGGATAAAGAATTGGAGGGTCTCCTTAAGAAAAATTTTATACATCAAAGTTCCCCTCTCACAAGAGTTTCCTTCCTAGGAACACTGATAGATTCAGTAGAAATGAAAATTTTTCTGACAGAGGTCAGGTTATCAAATCTTCTAACTTGTAAATGATAGAAGGGGAAAAGCGCAGACTCAAGTGCAGTATATAAAGTTTATTCAAACAATTGACAAAAAACAAATTGAACACTCACAAGATAGTGCATAAGTCTATGCATATATTAGCCGACTGCTATGTCCCAAAAGCTGATCCCTTGTGGCGGTACTTCCAGGAATGTATGACAGGTCAGTTCTGTTTCTATAGTATGAGTGCCGCTTCGCCGGCTTTACAAACAAACCCGCTCTGCAGTCGCGGGGTAAATGACGTTTCCTGTAGCCGTCTGAAGGAGTGCTTGGATCACTGACGACTCCTGGACTACGGATCCCGCCAGGGATCAAAACAGCTAAGCAAATTACTTCTACGCGTTTCGTCTCGTATCGTCGAGACTTTGTCAAGAATGCTTAGCTAGACATCTTTACTCCTTATATACCCAAGGGGGATAGAGATAATGAATCCCAGGTAATTCATATGTATTATATGTTGAGGTATATAGAGAGCAGAGAGTATCGGACAGTTAATAATATTATAAATACAAAGTGAATACTTAAAACAATTTCTAAAAAGTGGCATTAAATGTGGGAGCAAATATATCTTGATCTATATTGATAATACACAATGTCAAATTAATATATCTACACAAAATTAAAATTATGTACAAAATGCTAAGATACATACACACAAATTAATAATACTCCAAAATTAAAAAATATATGTGTGATTGTTAAAATACATCAAAAGACCACAGCGAATAAATATCATAAAATCAATGAGAGAAAAGAAGAGCGTAGGCACCAGATGGTTTTTCAAAAATGCAAATGTCCTTTATTCAGGTGATAAAATGCAATGCAACAACGGATGCTAGGAAAAGCATAAACCTCAGGGCTTAGGTGGAGAAGTGGTCACCCACGTACCCTATTGCTGACATGTTTCGGCAAGAGCCGTAATCATAGCTACAGGGTGAGAGTTATGCCTGCCTTATAAAAGAACAGATCACCTGTGATAGGTTAAAAACAAAATTGTTACGTGGTTGATACACACCTCCACCTATAGGTCAAAATGTATATTTACACTGCCCTGTATGGAAATTAACTCCTTATAACCCACTTAAGCACATGAGGACAGTTTATTTGTTTTCATAATAACCAAAGAGCCTTCAATGAAATGGTTCAATATATATCTTGTTATTATGTACTACTTTATGTGAAAACATAGCTAGTTTAGCAAAAATCATATATATCTGCTTGCTTACTTAGCATTTTGTGCAGTTGTACCATTACAAAAATCGTTGGCTCCATATGTAAACAATCATTACCTATCTATCATGTATTGAAAATATCTAAATTGAGGATATCGAACAATAGTCCACATAAGGGAAAGGCTGGAAAAATGGCAATAGTGGTTACATTTACCCAAATAATAAAAAAAAATATTAATAAAATCCCTTATAAAATGAACTTGATTACTGACTTAGTCTAAGTAAAACATTTATGATGACTGTATGTTATAATGTTTATAGTTCACCCTTTGTAACTATATAAACTTCATCCAATATAACATATAGTATTAGTACATATATATGGGGACACAGGCTAACACCAACACAGGTCGTCTATATACCGACGATAATAGACGATATTGCCCCTATATGTGTTTATGCCAAACTGGGTAATATATTTAGGAGTTCTTACTCTGGTGAGACATTTGCACATAGAGCGCTCTTTAATTGCAGGTCAACTTATGCAGTATATCTTCTTAACTGTGACACCTGTGACATTCAATATACAGGACAAACGTCTAGACAAGTAAGGACTAGGATAAGGGAACATATAAATGACATCAAAAGGGGTATACTCACCACCCCCCTGGTGAACCACTTCAAGGTTAAACACAATAAAGATCCAGAGACATTATCATGGACGATCATTGAAGTTGTTGGTACAAACAACAGGGGAGGTGACAGGGACACCTTGCTTCTTAAAAGGGAGGTGTTTTGGATACACAGGCTGCACACCAGAATGCCCAATGGGCTGAATTCTGAATATGACCTTATCAATTTCTGGTGTTAGCCTGTGTCCCCATATATATGTACTAATACTATATGTTATATTGGATGAAGTTTATATAGTTACAAAGGGTGAACTATAAACATTATAACATACAGTCATCATAAATGTTTTACTTAGACTAAGTCAGTAATCAAGTTCATTTTATAAGGGATTTTATTAATATTTTTTTTATTATTTGGGTAAATGTAACCACTATTGCCATTTTTCCAGCCTTTCCCTTATGTGGACTATTGTTCGATATCCTCAATTTAGATATTTTCAATACATGATAGATAGGTAATGATTGTTTACATATGGAGCCAACGATTTTTGTAATGGTACAACTGCACAAAATGCTAAGTAAGCAAGCAGATATATATGATTTTTGCTAAACTAGCTATGTTTTCACATAAAGTAGTACATAATAACAAGATATATATTGAACCATTTCATTGAAGGCTCTTTGGTTATTATGAAAACAAATAAACTGTCCTCATGTGCTTAAGTGGGTTATAAGGAGTTAATTTCCATACAGGGCAGTGTAAATATACATTTTGACCTATAGGTGGAGGTGTGTATCAACCACGTAACAATTTTGTTTTTAACCTATCACAGGTGATCTGTTCTTTTATAAGGCAGGCATAACTCTCACCCTGTAGCTATGATTACGGCTCTTGCCGAAACATGTCAGCAATAGGGTACGTGGGTGACCACTTCTCCACCTAAGCCCTGAGGTTTATGCTTTTCCTAGCATCCGTTGTTGCATTGCATTTTATCACCTGAATAAAGGACATTTGCATTTTTGAAAAACCATCTGGTGCCTACGCTCTTCTTTTCTCTCATTGATACCGTTTGGATATGGTTGAGGCACGGAAGGTAAATTGGCAGTAGAACATTCTCCCCACAAGGTGCCATAAGAACTTGGAATCTTTTCGTGAAGCTGTGGACTCTCCCCGGTTCTGTTTAGTTCACCTGCTCCACATTGTGACGTCACGTTTTCCCCGGATCAGCCGCTCAGACGCTGACACGCTGTAGGGATCCACACGGCTGCTCGACCTCCAGGATATTGTTGATCGCACAGATACCTTCGTGAGAGGATCCGGAGCAGGATATCAGAGGTGGGTCCCCAGAATCAGCTGTTGTCAGTAGCGTGCATACCGGAGGTTTATACTACAGACCACACGGAGCTCATTTATGGGGGAGAGAGTTTTCAAGGCACCTATGTATACATGTGGGACTGACGTGAGTTTATAATTAACACTACCTAGTATTGTGACACAGGTGCTGCATTAACTTTCTTTGAAAATATCATAAAATAACTGATAATTTCATAAAAAAGCCTGGATATCTAGTTCAATATTTAACCCTTTGGGTTCCAGACAGTCAAGAGTTTTTATCCAAAAGGTTTCCCTTTGTCTTAACTTAAGCAATCTATTAGTATCCCATTTATCTGGTGCAACCCATTCTATAATTTTAATGCTAAGATCATTAGGGTTCTGATTGTGACAAATTTTAAAATGATAAGATACACTATGATTATCAAAACCTGACTCTATGTTCCTTATATGTTCTCTCAATCTATACTTTATTTTTCTTTTTGTTCTTCCTACATAGATTTTGCCACATTTACAAGTGAGTAGGTATACTACATACGTAGAGTGGCAAGTGCATCTATATTTGCATTTGTAAGTGTGATTGCCATCAGAATTTGAGAAACTTGTATGTTGTGTATCTATGAGGGGACACATAACACACTCTGAAGCTTTACACGGATACAGCCCTACTTGTCCCCCACACCAATTAGTCAATGTTCCATTGTTTGCTTTATGTCTGAGTTTAGTGGGAGCTAGATAATTTTTAATATCTTTACTTTTTTTGAAAATAACCTCTGGTTTATCCCCTAAAACATTATGGAGCACAGGATCTAATTTTAATACTTCCCAGTGTTTGCCCAAGACTCTTTTGATTTGTTGATGTTGGTTATTATATCTAGTAATGAATTTGACATTCCCTTCCTCATAGTTATTCCTAACTTTGCTCTTATTCTTATTTTGTCCTTTAATGAGTTGTGTCCTGTCCATTTGCAGGACCTTTGCTTTCACATTGTCTAATAGTTGTATATCATATCCTTTCTCTATGAATTTTTTAGTCAAATGTTCTGCTTCCTTATTAAAATCTTCTAAGTAAGTACAATTGCGTCGAATTCTTTGGTACTGACCCAGTGGTACATTATTCTTCCACTGTTTGTAATGCCCACTTTTTGCGTTGAGTAAACTATTTCTATCAGTGGGTTTGTGAAAGTTCTTTACACACACTTTATTAGTTTGTACATCGTGATATAATACCAGATCTAGAAATGAAATAGATTCAGGGGAACTCTCATATGTAAATTTCAGATTATAAATATTAGAATTCATATGGGCTATAAAATCTTTAGTTTGATCTTTTGGACCCTGCCAAATAATTAAAATATCGTCTATGTATCTAAAATACTTTAAAATATTATTATAAAAAGGATTATTATTCCAGATAAAATTATTTTCAAATATAGACATGTATATATTTGCATATGATGGGGCAAATGTAGTCCCCATCGCAGTACCCTGTACTTGTTGATAAAAAATGCCTTCAAATAAAAAATAATTGTGTGTAAGAACAAATAAAATAGCATCTTCAATAAATTTCCTTTGTAATGAAGGTAAATGAGTATTCATTAGAGATTCTTTGATGGCTGCTATCCCTTTGGAATGAGGAATGCAGGTATAGAGAGCCGCTGCATCGCAGGTTATCCATATATAGTTCTCATTCCATTCTATGCCTTCCATCTTATCTATAACATATATTGTGTCTCTGAGATAGGCTCTACTAGATACAACAACAGGTTGTAAAAATGAATCAACATATTTGGATAAATTATCACATAAAGAGCCTATCCCAGAGACAATAGGCCTTCCTGGAGGATTAAGTGGGTCCTTATGGACCTTGGGTAAATGGTAAAAACATGCTATCTTGGGGGCTACTTCATATAAAAATTTGAACTCCTCCATATTAAGAACACTTGTTGATTGAGCTTCTTTTAAAAGGTTACATAGTTCATTCTTAAATTTATTAGTAGGATTGAAAGTGAGGGGCAAATATGTCGTTTTATCACCTAGTAAGCGTAGTGCTTCTGCCAAATAGTCCTTTTTGTTCTGTACCATTATTCCTCCGCCTTTATCGGCGGCCCTAAATACAATGTCACTATCTTCACTAAGAAGTTGTAAAGCATTCCTTTCTTCTCTAGATAAGTTGTCTCTATCCGATTTTATTTTATGTGATGTATTTTTAAATAGTGCTTCAAAATCCTGACATACTAACCTATTGAAGATCTTAATATATTCTGTCTGACTGTGAATGGGATAAAATGTGGATTTGCGTTTCAATGAACAATGCTGAACACAAAAATCGTCACCATCATCATATGTAGACATATTAGATAGATTTAAATCTAATGCCATAGTGTCTGTTTCTAAGTTACCCCCTAAATTCTCTAATATATTGATATCCTCCTCACTAATAATATCAATACCTTCCAATGAATTGTTTACAATATTTTTAGAAAAGTACCTCTTGAGAGTAACCTTTCGAATAATCCTTTTTATAATAATATTTTAAAGTATTTTAGATACATAGACGATATTTTAATTATTTGGCAGGGTCCAAAAGATCAAATTAAAGATTTTATAGCCCATATGAATTCTAATATTTATAATCTGAAATTTACATACGAGAGTTCCCCTGAATCTATTTCATTTCTAGATCTGGTATTATATCACGATGTACAAACTAATAAAGTGTGTGTAAAGAACTTTCACAAACCCACTGATAGAAATAGTTTACTCAACGCAAAAAGTGGGCATTACAAACAGTGGAAGAATAATGTACCACTGGGTCAGTACCAAAGAATTTGACGCAATTGTACTTACTTAGAAGATTTTAATAAGGAAGCAGAACATTTGACTAAAAAATTCGTAGAGAAAGGATATGATATACAACTATTAGACAATGCGAAAGCAAAGGTCCTGCAAATGGACAGGACACAACTCATTAAAGGACAAAATAAGAATAAGAGCAAAGTTAGGAATAACTATGAGGAAGGGAATGTCAAATTCATTACTAGATATAATAACCAACATCAACAAATCAAAAGAATCTTGGGCAAACACTGGGAAGTATTAAAATTAGATCCTGTGCTCCATAATGTTTTAGGGGATAAACCAGGGGTTATTTTCAAAAAAAGTAAAGATATTAAAAATTATCTAGCTCCCACTAAACTCAGACATAATGCAAACAATGGAACATTGACTAATTGGTGTGGGGGACAAGTAGGGCTGTATCCGTGTAAAGCTTCAGAGTGTGTTATGTGTCCCCTCATAGATACACAACATACAAGTTTCTCAAATTCTGATGGCAATCACACTTACAAATGCAAATATAGATGCACTTGCCACTCTACGTATGTAGTATACCTACTCACTTGTAAATGTGGCAAAATCTATGTAGGAAGAACAAAAAGAAAAATAAAGTATAGATTGAGAGAACATATAAGGAACATAGAGTCAGGTTTTGATAATCATAGTGTATCTTATCATTTTAAAATTTGTCACAATCAGAACCCTAATGATCTTAGCATTAAAATTATAGAATGGGTTGCACCAGATAAATGGGATACTAATAGATTGCTTAAGTTAAGACAAAGGGAAACCTTTTGGATAAAAACTCTTGACTGTCTGGAACCCAAAGGGTTAAATATTGAACTAGATATCCAGGCTTTTTTATGAAATTATCAGTTATTTTATGATATTTATTCGCTGTTGTCTTTTGATGTATTTTAACAATCACACATATATATTTTTTAATTTTGGAGTATTATTAATTTGTGTGTATGTATCTTAGCATTTTGTACATAATTTTAATTTTGTGTAGATATATTAATTTGACATTGTGTATTATCAATATAGATCAAGATATATTTGCTCCCACATTTAATGCCACTTTTTAGAAATTGTTTTAAGTATTCACTTTGTATTTATAATATTATTAACTGTCCGATACTCTCTGCTCTCTATATACCTCAACATATAATACATATGAATTACCTGGGATTCATTATCTCTATCCCCCTTGGGTATATAAGGAGTAAAGATGTCTAGCTAAGCATTCTTGACAAAGTCTCGACGATACGAGACGAAACGCGTAGAAGTAATTTGCTTAGCTGTTTTGATCCCTGGCGGGATCCGTAGTCCAGGAGTCGTCAGTGATCCAAGCACTCCTTCAGACGGCTACAGGAAACGTCATTTACCCCGCGACTGCAGAGCGGGTTTGTTTGTAAAGCCGGCGAAGCGGCACTCATACTATAGAAACAGAACTGACCTGTCATACATTCCTGGAAGTACCGCCACAAGGGATCAGCTTTTGGGACATAGCAGTCGGCTAATATATGCATAGACTTATGCACTATCTTGTGAGTGTTCAATTTGTTTTTTGTCAATTGTTTGAATAAACTTTATATACTGCACTTGAGTCTGCGCTTTTCCCCTTCTATCATTTACAGTCTATCTTGTTGGGGACTCTGGAGTCTACCCCTATTTGGAGGAGCAGCGACCGTTTACCTTGTTTGAAAACATATTATTTGGCTTTATTGATATTCATGACATGCAAAGGCTGTAAGTAATTCATCGAAACAGACTATATTTTTTTTACATAGGATGGACTGAAGTATTCATTTAAACACCAATTGAATTATTTACATGATTGTAACGTTTTATGTACTAGGGTATGCATATTGTGCCAATTAGTATTATTTGATATCTAGGCTTCATTTTACCTTATTTCATTTTAAGTTAGCGCCCGGTTGTGTGTCACTTAATAGCACACGTATCTTTTTCTTGGTTTGTAAATCTTCTAACTTCCTGCCGTGCTCTTCGTTCCACTTCTCGGCCGTCAGTGGCTCAGTGTATGGAAGTAATCGGCCTAATGGTAGCGGCAATGGACATAGTTCCGTTTGCCAGCCTACAGCTCAGACTACTGCAACTTTGCATGCTCAATCAGTGGAATGGGGATTACACAGATTTGTCCCCTCTGCTAAATCTGGATCAAGAGACCAGGGATTCTCTTCTCTGGTGGTTATCTCGGGTCCATCTGTCCAGGGGAATGAGTTTCCGCAGGCCAGAGTGGACTATAGTGACGACAGATGCCAGCCTTCTGGGCTGGGGCGCGGTCTGGAACTCCCTGAAGGCTCAGGGTTCGTGGACTCAGGAGGAAGCCCTCCTTCCGATAAACATTCTAGAACTGAGAGCGATATTCAATGCTCTTCAGGCTTGGCCTCAACTAGCTGCGGTCAGGTTCATCAGATTTCAGTTGGACAATATCACGACTGTAGCCTATATCAACCATCAGGAGGGAACAAGAAGCCCCCTGGCAATGTTGGAGGTTTCAAAGATAATTCTATGGGCAGAGGTTCACTCTTGCCATCTCTCAGCTATCCATATCCCAGGAGTAGAGAACTGGGAGGCGGATTTTCTAAGTCGGCAGACTTTTCATCTGGGGGAGTGGGAGCTCCATCCGGAGGTATTTGCCCAGCTGATTCAACTATGGGGCAAACCAGAACTGGATCTGATGGCGTCTCGTCAGAACGCCAAGCTTCCTTGTTACGGGTCCAGGTCAAGGGATCCCCAGGCAGCGCTGATAGATGCTCTAGCATTGCCCTGGTCCTTCAGCCTGGCTTATGTGTTCTCACCATTTCCTCTCTTCCCTCGTCTGATTGCCAAGATCAAGCAGGAGAGAGCTTCAGTGATTTTGTTAGCACCTGCGTGGCCACGCAGGACTTGGTATGCAGATCTGGTGGACATGTCATCCCTTCCACCATGGACTCTGCCGCTGAGGCAGGACCTTCTACTCCAAGGTCCTTTCAAACATCCAAATCTAATTTCTCTGCGTCTGACTGCTTGGAGATTGAACGCTTGATTTTATCAAAACGTGGTTTCTGCGAGTCGGTCATTGATACCTTAATTCAGGCTCGAAAGCCTGTCACCAGGAAAATCTATCATAAGATGTGGTGTAAATATCTTCATTGGTGTGAATCCAAGGGTTACTCATGGAGTAAAGTCAGGATTCCTAGGATATTATCCTTTCTCCAAGAAGGATTGGAGAAGGGATTGTCAGCTAGTACCTTAAAGGGACAGATTTCTGCTCTGTCTATTCTTCTGCACAAGCGTCTGGCAGATGTTCCAGATGTTCAGGCGTTTTGTCAGGCTTTAGTTAGAATCAAGCCTGTGTTTAAACCTGTTGCTCCACCATGGAGTTTAAATTTAGTTCTTAAAGTTCTTCAAGGGGTTCCGTTTGAACCTCTGCATTCCATAGATATCAAGCTTTTATCTTGGAAAGTTCTGTTTTTGGTAGCTATCTCTTCAGCTCGAAGAGTTTCAGAGTTATCTGCCTTACAGTGTGATTCCCCTTATCTGATCTTCCATGCAGATAAGGTAGTTTTGCGTACCAAACCTGGGTTTCTTCCTAAGGTGGTATCTAATAAGAATATCAATCAGGAGATTGTTGTTCTGTCACTGTGTCCTAATCCTTCTTCAAAGAAGGAACGTCTATTACACAATCTTGATGTGGTTCGTGCTTTAAAGTTTTATTTACAAGCTACTAAGGATTTTCGTCAAACATCTGCATTGTTTGTTGTCTACTCTGGACAGAGGAGAGGCCAAAAGGCTTCGGCATCTTCTCTTTCTTTTTGGCTGAGAAGCATAATCCGTTTAGCTTATGAGACTGCTGGCCAGCAGCCTCCTCAAAGAATTACAGCTCATTCCACTAGAGTGGTAGCTTCCACATGGGCTTTTAAAATGAGGCCTCTGTTGAACAGATTTGTAAGGCGACGACTTGGTCTTCGCTTCATACTTTTTCTAAATTCTACAAATTTGATACTTTTGCTTCTCGAAGGCTATTTTTTGCGAGAAAGGACTTGCAGGCAGTGGTGTCTTCCGCTTAAGTTCCTGCTTGTCCCTCCCTTCATCCGTGTCCTAAGCTTTGGTATTGGTATCCCACAAGTAATGGATGAACCCGTGGACTGGATACACCTTACAAGAGGAAAACAAAATTTATGCTTACCTGATAAATTTCTTTCTCTTGTGGTGTATCCAGTCCACGGCCCGCCCTGTCACTTTAAGGCAGGTGTTTTTTATTTTTAATCTACAGTCACCACTGCACCCTATAGTTTCTCCTTTTTCTTGCTTGTCTCCGGTCGAATGACTGGGGGTGGCAGTTAGGGGAGGAGCTATATAGACAGCTCTGCTGTGAGTGTCCTCTTGCAACTTCCTGTTGGGAAGGAGAATATCCCACAAGTAATGGATGAACCCGTGGACTGGATACACCACAAGAGAAAGAAATTTATCAGGTAAGCATAAATTTTGTTTTATCTGTATAGTCACTATCAAATTTTAATAACACAGTAAATAAATGTTTGTTTAACAGTGACAAATATTTTTTTTAAACGTTTCTTTCTTTCTTAAGACATTGTGAGTCCACGGATCATCAATTACTGTTGGGAATATCACTCCTGGCCAGCAGGAGGAGGCAAAGAGCACCACAAAGCTGTTAAGTATCACTTCCCTACCCATAACCCCCAGTCATTCTCTTTGCTTCTAGTGCAAGGAGGAGGTGAAGTAATTAGGTGTCTGATGAGATTCTTCTATCAAGATTTTTTTTTTTAAAGCCAGAGCAGTCTTGCTCTGATCTTCCATTACAAGCTGGGCTTAGCTGTACTCCACATTAGTCAGTAGGGCTGTGGTAGCTTTTAAGCAGTTAGGAAATTGTAAAGTGTGCTTTGCTGCATTATCCTAACATGATGCTGCCCTGGTATAGAAAGCCTGAGTAGGTTTACTCTGTTTTTCTTTTTTCTACAGTCACGCTGGATAGGCTGTCCCCCTGCCGGATGCGGGTAAGTGCTTGGTCTTCTTTTATTTAGGGACTTGCACTTTAGAGAATTAGACTGCAATATTTGGGACATGTATATATCCATGGAAAGGATATTTTAGGCAGGATGCAGGCACTGGTGACCAGGAGGCCTAGGGTTAATACTTTACAGTATTCCCTGATTATGGAATTAGTTTGGCTCATTAGGGGTTAATGGCAGATTTTTTTTTCTGGGTAAATATAATACAGTGTGGACTGGTTAGCTCATGTAAGAGGCCTGCTTCTATGTACTAATCCTATTCAGGAGTCAGTCTTAATTCTGTTTCTAAGATTAAAATCTCTGTGGAGAGTGCGTTCTTTTAAGTGCAATGAGCGACGCAAATTTGGGGTTCATGAGTGGGGTCTCTTTTGTAAATTTATTTATACACTTCTTAGGATGTGTTTGTATTGTGCTTTGCCGCGCTCTGTATTGGGGACTCTTATGACAGAATGAGGCGCTAGGTTATTGTGCTGCGCGTTTCATTTCTGTCCTTGTGTGCAGTTCTTGGAAGTCCCGCCTCTTTCCTCTCGTTGTGGCGAGGAAGCGCCATTTTCGGCTCTTTCTCTGAGCCGGTTATTGGCCCCGCCCCTTTGTCTCTGTTAAGAATGGAGTGAGTTATTGTCTGTGCGGTTTCTCTGGTAAAATACTAGAGGTTCATTGCGATGCTAGTTTCATTCTATCGGACAGGAATCAGAGTGATTTGTCCTTGCCGTTGTTCTAAGACCCTTGACTCGGAGCCCACGGTGGTTAAAAGTCACGCAGCTCTGTATATGTGAATTACATACACTCCTCAGGATGAGCTATAGTTTATAAATTGCCACTGTCGTTGTGCATTAATATTTACTTTAAGTTAACCTACAGTCTATAGAGTTACAGCCTATGATGCTTTTAAGTCTGTTGGTTTGCCTGCAACAGAATCCTGTTCCTATGTAGTTAGGATGATGTCTCTTAAGTTTTTAGGAGATACAACATACAGGTGTCACTCATGCCTTCCTGACAGGTATATACTGTGTATATATTTATATATATATATAACAGGACACAAAATTAAAAAATGTTTAATCCCTGAGCCCAATGTCTCCTTGGATGATGCTGTTCAGGCAATGCCACTGCTTTCTCCTTAAGCGTCCCAATCTTCACTGGTGTCACATGCAGTGCCCTGCGGTTCCTCTCAATCTCCTGGGGGAGTGTATCTGCCTACAGATTTTGCATCTTAGGTATCCTTCTGCGGTATCTGTTGTTTCATCTGTTTTTTCCTTACCTTCAGGGAAAATGCAAGAGGACATTAAAGTTTTCAGATAATAAGGTTGCTGCTTCTGCTGATCAGATTGCTCTCTCGACCAAGTCGGGTGAGAGGGTTTTACTGGTAGTTTCTGAAAGATCTACAGATGCGGACAGTATTATTCCTTCGTCTGATACTGAAGTGGTATCCTTCAGATGTATTCTTATACACCTTTGTGTACTGTTATAGGAAGTTTTAGCTATTTGGTCGACATCGATAAGCCTGTCGTTATCAACCCTTGGAAGTCAGGTACACTTTATCATTCTATAATGTTCCTTCTTATGAAGAAGTGTTTATAGACGTTCTGTGGATATTTTCACAGGAATTAGGAAAGCTTGGGATGCCTTTCTCCCTATCCTCCATCTGTGCAGGAATTTTTCCTGTCGCTAACTCCATTTGATGTTCTGTGCCCTAGTGGATTTTTCTACTATGGCGTAGAGAACTTCGATCTCTATGGGAGATAGCTGTTCCTTTACGGATCCAATGGATAGAAGCGGGAGGTTTATTTGCTATTTTTAAGCAATACCTTGTCTTACCAGACTGGCTGTGATTCCCGGGGGCATGGTGGCTAAGATCTTGGTCAGCTGAGAAGCCTTCTTGTGACTTAGCGGTACAGCCTAGGCATTATATTTCTGCAGTTGCAGATTCAATACTTAATGTTTCATCCAAAATCACGCTTCTGGCGTTTCCCTTCAAAGGATGTTTGGTCTTGGCCTGGCAGACCTATCCTCTGACTTTGCGAAAGGAGGTTGTTCTACCTCTCGCCAAGAGAGTAAGGCTAAAAGGAATTTTTCTTTTTCCTCTTTATGAAATTTTAGTTCAATCTTGGATTTCTCCCAGGGGCAGATTTTTCCTTCTGGAGTATCTGCAATCTAGGAGTGGTAATCCCAGTCCCAGTCTGGGAAAGGGATCTATGTATTTACTTCAAGTTGCTCAGGTTTTGCCCTTCAAAGTATTATCCATTCTCTTTTGGTTCAAAAGGGCCTGTTTATAATGAACATAGACCTGTAGGATGTGTATTATTGTTCTCTTGAGTTTTTCTCAAGTTTCTGAGTTGTCATCCTAGAAAAACTTTTAAGTCTTGGGATATTGCAGTGCCTTTCTGGACTTATATGGTTCATGCGCCTTCAATCAGCAAACTTTCTTTGCCAGAGTTCTTAGCCAGTATACTTTCCCATGGTTGGGAAATTAACCTGGATAAGGTTTCCCTTGTTCTGTCTATGAGCAATGATTGTTGGGGACCTTAATAGATTATCTAGGAGTGTGATGATAGGCAAGCTCTGAAAAAGAGTAACCAGTGTATATGTGTGAACCACAGCTACTGAGATACTAGCAAAACTTAATTTGTTGCAGAGAGTTCAATGAAAAATCACATAAATTACTACAATAGCAATGTGACATTTCAATATGGCAATCATAGCAAATGATAGAAGGTTGTGTTGCATAAATTGTCCTATGGCTGCCACCTGTGAGAGTTTCACAAAATAAATATGCAGCAGTACAACCAGGTGCAACAGACCATACAAGTGTTAACACAGTATATGAATATAAGAGTCACGAATGAGAATGTATATGCATAGTAAATCAAATGGAATACGCTCAGAATACATTAACAAGTGGGGGAGAGGAGCGGTACCTGATAGAAAAAGTTGCTTTGCCTACATACACTGATAAGAGATGCGATGGAGCGTGGCAGGCTCGATACACACAGCAGCTGTTAGATGGTGTGGAGATGGCGTGTGACATCACTGCAAGTTTTTCCGGTGAGCAGAGTTCAGCTGAAGTGATCAGGTCAGGAGGTGAGTTGCTGAGCAGTAACCGTATACGCAATAGGAATGCAGAGTGGATGTCTGAAGCAAAACAGGAGGAGACAGCACATCAGTCGAAAATACCAGGCAATTAGTTAGGGAAGCTGTGATCTCTTTTAACTGCTGGAAGGATGACAGATCTTAAAGGGGCAGTACTACAGCAAAATAAATAGTGTTGAAGTCCATATCTGAAAGATATTAGGTAACAATAAGTGTATAAACGTGTCAAGGAGGTTTCTAACTGTGTTCAGATAATCAAGGCTTTATTCCATCCTCTCTCTGCAAAATGATTCGGGAGAGTAGTTATCACCCTGGTCCTTAATTCTACTATCCGGCCTATAGCAAGCCATGTGCTCCAGGAGATAGTTTTCCATCTTGCAACCAGAGGTTGGAAGTTTGGATTTAGCTGCTGTTGTTTTTCCTTCACTTTTTAAGTGTCTCTCTGTATGGAGGGAATTGGTCTGATGATCCATGGACATCATTCCCTTTGTTATTCTCAATGAAATGGAGAATTTTCGGTTCTGTCGCAAAGGATTGATTGAGATAGAGATTCTCTCCCGTAATGGGGAGTTTCCATCTTAGGACGAGTGCGTCTGGAATCCTTCCTGGGTTATGTCTCACAGACATCACCCTGCTGGATTGGGATGCAATCTGGGATTTGGCTAAGTCACAGGTATCAGAAACGGCTACTCTCTTCTTTCTCATCTTGGAGTTGAGAGCGATTTTCAGGCTGTGACGGCTTGGCTTCAGTAGTCTTTAGCTTGGTTTCAGTCGGACAATATCACCTCAATGGTTACATCAACAACCAGGGAGGAGCTTGGAGTTCCTTTGCCATATAGGAAGTGACTTGGATATTCAGTCGGCGGAAGTCCACTAATTTTGTCTATCGACCATTTTCTTGCTAGGTGTGGACAACCGGGAAATGGAAACCGCCGGAGATAGCTCAGCATGCTAAGGCACTGTGGCTGAGCTCTGTAACAACCCAAGGGTTGCAGGTTCGATCCCCGGCGAGTTCCACTCAGCCTTTCATCCTTCCGAGGTCGATAAGATGAGCAGAGCTTTGCGACCCTTACGGGTGATTAGCCGCGGATTCGGAGCAGACAGACTTTTCATCCCGGGGTGTGGGAGCTCCTTCCGGAGGTGTTCTCCAGCCGGACCCTCAAATGGGGGGTGCTGGAACTGGAATTAAGAGTGAGATGCTCTGGCGGTCTTGGATTTCAGGTTGACATACCTATTTTCCTTCATTATTTTCCTTCCACGAGTTAGTACTCGTGTCAAGCAGGTGAGAGCGTTGGTGGTTCTCTGCCCTGCGTAACTCCGCATGGTCTGGTATGCAGATCTAGTAGAGATGTTGTCTCTTCCATGGAGACAGCCTTTTAGGAGGGTCCTTCTTCTTCAGGGTCTCTTCCTTCATCCATTTCTTATTTCTCTGAAGCTTACTGCTTGGAGATTGAACGCTTTTTTTTTTTTTTAAAGCTAAGCATGAATTTTCAGAATCGGTTATTGAGACCTGGGGTCAGGCTCATGAGCCTGTCCCTAGGAAGATTTTCATAAGATATGGCGTAAATATATATTTATTGGTGTGGATAATCTTTGAGTAGGGTCAGGATCCCAAGGATCTTATCTTTTTTTCAGGAAGGCCTGGAGAAGGGGTTATCTACCAGTTCCCTCAAGAGTCAGATTCCTGCTATCCATTCTGCTGCACAAGCGTCTGGCAGAATGCTGGACGTAAAATCCTTTGGTCAGGCCCTGGTTAGATTCAGGCCTGTGCTTATATCAATTGCTCCACCTTGGAGACTTATCCTTGTTCTGTAAGTTTTACAACAAGGCCCGTTTGAGCCCCTGCATTCTATAGATATGGAGTTTTTATCTTGGAAGGTTTTGCTTTTCACTGCTATTTCTTCTGCTTGGAGGGTTTCTGAACTCTCAGCTTTGCCGTGTGACTCTCCTTATCTCATATTTCATGCAGATAAGGCAGTTCTTCGTACCAAGTCATTTTTTTTCCTAAGGTTGTTTTCGGACAGAAATATTAATCAGGAACTTGTTGTTCCTTCTCTCTGTCCTAATCCTTCTTCCAGGAGTAGGTGAGGACTCTTAAATTCTTTTGCAGGCGACGATGGTTTAGTCAGTCTGCTGCTTTGTTTGTTTGCCTTTCTGGGAAATGTAAAGTACAGAAAGTTTTTGCCTCTTTTCTTTCTGGTTAGAGGTAT
The DNA here is from genome assembly GCF_027579735.1 of Bombina bombina. Lineage (NCBI taxonomy): Eukaryota > Metazoa > Chordata > Amphibia > Anura > Bombinatoridae > Bombina > Bombina bombina. Next base: position 1,088,977,617 of record NC_069502.1, read on the forward strand.
TAGTCGTTTGGTGTTCGAGACTGCTGGCCAGCAGCCTCATGAGAGAATTACAGCTCATTCCGCTAGGGCTGTTTCTTCTTCTTGGGCCTGCAAGAATGAGGCTGCTTTGGAACAGTTTGCAAGGCTGAGGCTTGGTCTGCTTTGCAAACTTTTAAAAATTCTATAATTTTAATACTTTTGCTTCAGATGAGTGTCTTTTGGGGAAGGTTTTTCAAGCAATGGTGCCTTCTTTTTAGGTTACCCGGCTTGCCCTCCCTTATCACCTGTGTCCTCTAGCTTGGGTATTGATTCCCAACAGTAATTGATGATCCGTGGACTCACTGTGTCTTAAGAAAGAAAATAAAAATTTATGCTTACCTGATAAATGTATTTATTTCTTGACACAGTGAGTCCACGGCCCTCCCTGTTTTCAGACAGTTTTTTTTGTAAGCCTCAGGCACCTCTGCACCTTGTGTTATTTCCTTTCTCTCCTTTTCCTTTGTTCGAATGACTGGGGGTTGTGGGTAGGGAAGTGATACTTAACGGCTTTGCTGTGGTGCTCTTTGCCTCCTCCTGGCCAGGAGTGATATTCCCAACAGTAATTGATGATCCGTGGACTCACCGTGTCAAGAAATAAATAAATAAATTTATCAGGTAAGCATAAATTTTATTTTTTTAATGGATTAATAATTTTTTTTTATGCAGAATTATCCTTCAGTCCTGATAACAGCTTATAAAAATGATCAACGAATTCCACTAGATGGATTGTTGAGATTTATGACAAAGCTTCGGAAAGCTGTTGCAGACTATTACCAAAGCTCACACCTGCCAGGTAATTGGATTCAAATAATCTTTTATAGAGGAATTGCGAATAATAATAAAAGTACTAATAACAATATTAGCAGTAGACATAACAAAAATATTAATAAAACCAACACAAATCCTCCATTTCACTAGTATGCAAGAGTCTTGAGTGCTAAATATATAACATTATTAAAAACATTGTTGTAGACACTAAGGTCATATTGTGTGTAAGATGTGTTCAGATTTCAGAGTATACCAAAACAGGAAAATTTTATTATTTAACCCCTTCCCACCATTAGGGTGTTCCATGCCTAACTTATTGCGCTGGGCTTTAGCGCCCTTAGGACAGCATGGAACGTCCTAGGCTGTCATGAAGTATCTGCAGCTTTCTAAACGATCACGTGATTTCAGTTTTTAATTATTTGTTTACATTTGTGGACAAATAAGTCCAGACGGGAAGGGGTTAAAATGTGATTTATTTCTTTTTAAACCACATACACCATCATAGACACTATGTATAATTTTTCTTAAAAAAAAAAAATGTGTAGTTTTCTGGATCCTTTATCTCTGCAGGTGATGTATAGAGGTGTAGAAAAGCCTTGACAATCTGTATATTCTTTCATTTTTGGGTAATGTGCTGTTTTGTTGATAATAATCTATTGTTTATATCTTCAAAACAAAGCCCTGTTCCAACTGCTTTCAGTTTCTCTCCAAACAACTTGATGTTCTGAATGTGCTGTGCATTTAAATCTGGGTGTTCTGTTTGATTTTTGTACTGTATTATGGTTTATATAAATAAATAGCACATCAACAGCTTTGCATTTCTTTGTGATTTATAAAGTGTCTCATTTTAGTTGCTTGATGTCCAATTTGTTCTCAGAATCTAGGATACCGAATTTATATCTAGATATCCAACCAGGTGGTAGCCATTGTGATTCATTGTCTTGGGAAGAAAGTGTAAAAAAGGTATGTTAAAATCTCCGTTATGCTAGCATCAAATATTGTAATTATATATACTGATATCTGAATCCAATGTTGAACATAAGTTAATGTGGAATTATTGTATTATGCAAAATAAAAATAAAAAGTTATGTGTGATTATCAAATGGTCTTTATATCTCTATAATGAATACTTTTAGAGAACTGTAATTACTATAATACACTGGCATTTCTTTCATAAGGTGGTGGGAGTCCACAAGCCATTATGCCTGGGATTCAACTACTGGCCACTAGAAGGAGACAAAAATTCCCAAAGCTCTTAGTGCACTTAAACCCTCCCACCTCTCTGGTATTCTTTTGCCTCCACAGGAGAATGGTGAAGAGTTGAGGTGCTCCAGATTCTTAGTTGAGAGGGGTCCTCAGACTGATCTGAGGCCCATTGTCCCATGAGAGCTGCTAGTGAGAGACAGAGGGGAGATTGGAGTATTGGGTAGTGACATAATCCCTCCCATTGAACAAGTTGGTCACAAGCCTGCCACAGATGTCATGGAGACCGTCCCTTAGTCTCCTCCTGTTGGGTCATTAATTTACTCCACACATAGATCCTTTACTGTGACATACACAGCACTGGATGGGCTCTCTACCAGAAGCAGTCTATTTTGCAGCCAGTATGCAAGATAGAGTGGGTGCATCTGAGGTGAATAGAGCAATTTCTTGCACCCACATCGCCCACAGGCTGTTAGTAGATACACAGACTAATTTCACCTTTATTACTTGGACATTTCATACTTAGTCTAGTAATTATGGAAACTTTAATATGTGTTAATAGCTGCTATGTAATATTCAGCTAATTCACCTGGGAGTTACATCACAATGCAACCTTATACCCTCTTTTATATACCCAGTAAAAGGGATTTAACTGTTTGCTGATGTGAGGGGTTTTTTTTTTGGTACCCAGGTAAATCTTTATGTAACCTCTGCCTATGCCCAACTGCAATAATATACCTTAGCAATGCACACAGAGAAATGTCATAAAAACTCTTCCGGATCATCTAATGAGAACTTTAGACAAAACCTGGTTATGGCTGTCAGTGCAGGAGAAAACAAAGTACTAGATATGCAAGGATTAGACTTTGTTACTACTGAAAGGGAGTCATAGATTGTCCAGCGATTAGCTGCCTGCAAGATTTATAGCTATCTCTTCCTTTTTTTATGTCTTCTAAGTTAAACCAGATAAGGTCCACAAAGAAAGGTCAGTATGTGTGTTTGTATATCTTGGTGTGTTTATAAAGTCAGCTTCTTTATGATTGTCTAGTCCAGGGGTCAATAACCTTGGCTCTCCAGATGTTTTAGAACTACATTTTCCATGATGCTTAGGCAGCTTAAAGACACTTAAGCATCATGGGAAATGTAGTTCTAAAACAACTGGAGAGCCAAGGTTGCTGACCCCTGGTATAGTCTGTTAATATGATAATAAAAATAGGTGGGGTTGGAGGGTAAAGCAGCAGATTTTTGTGTGTCTCTTGCACAACACAGAGCCTAAACATACCACTGGTGATATTTGCACAGAAACTAATTATAGCTGATAAAACTGCTAGTATGACACACTTTTCTGAGTGTACTTGATTAGGAAACTGACCAGTGAGTACAAGGGAGGGATGCAACCCTATGATTTCCTTGTCTGGGTTTCCATTAGGTTAGCGATTTACTTGACCACTGGGGTAAAGCAACTTAAGGGTCAAACATGCCTGATACAGATTAACATGTGGTTGTTCTGATTGTGAAGTGATGTTGCAGAACACACAATGCTAACTGTTGTTATATTGCTCTATAGTTTGATATTATTATACAATGCTGGACATCATACCTAAGATCCACAAGCAAACAAGTGTTAAAGGTACATGAGACCAAAAAAATATTTAATGATTTAGATCTCCCTAACAGGTCAGTTTTTGAGGATATCTGAACTCTAGAGCGCAGGTGAAATAATCAGCTGATTAGTAAACATGGTTATTAACCTGCTCTGACCCAAGGTAATTCTAAAAAATCTGGCCTGTTAGGGAGGCCTTAGGGCAGGTTTGAAATCCAGTGATTTAGATAGAGCATGGAAATTTAAACAACTTGCTAATTTACTTCTATTAAATTTTCTTCGTTCTCTTGGTGTATTTTGTTGAAAAGCAGGGATGTAAGTTTAAGAACAAGCCATTTTCTGGAGCACTATATGGCAACAGTTTTACAGGAATGTTATCTGTTTGCAAGAGCACTAGATGGCAGCACTATTTCCTGACATTCAGTGCTCCAGACACCTACTTGGGTATCTCTTCAACAAAGGATACCAGGGGAATGAAACAAATTTGATAACAGAAGTAAACTGGAAACTTTTTAAAATTGTTCACTCTGGATCACAAACGAATACATTTTGTGTTTCATATCCCTTTAACACATATTGCGGGTATGTAGCATGCGCGTGTTTGGAGATCTATATGGCAGCAGTTTTAAAAGAATACTTTTGAGCACTTTCCCGACATGTTACATTGTTTAAAGCATTCTTGCAAACGTCTTGCAATAGTTCTCTAGACATGTTCACACTCCTGAGCCTACATACATGCTTTTCAATAAAGTATACTAAGAGAACTAAGCCAATTTAATAAAAGAAGTAAACTGGAACTTTTTTTTAAATTGTTCGTTCTATCTAAATCATGGGTTTCATGGAAATTTAGGTAAAATCAGACAAGATAATACTTTACGCAGCTTGTGAAATAAATTATGAGCGAGTATGTATTTAACAGTCATTTGGGATTAATCATGAAATGTTCTGCTTATTTTAGGTGGCGATGCATCTTGCTTTTCTGCATGAAGAACTGAAGCTTAATAAATTAAAAAGGTTGTAAAAAGATATCCAAACTGATTACTCATCTAATTATAAAACAATTGAAAAGACGCTGACCACAGACTTCTTAAGCTGGAAAAACAAATCAATATCTTGGATAGGCAGAATAAATGTTGTAAAAATGAATATTCTACCACAACTTCTCTATCTATTGCAAACTACACCCATACACCTCCCCATACAATATCTTAACCAAATACAATCACTAATAGAGCAATACATCTGGCAGGGCTCTAGGCCCAGAATTGCAAGAAAGAAAATGTGCTTGCCGAGGGACAGGGGAGGGTTGGGCGTACCTAACATTCTCATTTACAAAGAGGCTATAATGCTGCACAGGTTATTGGACTGGTGCACTAACAATAAGCAATGGGTCCAGATTGATAGGCGCTTACTGGATCTATGCAACGCAGGACTAGCAGCCTGGATACCTCACAAACACAGACCAACTAACATTGCACAATACCCACTCCTCACGGACTTCTTCACAACATGGGATATATTAATGAACACATCCACTAACATCTCCAATATCCTGCCCCCCATATCCTCCATATGCCATAACCCAGACCTGCCGTGGATTTATAAAGATACTTCACTAGAAGTCAGCTGCCACATTAAGGGTAGAACAATATCGCTCTTCCGCAAAAACAAAACACACAGAAGCCTATCCGCCATCTAGGAGATGCACCCCGAAATATCTCTGAATTGGTACGCCTATTCCCAAATCTGCCATTATGTAGACACTCATCCCAAGAAGCACCACCTAATTAGAAAATGTACCCCATTTGAGACCCTATGTCACTTAGAAAGCACCCCAAAACACGCCATCTCAAAATTGTTCAAACTATTACTAATTAAAGAACCACAACTGTTGCCTTCATACACTAACTCATGGGACAAGGAACTGGGCACTAGCATCGCTACCAATTGTCTGACTTTAACACCACAAAGTGCTTGTCAGTATCCACAAGAGTCCTTGAAACCAATTTAAAATTTTTACCGAGATGGTATCTAACCCCCAGCAGACTACACACTATTTACAAAACAGTAAGCAACAAGTGTTGGAGGGGATGTGGAGAAGTAGGCACTCCCACACATATATGGTGGCAATGCAATAAATTAGATGCATTCTGGTTAGCAGTTCTCGAGCGCATGTCAGACATAATAGGCAAACAGCTGCCAAATGACCCACAGATTTTATTATTTTTACTCCTACGCAAGCTGAATGACAGTACTGTTAGAGACCTACTGATACTTATGCTAAACAGTGCCAAATCCTTAATTTCAAGATATTGGAAATCCCACAAAACCCCGACAGAGAAAGAGTGGGAGGACCAGGTAGAGAGTTTCCTACAAATATTATGGCGAATGAGAGGGCGCTAATAGCTGGGTATACTTAACACACCTAATTACTGAGATTAAATCAAAACAAAGAATAAATCATATACGGTGCATTTTTCAATCTTTTACTAGTGGAAATATCCCTGATACATAAATTCATAAAACAGTATATGAAAATAATAAAAAACACATGAATTAAAATTAAATACAGTATGTGTGACTAATGCTGTTGGAATACCACCCTGATATATAAAAATATATTAGTATAATAAGCGCTTTTAAAATTGCATTGATCAATGTTTGATTCCTTAAAATAAATGGTTTGTTCCTAAATATAAGGGACAGTCTTTTTAGTCCTTATAAATTTCAAACGGATAAAATCCCTTTTAATTGTATGGTTTTTGCATACAAAACTATCAGTGTGATAAAATTTTCTGGATAAAAGTAACAAAATGTTCCTTATTTACGACACTTTGTATCCTTGCTTGGTTATATGTATAACTTTAACTCACAGAAGGTTGCAGCGACTGTATCCCGATGTCGCTGTGATGTATTTCATAGACTGTGGTCTTTAATCGTAACACTCTCTTTGCGTGTGGGCCGCTTTATGTGCTGCAGCTCCTACCCTCTGTCACAGGATTCTCGACTCCCTCCGTGGGGAGGTTACCGGCAGAGGTACGCCGCTCTTTGCGTGTGGATATCTGATGAGCTGTTAGCTTTTTGTTTCCAATACTCACAGCTCCCTGATTGTAACAAGCAGTCTTGGTTTTCGAAAGTGTGATCCTCGAGGTGAATGGGCACCCGCTCTTAGCGTTAATACGCGCGGGTAAATACTAGGTACCTAGTGAGTTTGGTTCTGGTAACAGGCAACTTCAACTTCTACGCGTTTCACCCATGTGTGTGGGCTTTATCAAGATGAGAGTTTCCTACACCTTGAAAGGTACCATCACCTCCATTCGGGTTCATTAGTTACACACAAACTCAGAATATTATTATGGAATCAGTACAAAGAACGACACAATCCTCACTATCCCTTACATTAGGACTTGTCCTCAGACAGCCTTAAAGCTTACCGCCAATACCCTCTTGCGGATAATGTTAATAAATGTAAACTGTCATACAAGTATTATTCTCAAAACTGTAATGCAGAAACTCAGCTTACCCAGGTTCTTGAACTGATCCTATGTTATTTACGCTTTGTAAACATCTGTTATTTTTTCAAAATAAAAACTTTTTAAAAAAAAAAAAAGGTTGTAAAAAGAACCAAACATTTATGTAATTATTTTTTATATTATTTCTATTTTTAAAGCAGTGTATATAGAGAGGAGGCAAAAATCAGTTATTTGAAGTTTGTGTTAGACCAAAGAGAAGAGACAGAGCATATTATTATTTTAGAATTAAGTGTTTAAATCAGATTAAAGTACAAATCTGCCTTACAGAAAGGAAGACTTTACAAGGCATTAGACCTGCTAAATTCTGTAAATACAGGATGTCATTTTTGTTTGTTTTCTTTTCCTCAGCTGTGATGTTCCAAATTGAGGGCTAGATTACAAGTGGCGCGATATTGTTAGCACAGGACACGAGAAGCAATATGTCGCCCGTACTAACGCGTGCATATTGCAAGTTGAAAGTAAACTTGTTTACTCGAGCGCAAACAAAATTAGTACGCTTCCGGTTTGCACAAGTGAAGACCTAGCGTAAAATGTTGAGAGAAAAAAAAATGTGCACCAAACAACATAAATACAATAAAATAAAGTGTTACACTAGTATTTTTTTTTATAATAATGTTAAAAATATAAAAAACTCAATTAGTATAATAGATTAACCCCTTTAGGTACTATCAGCATATAGATTTATAAGGCTTGCCCACCACCAGCATTGTAGGAAATTATACACTTCCCAGTCCCAGAGCAAAGTGACAGCACATTTCCTTAATGATAATGCCATTATACACAAGTAAAGTTCTTCATATATGATATATGATGTATAATAGCATTATGATAGTCACAGATATGAAATAAAGATTACAAAGCAACTCAAGTAGGAGATCTCAGCTTATAAGTGCCTTTGATGGTGACAGGACACAGGAGCACTAGTAAGGGTAATCAGACATCCAGCACTGACTGCTATTACAGGTGAGCAGTCTCCTTTTACCCACTTGCAGATGCTGAAGTGAGAAGGGAAAATACATTAGGCTCGATTTATCAAGCCCTTGTCTCCCCTTCAACTGCTGGTTCGCACAAGCAAGTCAGGATTTATCAACACAGTTGTCAGCAGACCGTCTCTTAGGTGGAGAATTTCAATCTCCCCGGTCTCTTCCGGTCCTGTGCATCCCTGCCCGTTCACAACCAATCGCGCCCTGGCAGGGGGCGGGTTGCACAGGGGCGCTTGTGTGCAATGGAAAATGCAGGCAGCTAAATATTTATGCCCCTGTCTGCCCGTGGATGAAAAATTGAGCCCATTGTGCTAGAAGAAGTTCCTGCATGAATACAGGAACTAGTATTGGTTTTTTTTTTTAACAAACACAGTAAGGGCAGCAGCTACTGCCAGCAAAATACATTCTTAGTTAGTGTGCTCACTCATCAGTATTATAAACAGTAAATGAGTGAAAACATTTAAATCAGCAAGATAATGTAAGCTAAAAGTCACTATGTAATTCTACCTTCAGGGTGTCATCTCTTCCTCTATCTAGTGAAGCCTGCACTGCTGGGAGGTGGTGGAACCCAGATCACAGAAGCAGAAAGTGTGAAGCAGAGCTGGGTGCCCTGCATTATGCATAAAAAATACTCACTTATCATGGAGCTGCAGCTCCACCAGCCTTTAATTTAATCTCGCCCTGCCTGTGCCCCTGGGAAGTGCCTGCCCGCCCCTTAAAACGGCCCTGGTGAGCAGATGCAGTCTGCAAAACTGCAGTGCGATGCGGTATTGATCATCGCCGTGGCCCGGCCTGACGCTCTATACAGCCGAGTGGCTGCCTGTATACAGAGCACTGACATAAAGTAATTGCAGGAGTGACAGAGCCCATATTGCATCCGGTGTCACACCTGCCCGTGTCACCCAGTGCAGTCCGCAACACCCCAGTGACACCACTGTACCCATACCTGAATATATTCATATAGATATATATATATATATATATATATATATATATATATATATATATTAAAAATGAAAATATTCTCTTCTATGTGAAGAACATTGGAATGTTAAATATTCATAACTACCTTCAGGTTTAGCAATGTAGGTCTAACAAAGTGTCGGTTAGAGCTTTTATTTGAAAGATCGCTTCATTGAAGTCTATGCGGAGAAGAAGTTAATGCTGCTGCAATATCCGTACTCCTGAAGTTAGCACACATTGGGTTTCACTTGCTCGCAAGCAATTTATTTGGAACCTCTAATACATGATCTAACCCGTGCAGATTAAAAGTTTACTTCCAGCAGTGTTTGCGCATGAGCGAAAGCTCTAAATAGTGCCCCACTTGTAGTCTATCCCTAAATCTGCAACTTCTAAATAATTAAGGCATAAAGGGATATGAAACTCAAATGGTTCAGCCAGAGACATTTCTATTATCAAATTCACTCAAATCTCTTTGCATACCTAGGTGAGCTCAGGAGCAGCAATGCACTGCTGGGACCAAGCTGCTGATTGGTGGCTACACAAATGGCTCTTGTAATTGGCTCACCAGATTATTATTATTATGTATTTGTATAGTGTTGCCAAGTTCCGTAGTGCTGAAGCAGATGTGTTCAGCTAGGCAACAGTAGTGTATTGCTGCTCTGGAACTGATTTTAACTATTTGTTTTACTCATTTACAGGGGTTGAACATACAGGGGTCAATCATAATCATTTCTAAAAGCTTATCAAATGATTTATCTATAAAAAATATCCCCTTGACTTTAATGGTAAATTTAGTAGAAATAGCATTAAACTTTTCTAAAGGATTGTGATCGACCCAAAGGGAAAATAATAATATATAAGTAAAAGAGCAATTGTAACATATGTAAGCGTTTTGTTATCTGTCAGCTCTGAATGGAGTATCCCTACGTCCCAGTGACAAGTTCCAAGGCCTGAAGTTACCCTTCAATTATGTCTACTGAAGATCGTGTTTATAGTGTAAATGCAATATAATTTGTATATTTATATTTTTTTATTTTAAATAAATATTTTGATGCCTTCTAAAACTAATGTCTCAGTTCTTTTTTTTTTTTTAAACATTTGTAACTTAATGGCATACACCTAATTAGGCTAGCATCTTTTTCCACTGCTTTGGACATAACATTTATATAAAGTGTCTGTAAATACAGTCACTAATAAAGAGTATTATATACATTATATTATTAGCACCTAACCATAAGCAAAGTCCTTTGGAAAAATGTACAGCATAAACACTCTTATTTTAAAGCAATAACATCATTTCTAGCTGTACTTGAAATAATCAGAAGGCAGGTCGTACATTCTATGCCGAGCTGTACCACCTCCTTCATAACTGTGTAATGTATACTGTACTGTCATGCGGCAAAGGGATACCCCTATTGACCAGCTGCGCATGAGTAGTTCTCCCTGCATCTTTATGCTCTGACTTGGCGTGGCGCATGCTACATGCAGCACAGCTTGGAATAGGCCACTGGTTTTCAAATCGGTCATCAGGCCTCCCTAGCAGGCCAGATTTTTGAGGATATCTGAACTAGAGCACATGTAAAATAATCAGATGATTAGTAAATCACACAAGGTAATCCTGAAAATCTGGCCTGTTAGGGTGGCCTAAGGCTAGGTCTGAAAACCAGTGAAATAGGCTGTACCGTCCTCATCACTGACAAAAAAAAATTGAATTAGATATGGAAAGATCAGCTGCTTTGATTGATGAGATTTTTTACAGTAAAATAAGTGTATTTAGATTTTTACTAAAGACTTTGCTTATTGTAATTTTCTAGTTACATTATTTACTTGTCACTATTTGTGTTACATTGTTTACTGTATCTTTAAAGATTAAGAGAGAAATAATATAATACTGGATGGACGAAATATTTTGGGAAAAGAACATTTTTATTTATTCAAATTTTGACATCAGAAACAAAATTTATGCTTACTGGATAATTTATTTTCTTTCGGAATGATGATCGTCCACAGTCCTCCATAACATATAGGATGTATTTCCCGCCACCAGGAGAAGGTCAGGAACCCATACAAGAACATTAAAACCCTCCCACCTCCCATCTCTCTCTTAGTTTCACATATAGCCGAATAGAGCATAGGAAAGGCAAAGCAGGGTCTATAGAGGTGTCATTAGAACTCTGGCCCAACATAAAGCATATTTTTTTTTTTTTTTCGGAAAATGATGATGGTCCACAGTCCTTCATAACATATGGAATTAATACCCAAGCAGATGGTCTTTGTTACGGAAAGGGTGGAAAAAACTTTCTCTGACAATTCCTATTTGCTTGGGAAGAATCAAAAATATCAAAACGATAACATTTGGAAAAAGAATGCAGAGAAAACCATGTGGCAGCTTTGCAAATCTGCTGTTAGATGTTTAGGAGGCGACATACCAAATAAGTCTTGTGAATCACTTGTTTAAGCCAAGATACTAATGATACCTTAGTAGCTTTTTGCCCATTTACAAGTCCCAGAGTAATACCCAAAAAAATAGAAGTTTTTCTGAACTCTTTAGTAGCTTGGACATAGAACTTCAAAGCTCTGACCACATTTAGATTATGCAACAATCTTTCATTAAAATTAGCAGGATCTGGACATAGAGAAGGAACAACAATTTCTTGATGTTATCTGTAGAAACTACTTTAGGAAGAAAATCATATTTTGTACGAAGTACAGCCTTGTCCTTGTAAAAAATAAAAAATGGAGGATCACAAGATAATGTTGACATTTCAGAAACTCTTCTTGAAGAAGAGATTGTTAGCAAGAAAAGTACTTTACAGGACAATAGTTTTATGTCAAGTGCATTGGTTTAAAGGGAGGACCTTGAAGTACTGAATGAACTAGGTTCAAATTCCAGGGAGGAGCAATAGGGGCCGATTTATCAATGTCTGTCCGACATGATACTCTGTAGTGTATCATGTCCAACAGACATCGCTGAATGCAGACAGCATACTCTGTCGGCATTTAACATTGCACAAGCAGTTCACCAGAACTGCTTGTGCAATGCTGCCCCTTGCAGATTCATGGTCAATCGGCCGCTAGCAGGGGGTGTCAATCAGCCCAATCGTATAGGATCAGGCAGATTGCAGACCGCAGCCTTAGAGGCAGCAGATCAGTTATGGAGCAGCAGTCTTAAGACCGCTGCTTCATAACTGCTGTTTTCCGGCGAGCCTGAAGGCTCTCGCGGAAACAGGGGCATCAAGCTCCATTTGGAGCTTGAAAATTCATCCCCATAGACTTAACAACTGGCCTAATTATAAATAACTCCTGGACAAAGTTCTGAACATCAGAAGGTTTAGCCATCTTCCTATAAAGAAGAACAGATAAAGCGGAAATCTGACCTTTCAGTAGCCAATAAGCCCTTGTCAAGGCCATCCTCTAAGAACTGAAGAATTCTAGGGATCTGAAATGAACTCCAAGAGAATCCTTTAAAAGAGCACCACACAAAATATGCTTTCCAAATTTTGTGGTAAATCCTTTGAGTTACAGGTTTCCTAGCCTGTATCAGAGGGTCAATCAGAGAATCAGAAAATCCTCAATGTCTCAAAACTAGGCGTTCAACTTCCACACCGTTAGATTTTAGAAATTTGAGATCCTGATGGAAAAGAAGACCTTGTGATAACAAGTTTTGTCTCAGAGGAAGAGGACATGGAGGCGATGAGGACATCTGTACCAGATCCACGTATCATGTGCTGCAGGGCCAGACTGGAGAAATTTAATATTACTGATGCTGACTCTTGGAAGAACAAACGGGGGAAATAGGTAAGCTAGATGAATGTCCCATGGGCATACCAAGGCGTCTGTCATGTAAGCCCTTGGATCTCTTTTTCTTGCATAATACTTTGGAAGCTTGTGATTTAAGTCAGAAGCCATCAGATTGATGTCCAGTAGACTCCATTTGATCACTAAGTGATTGAATACATGCTGATGAAGAGACCATTCTCCTGTATGAACTGATTGACAACTGAGGTAATCCGCCTCCCAATTGTTCACACCTGATATGTCGCTGACAAGGACCACTGACTACTCTCTGCCCAGGAAAGAATCTGAGATACTTCCTGCATGGCCTGTGATCTGCGGGTACCGCCTTGATGATTTATGTAGGCCACTGCTGTGATGTTGTCCGACTGGAAGTGGATAAACTTACTCCTTCAATAGGGGCCAGGACTGAAGAGCTCAAAGAATCACTCGAAGTTCTAAAATGTTTATTGGTAACCTCGCCAATAGAATGCGAGTTCAATCCTTTTGGCTGATTGGATCAGCCAATAGGATTGAAGTTCAATCCTATTGGCTGATTGCATCAGCCAATAGGATTTTTTCAAGCTTAATTCCAATTGGCTGATAGAATTCTATCAGCCAATCGGAATTTAAGGGACGCCATCTTGGATGACGTCACTTAAAGGAACCTTCATTTGACGGGTAGTCGTCGGAAGAAGAGGATGCTCCATGTCGGATGTCTTGAAGATGGACCCGCTCCGCCCTGGATGGATGAAGATAGAAGATGCCGTCTGGATGAAGACTTCTGCCCGTCTGGAGGACCACTTCTTCCAGCTTGAATGAAAACTTCTCCTGGCTTCGTTGAGGACTTCTTGCCGCTTCGTTGAGGACTTCTCCCGGCTTCGTTGAGGATGGATGTCGGCTCTTCAAAATTGTAAGTGAATCTTCAGGGGTTAGTGTTAGGTTTTTTAAAAGGGTTTATTGGGTGGGTTTTATTTTTAGGTTAGGGCTTTGGGCTGCAATAGAGCTAAATGTCCTTTCTTTCATGTAATTAGCAAGAGACCATGAGCTAGTGACGTATGGGATATACATTCCTACCAGGAGGGGCAAAGTTTCCCAAACCTCAAAATGCCTATAAATACACCCCTCACCACACCCACAAATCAGTTTTACAAACTTTGCCTCCTGTGGAGGTGGTGAAGTAAGTTTGTGCTAGATTCTACGTTGATATGCGCTCCGCAGCAGGTTGGAGCCCGGTTTTCCTCTCAGCGTGCAGTGAATGTCAGAGGGATGTGAAGAGAGTATTGCCTATTTGAATTCAATGATCTCCTTCTACGGGGTCTATTTCATAGGTTCTCTGTTATCGGTCGTAGAGATTCATCTCTTACCTCCCTTTTCAGATCGACGATATACTCTTATATACCATTACCTCTACTGATTCTCGTTTCAGTACTGGTTTGGCTTTCTACTACATGTAGATGAGTGTCCTGGGGTAAGTAAGTCTTATTTTTGTGACACTCTAAGCTATGGTTGGGCACTTTTATATAAAGTTCTAAATAATTGTGTTTAAACATTTATTTGCCTTGATTCAGGATGTTCAACATTCCTTATTTCAGACAGTCAGTTTCATTATTTGGGATAATGCATTTGAATAATCAATTTTTTTCTTACCTTAAAATTTGACTTTTTTTCCCTGTGGGCTGTTAGGCTCGCGGGGGCTGAAAATGCTTCATTTTATTGCGTCATTCTTGGCGCTGACTTTTTTGGCGCAAAAAATTATTTGTTATTTCCGGCGTCGTTCTTGTCACCGGAAGTTGCGTAATTTTTTGACGTTTTTGCGCCAAAAGTGTCGGCGTTACCGGATGTGGCGTCATTTTTTGGCGCTAAAAGCATTTAGGTGCCAAATAATGTGGGCGTCTTTTTTGGCGCTAAAAAATATGGGCGTCATTATTGTCTCCACATTATTTAAGTCTCATTGTTTATTTGCTTCTGGTTGATAGAAGCTTGTTCACTGGCATTTTTTCCCATTCCTGAAACTGTCATTTAAGGAATTTGATCAATTTTGCTTTATATGTTGTTTTTTCTATTACATATTGCAAGATGTCTCAGATTGACCCTGAATCAGAAGATACTTCTGGAAAATTGCTGCCTGATGTTGGATCTACCAAAGTTAAGTGTATTTGCTGTAAACTTGTGGTATCTGTTCCTCCAGCTGTTGTTTGTAATGAATGTCATGACAAACTTGTTAATGCAGATAATATTTCCTTTAGTAATGTTACATTACCTATTGCTGTTCCGTCAACATCTAATACTCAGAGTGTTCCTGTTAACATAAGAGATTTTGTTTCTAAATCCATTAAGAAGGCTATGTCTGTTATTCCTCCTTCTAGCAAACGGAAAAGGTCTTTTAAAACTTCTCATTTTTCAGATGAATTTTTAAATGAACATCATCATTCTGATTCTGATAATGTTTCCTCTGGTTCAGAGGATTCAGTTTCAGAGGTTGATGCTGATAAATCTTCATATTTATTCAAGATGGAATTTATTCGTTCTTTACTTAAAGAAGTCTTAATTGCATTAGAGATAGAGGAATCTGGTCCTCTTGATACTAAATCTAAACGTTTAAATAAGGTTTTTAAATCTCCTGCAGTTATTCCAGAAGTTTTTCCTGTCCCTGATGCCATTTCTGAAGTAATTTCCAGGGAATTGAATAATTTGGGTAATTCATTCACTCCTTCTAAACGTTTTAAGCAATTATATCCTGTGCCATCTGACAGATTAGAGTTTTGGGACAAAATCCCTAAGGTTGATGGGGCTATCTCTACTCTTGCTAAACGTACTACTATTCCTACGGCAGATAGTACTTCCTTTAAGGATCCTTTAGATAGGAAAATTGAATCCTTTCTAAGAAAAGCTTACTTATGTTCAGGTAATCTTCTTAGACCTGCTATATCTTTAGCGGATGTTGCTGCAGCTTCAACTTTTTGGTTGGAAGCTTTAGCGCAACAAGTATCAGATCATAATTCTCATAGCATTGTTAATCTTCTTCAACATGCTAATAATTTTATTTGTGATGCCATCTTTGATATCATCAGGGTTGATGTCAGGTATATGTCTCTAGCTATTTTAGCTAGAAGAGCTTTATGGCTTAAAACTTGGAATGCTGATATGTCTTCTAAGTCAACTTTGCTTTCCCTTTCTTTCCAGGGTAATAAATTATTTGGTTCACAGTTAGATTCTATTATTTCAACTGTTACTGGAGGGAAAGGAACTTTTTTACCACAGGATAAAAAATCTAAAGGTAAATTTAGGTCTGCTAATCGTTTTCGTTCCTTTCGTCACAATAAGGAACAAAAGCCTGATCCTTCCCCTACAGGAGCAGTATCAGTTTGGAAACCATCTCCAGTCTGGAATAAATCCAAGCCTTTTAGAAAGCCAAAGCCAGCTCCCAAGTCAACATGAAGGTGCGGCCCTCATTCCAGCTCAGCTGGTAGGGGCAGATTACGATTTTTCAAAGAAATTTGGATCAATTCGATTCACAATCTTTGGATTCAGAACATTGTTTCGCAAGGGAACAGAATAGGCTTCAAGATAAGGCCTCCTGCAAGAAGATTTTTTCTTTCCCGTGTCCCAGTAAATCCAGTGAAGGCTCAAGCATTTCTGAAATGTGTTTCAGATCTAGAGTTGGCTGGAGTAATTATGCCAGTTCCAGTTCTGGAACAGGGGCTGGGGTTTTACTCAAATCTTTTCATTGTACCAAAGAAGGAGAATTCCTTCAGACCAGTTCTGGATTTAAAAATATTGAATCATTATGTAAGGATACCAACATTCAAGATGTGTAACAGGCTTTCATTAACCCTGTGATACACCTGTGCTTGTAAATGTAATTTTTAGTTAACAATGCATAACTTTGCAAATAAACTTTGTTTATAGCATGCTTGTCTCAATAAAAGCTGCTATGTAATGTTAGATTGCAAATTAATATTGCTATTTCACTTGATAAATATGACAACAGTAAGAAATACATTCTTTCAGAAAGACACTTATAACTTACTATAAATGATAGATTTCTTTTAAATCTATCATGTACAGCTTCTATACATAAAGACTGTACCTTGCTATAAAAGCCTGTTCACATAAATTGTGAAAAATATAATCTTTAATATGCTTATTTTGCAATATATGTATGATTATATTCAAATATATGTTTAAATGATGTACAATGTGTACAATGTATAACTGAATACTTTTATATGTTTAAACAAAAGTCTTTTACAATATAAAAGGTTTTTATTATCTGTCTGCTAACATACTAACAACTAACTAGTTTTAACATAAGATGTTATGTGATTTAAAATGGAGGTTTATTCAACCTTGAATTTATAGCTCTAAAATGGATGCTCCTTGCAATTTAAAGTGTGTATGTCTAAACTCTTGTATAACAGATTATCATGGCCACATTGTTGAAGATAGAAAAAGCTAGACAAGTTTTGTTGATGTTAAAATGATGCTAAAAATACATATAAAAAGAAAACAATAAATGATGACGTCATCCAAATAAAAAACTATAAAAACACCTTGTTGTAAACATGAGGCAGGTGATTCTGACACGATGTTATAGAGCATTTCTAAGGATAAGATTTGGTTGCAAAGAAGTCATTTCGAGTGGTATGTAACAATTGTTATTGAAAGCAAGTTTAAACTAATAGTCTTTTAACTCTGTGTGTATATTGGATTTAAATGAATTTAATTTTATATTACTTCTGTAAGCTGATTTTTCTGTATAATAAAAATTTATTTTTAAACAATGTTATCTACTCAAGTACCATTTCTTTATTGTACTCAAAACTTTATTTGTAAGAAATGAGACCTGTTTCACTGATATAACATTTAAAGTTCAGTGCTTGGAATTTATATTTCAATATAACTGTGCTTTAAGACCTTATAAGTGAATTAGGTGTGAACCACTACAGATGGTAACTATAAGGACTATTCTGCCTTTTGTTCCGCAAGGGCATTATATGTCCACAATAGATTTACAGGATGCATATCTGCATATTCCGATTCATCCAGATCCCTATCGGTTTCTGAGATTCTCTTTCCTAGACAAGCATTACCAGTTTGTGGCTCTGCCGTTTGGCCTAGCAACAGCTCCGAGGATTTTTACAAAGGTTCTCGGTGCCCTTCTCTCTGTAATCAGAGAACAGGGTATTGTGGTATTTCCTTATTTGGACGATATCTTGGTACTTGCTCAGTCTTCACATTTAGCAGAATCTCATACGAATCGACTTGTATTGTTTCTTCGAGAACATGGTTGGAGGATCAATTTACCAAAAAGTTCATTGATTCCTCAGACAAGGGTAACCTTTTTAGGTTTCCAGATAGATTCAGTGTCCATGACTCTGTCTCTGACAGACAAGAGACGTCTAAAATTGGTTTCAGCTTGTCGAAACCTTCAGTCTCAATCATTCCCTTCGGTAGCCTTATGCATGGAAATTCTAGGTCTTATGACTGCTGCATCGGACGCGATCCCCTTTGCTCATTTTCACATGCGACCTCTTCAGCTCTGTATGCTGAACCAGTGGTGCAGGGATTATACAAAGATATCTCAGTTAATATCTTTAAAACCGATTGTACGACAATCTCTGACGTGGTGGACAGACCACCATCATTTAGTTCAGGGGGCTTCTTTTGTTCTTCCGACCTGGACTGTGATTTCAACAGATGCAAGTCTGACAGGTTGGGGAGCTGTTTGGGGGTCTCTGACAGCACAAGGGGTTTGGGAATCTCAGGAGGTGAGATTACCAATCAACATTTTGGAACTCTGTGCAATTTTCAGAGCTCTTCAGTTATGGCCTCTTCTAAAGAGAGAGTCGTTCATTTGTTTTCAGACGGACAATGTCACAACCGTGGCATATGTCAATCATCAAGGAGGGACTCACAGTCCTCTGGCTATGAAAGAAGTATCTCGAATACTTGTATGGGCGGAATCCAGCTCCTGTCTAATTTCTGCGGTTCATATCCCAGGTATAGACAATTGGGAAGCGGATTATCTCAGTCGCCAAACGTTACATCCGGGCGAATGGTCTCTTCACCCAGAGGTATTTCTTCAGATTGTTCAAATGTGGGGACTTCCAGAAATAGATCTGATGGCTTCTCATCTAAACAAGAAGCTTCCCAGGTATCTGTCCAGATCCAGGGATCCTCAAGCGGAGGCAGTGGATGCATTGTCACTTCCTTGGAAGTATCATCCTGCCTATATCTTTCCGCCTCTAGTTCTTCTTCCAAGAGTGATTTCCAAGATTCTAAAGGAGTGCTCGTTTGTTCTGCTGGTATGCGGATCTTGTCCGGATGGCCACTTGCCAACTGTGGACTCTTCCGTTAAGACCAGACCTTCTATCGCAAGGTCCTTTTTTCCATCAGGATCTCAAATACTTAAATTTGAAGGTATGGAGATTGAACGCTTGATTCTCAGTCATAGAGGTTTCTCTGACTCTGTGATTAATACTATGTTACAGGCTCGCAAATCTGTATCTAGGAAGATATATTATCAAGTCTGGAAGATTTACATTTCTTGGTGTTTTTCTCATCATTTTTCTTGGCATTCTTTTAGAATTCCTAGAATTTTACAGTTTCTTCAGGATGGTTTGGATAAAGGTTTGTCTGCAAGTTCCTTGAAAGGACAAATCTCTGCTCTTTCTGTTCTTTTTCACAGAAAGATTGCTAGTCTTCCTGATATTCATTGTTTTGTACAAGCTTTGGTTCGTATAAAACCTGTCATTAAGTCAATCTCTCCTCCTTGGAGTTTAAATTTGGTTCTGGGGGCTCTTCAAGCTCCTCCGTTTGAACCTATGCATTCGCTGGACATTAAATTACTTTCTTGGAAAGTTTTGTTTCTTTTGGCCATCTCTTCTGCTAGAAGAGTTTCTGAATTATCTGCTCTTTCTTGTGAGTCTCCTTTTCTGATTTTTCATCAGGATAAGGCGGTGTTGCGAACTTCTTTTAAATTTTTACCTAAGGTTGTGAATTCTAACAACATTAGTAGAGAAATTAAGGTTCCTTCATTGTGTCCTAATCCTAAGAATTCTAAGAAAAAGTCGTTGCATTCTTTGGATGTAGTTAGAGCTTTGAAATATTATGTTGAAGCTACTAAGGATTTCCAAAAGACTTCTAGTCTATTTGTTATCTTTTCCGGTTCTAGGAAAGGTCAGAAGGCTTCTGCCATTTCTTTGGCATCTTGGTTAAAATCTTTGATTCATCATGCTTATGTCGAGTCGGGTAAAACTCTGCCTCAAAGGATTACAGCTCATTCTACTAGGTCAGTTTCTACTTCCTGGGCGTTTAGGAATGAAGCTTCGGTTGATCAGATTTGCAAAGCAGCCACTTTGCATACTTTTACTAAATTCTACCATTTTGATGTGTTTTCTTCTTCTGAAGCAGTTTTTGGTAGAAAAGTTCTTCAGGCAGCTGTTTCAGTTTGATTCTTCTGCTTATAATTTCATTTTTTTTTATTATAAGATTTAAACTTTGTTTTGGGTGTGGATTTTTTTCAGCGGAATTGGCTGTCTTTATTTTATCCCTCCCTCTCTAGTGACTCTTGCGTGGAAGATCCACATCTTGGGTAGTCATTTTCCCATACGTCACTAGCTCATGGACTCTTGCTAATTACATGAAAGAAAACATAATTTATGTAAGAACTTACCTGATAAATTCATTTCTTTCATATTAGCAAGAGTCCATGAGGCCCACCCTTTTTTTGTGGTGGTTATGATTTTTTTGTATAAAGCACAATTATTCCAATTCCTTATTTTTTATGCTTTCGCACTTTTTTCTTATCACC
The DNA here is from genome assembly GCF_027579735.1 of Bombina bombina. NCBI lineage: Eukaryota > Metazoa > Chordata > Amphibia > Anura > Bombinatoridae > Bombina > Bombina bombina. Next base: position 1,088,998,281 of record NC_069502.1, read on the forward strand.
CCACTTCTTGGCTATACGTTAAACTGATTGGTGGGTGTGGTGAGGGGTGTATTTATAGGCATTTTGAGGTTTGGGAAACTTTGCCCCTCCTGGTAGGAATGTATATCCCATACATCACTAGCTCATGGTCTCTTGCTAATATGAAAGAAAATTATGTTTTTAAGGGCAATGCCCATCCAAATGCCTTTTTCAGGGCAATGGGGAGCTTAGTTTTTTTTTTAGTTAGGATTTTATTTGGGGGGTTGGTTGTGTGGGTGGTAGGTTTTTACTGTTGGGGGGTTGTTTGTATTTTTCTCTTGTAAGGTGTATCCAGTCCACGGATCATCCATTACTTGTGGGATATTCTCCTTCCCAACAGGAAGTTGCAAGAGGATCACCCACAGCAGAGCTGCTATATAGCTCATCCCCTAACTGTCATATCCAGTCATTCTCTTGCAACTCTCAACAAGCATGAATCCAAGGGCTACTCATGGAGTAAGGTCAGGATTCCCAGAATATTATCTTTTCTCCAAGAAGGATTGGAGAAAGGATTGTCAGCTAGTTTCTTAAAGGGACAGATTTCTGCGCTGCCTATTCTTTTGCACAAGCGTCTGGCGGTTGTTCCAGGCGTTCAGGCATTTTGTCAGGCTTTAGTTAGAATCAAGCCTGTGTTTAAACCTGTTGCTCCACCTTGGAGCTTAAATTTGGTTCTTAAAGTTCTTCAGGGGGTTCTGTTTGAACCTCTTCATTCCATAGATATCAAACTTTTATCTTGGAAAGTTCTTTTTTTGGTAGCTATTTCCTCGGCTCGTAGAGTTTCCGAGTTATCTGCCTTACAATGTGATTCTCCTTATCTGATCTTCCATGCAGATAAGGTAGTTCTGCGTACCAAACCTGGGTTTTTACCTAAGGTGGTATCTAATAAGAATATCAATCAGGAGATTGTTGTTCCATCATTGTGTCCAAATCCTTCTTCAAAGAAGGAACGTCTATTACACAATCTTGACGTGGTTCGTGCTTTAAAGTATTATTTACAAGCTACTAAAGATTTTCGTCAAACATCTGCTTTGTTTGTTGTCTACTCTGGACAGAGGAGAGGCCAAAAGGCTTTGGCAACCTCTCTTTCGTTTTGGCTAAGAAGTATAATCCGCTTAGCTTATGAGACTGCTGGCCATCGGCCTCCTGAAAGGATTACAGCTCATTCTACTAGAGCTGTGGCTTCCACATGGGCCTTTAAAAATGAGGCTTCTGTTGAACAGATTTGCAAGGCGGCGACTTGGTCTTCGCTTCATACCTTTTCAAAATTCGATAAATTTGATACTTTTGCTTCTTCGGAGGCTATTTTTGGGAGAAAGGTTTTACAGGCAGTGGTACCTTCCGTTTTAGTACCTGCCTTGTCCCTCCCTTCATCGGTGTACTTTAGCTTTGGTATTGGTATCCCACAAGTAATGGATGATCCGTGGATTGGATACACCTTACAAGAGAAAACATAATTTATGCTTACCTGATAAATTTATTTCTCTTGTGGTGTATCCAGTCCACGGCCCGCCCTGTCATTTTAAGGCAGGTATTTTTTAATTTTAAACTACAGTCACCACTGCACCCTATGGTTTCTCCTTTCTCTGCTTGTCTTCGGTCGAATGACTAGATATGGCAGTTAGGGGAGGAGCTATATAGCAGCTCTGCTGTGGGTGATCCTCTTGCAACTTCCTGTTGGGAAGGAGAATATCCCACAAGTAATGGATGATCCGTGGACTGGATACACCACAAGAGAAATAAATTTATCAGGTAAGCATAAATTATGTTTTTTTACAGGTAAAAGAGCTGATTTCTTTGGGGCAGTGCCCCGCAAAAGGCCCTTTTAAGGGCTATTGGTAGTTTAGTTTAGGCTAGGTTTTTTTTATTTTGGGGGGCTTTTTTATTTTGATAGGGCTATTAGATTAGGTGTAATTAGTTTAAATATCTTGTAATTTGTTTTTTATTTTGTGTAATTTAGTGTTTTGTTTTGTTTTGTAATTTAGGTAATTGTATTTAATTTAGTTAATTGTTTTTAATTTAGGTAATTTATTTAATTGTAGTGTAAGGTTAGGTGTTAGTTTAGGTTAGGTTTTATTTTACAGGTAAATTTGTATTTAGTTTAGCTAGGTAACTTGCCTGTAAAATAAAAATAAAACCTAAGCTAGATACAATGTAACTATTAGTTATATTGTAGCTATCTTAGGGTTTATTTTTACAGGTAAGTATTTTTTTTAAATAGGAATTATTTAGTTATTAATAATAGATTTTATTTAGATTTATTTGAATTATATTTAAGTTAGGGTTAGACTTAGGTTTAGGGGTTAATAAATATAGTATAGCGGCGGCGACATTGGGGGCGACAGATTAGGGGTTAATAAATTTAGGTAGGTGGCGGCGATGTTAGGGACAGCAGATTAGGGGTTAATAATATTTAACTAGTATTTGCGATGCGGGAGTGCAGCGGTTTAGGGGTTAATATGTTTATTATAGTGGCGGTGATGTCCGGAGCATCAGATTAGGGGGTAATAAGTATAATGTAGGTGTCGGCGATGTAGGGAGCGGCAGATTAGGGGTTAATAAGTGTAAGATTAGGGGTGTTTAAACTCAGGGTTTCATGTTAGGGTGTTAGGTGTAAACATAAATTTAGTTTCCCCATAGGAATCAATGGGGTTGCGTTACGGAGCTTTACGCTGCTTTATTGCAGTTGTTAGGCTTTTTCTCAGTCGGCTCTCCCCATATATGTCTATGGGGAAATCGTGCACAAGCACGTACAACCAGCTCACCGCTGACTTAAGCAGCGCTGGTATTGGAGTGCGGTATGGAGCTCAATTTTGCTCTACGCTCACTTCTTGTCTTTTAACGCCGGGTTTATAAAAACCTGTAATACCAGCGCTGTAGGTGAGCAGTGACAATAACGGGCAAGTTAGCACCGCACCCCTCTTACCGCAAAACTCGTAATCTGGCTGCAAGTGTTCAAATTCCATGCCTTCAAATTTTAGAAATTTGAGATCCTTTGAAAAACTAGACCTTGAGACAAAAACAGTCTGGTCTTAAAAGAGACCAAAGCTGGCAACTGGGCATTCGGACAAAGTCCTCATACCAAAACCTGAAAAGCCATGCTGGTGCTATCAGAAGTACATAAGATTGTTCCATTATGATCTTGGAGATCACCCTTTGAAAGAACCAGAGACGGGAAAAAGAAAGCAGGTTGAGAAAACAGAGAACTGCTAAAGCATTCATCCTTTGTGCCTGAAAATCACCAAACCTGGAAAGGTATCTGAACATTCCTGTTCAGGCTAGAGGCCAACAGATCTATTTCTAGAAAAACCCCACATCTGTACAAGTTGAAAAATCACTCCCCTGGATGAATACAATGACGGCTGAAATAATCCGCTTGCCAATTGTCTACATCTGAGATATGAATCGCAGAGTCTTGACCAGAGTTGGATTATGTCCAAGCAAATATCAAAGATACTTCTTTCATGGCTAAAGAACTGCAAGTCCCCTTTGATGGTTGACATATGCCACTGTCTGTGACATTGTCTGATTGAAAACAAAAGTAAAGTTCTCTCTTCAAATAGAGGCCAAGCCGGAAGAGCTCTAAAAATTGCACGGAGTTCTAAATATTGATTGAAAACCCTGCCTCTTGAGGATTCCAAACCCCTTGTGCTGTCAGAGATCCAGAGACAGCTCCCCAACCTGAAAGACTTGCATCTTTTGTGATCAAAATACAGGAAGGACGAACAAAGGAGGCCCCTTTAAACAATAAGGTGATGTTAAACCACCAAGTTAGAGAAAGCTGAGTGTTGGGATTAAAGTATATCAACTGTAATAACTGAGTATAATCCCTACACCACTGGTGTACCATGCAAAAGCTGTAGAGGTTTCATATGAAAATGAGCATAGGAGATTGCGTCCAATGCAGGGATCATAAGACCTAAAACTTTTATGCACATGATCACTGAAGAGAATTATAGAAACTAAAGGTTTAGACAAGCTAAGACCAATTTCATTCATCTCTTGTCTGTTAGAGAAAGAGTCATGGACACTGAATCTATTTTGGAAACCTAAGAAGGTGACCTGAAAAATCAAGAAACTCTTAGGTAAATCGATCCTCCAACCATATACTTGAAGAAACAACGTTAGTTGTTTCATGTGAGATTCAGCTAAAGGAAAAAACTGGACTACTACCAAGACATCGTCTAAAAACACTGCAATACCTTACCCTCTGATTACAAAAAGAAGAACACCAAGAACCTTCAAGAAAAATCTTAGTGCTGTTGCTAGGCCAAATGGAAAAGCAACAAATTGGTAATGCTTGTCTAGAAAAAAGAATCTCAAAACAATAGTGGTCTGGATGATTCGAAAAGTGAAAATAAGCAACCTGTAAGTCTATAGTGGACATTAAATAATCTTGCTAAACAAAAGGTAGAATAGTCCTTATAGTCACTATCTTGAAAGTTGGGACTCTTCAAACGATTTAAAGTTTTCAGATCCATTGGATTGGATCTGTAAAACATCTTCCCTCTTAGGGACAATGAATAGATTGAAAATAGAAATCCAATCCCTGTTCCTGCTGAGGAACTGGTACAATCGCCCCTGAAAACTCTCTAGTTCTAAAACACATTTCAGAAAAGCCTGAGCCTTTACAGGGTTTGTTGCAACATGAAAAAGAAAGAATCTTCCCAAGGAAGGTCTTATTCTAAAATCTATTCGAAACCCTTGAGAAACAATATTCTATTGATTTTGGACTGAACCTGTCCAAATGTCTTGAAATAACTTAATCTGCCCCCCTCCACACCAGAAGAACTGGTTTGAGGGCCGGACCTACATGCAGATTTAAAGGCTAAATCTAGTTTCTTATAAGGCTTGGAATTATTCCAATTCTGAGATAGTCTCTAATTAGAGCCAGAAGCCTTAAGGAAATGAGAGGTTTTCTGTTCTCTATTCTGACAAAAGGAACGAAAACAAATGAGAGATTCAAATTTACCCTTAAATTACTTATCTAAGGGCAGAAAAAACTCCCTTATCCCCAGACATAATGGAGATAATATAATCCAATTGAGAATCAAACAAATTATTACCCTGAAAAGATAGAGATAATAATTTATATTTAGGCACCATGTCAGAATTTCAAGATTCAAACCATAAAGCTCTTCTAAATAGAATAGCTAAAAACATAGATTTGATATTAATCTTAAATGACATCAAATACAGTATCATAAATAAAATGATTCATATATTGAAGTAAAAAACAATGCTTTTGGTAGAATTGTGTTCAGGCATCTTGGTTTCTACAGTAACATCAGAGGAAGGATCAGTTTGAGACATCTCGCAAAATATAACAAAAAAGAAAAATAACATTTAGACAAAATATCCAATTTCCACAATGTAACAGTTTCAGAAAATAGGAAAAATTAATGATAGAATGTTTATAGAAAAAAGTAAAATCAAATCAAAAGCAAGCATCATAGCTCTCTATAAAAAAAGAAAGCAGCAAGCAAAAGAGGGAGAGGCTTAATATAACAAATTTAGGTGGCAAAAATGCCTTAAAATAAATTTTATATATATATATATATATATATATATATATATATATATATATATATATATATATATATATAAATCCCAGTCGGTTTAGCACTCACAAGTCATTTACAGTCTGGGGTGCTCAGCAAAAATAGTTACAAACATTAAAGAAGACAGCAGGCACTCTCCGTGTTATAATCACCATAGTTTTTACTCCAGAAAAGTGACGTTTCTGGGTTTTACCCCCGTCTTCAGACTTAAAGCTCAGTGTCTGCATTTCTACATTGAAAGAGGAGGCTGTCTGTGTTTGTAGTGATAACCAAAGACAGTGACCCAATAAAGTATTGTGAGCGAGTCCCATAAGGATTAATCATTTTATAAAAAAAATTGTCTGCCAGATGCTGATAGTAGTCAATGACGTAGTGATTAGAAACAGACATATTCCATCTTTTTAAATATACCTTCATTGTGCCATATTTAAAGGGACATTGTTTCTTAAAATAAATTATATAGTATATATTTATTTTTAAGAAGTAAAAGCTGTTTAAATTAAAACTAATACTTAGCATTGGTGTTGTACTTCCTTTTAAACTTCACTGGCTGATAAGCAAAACTTCCTCTGTTTTATGGGAGGAGAGGGGCGTGCCTCTACAAGCATGACAAGAAAACATTGATTTATTCAAGAAAAGAACACAAGTTGTTTTTGTTGTTTTTCTATACACAAATACATTTTGAAACGTTTTCTTTTCAATTAAACCAAGAAAAGGTTTTCCACAATGTTCCTTTAAAAACAACCTAGGGATCATGAACACCAGAGAGTCATTTGAGAAAGTTTGATTTTATTGGATCATGAATAATGCATCTACTACATAATACTTACAAATTAGTGAATGGAGATCAACAATATGGGAACTAAGTGATATCCAATAGGAACATACAAAATAGAGACATATGGGATCCAAGCTTACCATATAGATACAAAACACATAATTAGCATGTTGTCATGAATTTTTCATGACAGAACAGATTCCATGTTGTTGTTTTTTGTTTTAAGCTTAACCAGGGTCAGCTATTATTACATTGAATTTTGTTTTCCTCAGTCTTGCTGACTGAGAAGTTTCATATCAATATGTTTTCCATTATTCAAGGTAGTTTACTTGCTTAGGCCCCAGCTAGTCGCTTATTTCTGTAAATAAGTGCAGTTTATAACCTTGATTGTAGTCTAGGAATGTTGGGGTAAACATAAATATAACAAGTATTTTTCTAATATTTTTACCCTATATGCGAGAGCCATCTACTGTTAGAACAATAATATTTCATCTAATTAATTTTATGTTAATTAATTATTAAAATATTATAATTAATGACTCCTCCTAGATGAGAGAATGGGAATATATAGGGTCTAGCCCAATGGGAGGGGGTCGTTTTCCTGGGTTTTTGGAACTGGTCACATAATTTATGGAGTTGGTAATTTGCTAATCGATTACAGAGGTCCAAGATTATTGGATTATAACTGCTGAGGCTAGTTTAGCCTATTCGGACAGACCTACGACCTGACAGTTTGATTCCTGTCTGCAAAGGGGGAATTTATTTACTTTGGTGATGTATGAAAGAAAGTCACTTTAAATGTTAATATCATTAAGATTTACATTTATGTAAAATACCTTTGTCTATTTAATCAGGTAAATTAATTAATTGTTTTATAGCTTTGTGTTTTCCTTATAAAAATTCCTTCCACCTGGTCTTATTTGTCGACAATAACACCGGGTGAATCAGGAATTAGGATAGATTATCATCTGACGGTTTGTCATAATTATTAATCTACCTGATTCTCCACAATTACCTTAGAGGGTTTATAATCAAATATTTGGTTCCTATCATCATGCCAATGTTTGTGTTATTTTGAAAATATGACTTAATTATCTTTGTAGTTTAATCTCTGTATTATTCTGTTTTCCTTGCTATTTGGAGTTATGTTATCACGTTAGTGATTATTATAGAACTGTAGTTTATATCTCTGTAATATTTTGATTGCTTAAGTTTCTATTAAATGCTAATTATTAATAACAAAATACTTTAATAAAGCTAATTTTTGTTATTCATCTGGTGTCGGTAAAATTAATAGACTGATAGCAACTAAAAGGATTCAGATTTGTTTATTACCTTTCATAAATTATAGAAAAATGTGTCATTTAAAATTGCTCCATTTCACATAATATACTTTTATAAATAAAGGTAATATTCATAACATCTTGGAGGCACTGCTGAGATTTGAAATAGTGAGAAATAGAGTAAACCAAGTCTCTATGGGAGGTGCGCAAAGTTCAAAAGGATGTTCAGTATGAGGATGTTCCCAGGGTATTCCGAAGAAGCGGGCAGCACTCTTGTAAAGTGAGGGTGGGTACCTGTAAATCAAAGAGAAAGAGAGAGGCGCCTCATGGGACAGTATCGAAACAACCAAATCAGGTATACAAAGGGACAGCCCGTAATGGGGTATACTCACAAGGAGAGCGGCATATAAGGATGCCTAGTAGAGCGGGACGGGACTACAAGTCGCCCGACAGACGTGCACAGCAGTGCGTGGAGACGTCGGGTCACGGGGTCGGTTCAGCCAATCAGCGGCCAAGGAGAACCAGCATCGAACGTCACAGCTGTTCAAGGAGTAACCTATGCAAGGCTTGACGTATGATCGGCAGGTCATCAGACCAATCAGGATAATGAATCAGGATAATGAAGAGCAAGGAGTGATATGGATAAAAAAACTCGTATTTATTGAGTTAGTTAAAAACAATTGGCATACAGCAACGCGTTTCTCGACCTACGGGTCGTTTCATCAGGCTGATACTGCCTATCTCACAACTTGCTCTACTTATAGTATTTAATGTCCTATCAAATGCTGACCTCACTCACACACCCCTGTAGGGGGCCAATCAGATAACCAAACCCGGAATTGTTTGGTGGCCATTCACATTCGTCCTATGGGTGGGGTGTGTGTGTGACGTAAGCCACATCGGCTTTTAGATAAATTGAAATTAAAAGTGAAAACAATTCATCTTAACATAATATTAACATATATATATATATAACAACTCTGATAAAAATAATAAAATATATACACAATTAATCACAATATTAAACAACTTCTTTGATCCTTGGTGTAACGACTTTGAGTAATAATGACACACTTCATGTATATATATATAGTAGCGTCAATGCAACCAAATAATAAAGAGTTGCGTGATTTCGAATAAACGTTACTATACAAAATGTGTCTTTTCTGGCAAACATGTGTCCTAGTCTCACAGATAAAACAGACCATTAAAGCCTAGCATGGGTCCCTTTGTTTATAATTTATATATATATAATATATTTGTTTCTTATAATTTATATGTTATGCATGCTAGGCTTTAATGGTCTGTTTTATCTGTGAGACTAGGACACATGTTTGCCAGAAAAGACACATTTTGTATAGTAACGTTTATTCGAAATCACGCAACTCTTTATTATTTGGTTGCATTGACGCTACTATATATATATATACATGAAGTGTGTCATTATTACTCAAAGTCGTTACACCAAGGATCAAAGAAGTTGTTTAATATTGTGATTAATTGTGTATATATTTTATTATTTTTATCAGAGTTGTTATATATATATATATGTTAATATTATGTTAAGATGAATTGTTTTCACTTTTAATTTCAATTTATCTGAAAGCCGATGTGGCTTACGTCACACACACACCCCACCCATAGGACGAATGTGAATGGCCACCAAACAATTCCGGGTTTGGTTATCTGATTGGCCCCCTACAGGGGTGTGTGAGTGAGGTCAGCATTTGATAGGACATTAAATACTATAAGTAGAGCAAGTTGTGAGATAGGCAGTATCAGCCTGATGAAACGACCCGTAGGTCGAGAAACGCGTTGCTGTATGCCAATTGTTTTTAACTAACTCAATAAATACGAGTTTTTTTATCCATATCACTCCTTGCTCTTCATTATCCTGATTCATTATCCTGATTGGTCTGATGACCTGCCGATCATACGTCAAGCCTTGCATAGGTTACTCCTTGAACAGCTGTGACGTTCGATGCTGGTTCTCCTTGGCCGCTGATTGGCTGAACCGACCCCGTGACCCGACGTCTCCACGCACTGCTGTGCACGTCTGTCGGGCGACTTGTAGTCCCGTCCCGCTCTACTAGGCATCCTTATATGCCGCTCTCCTTGTGAGTATACCCCATTACGGGCTGTCCCTTTGTATACCTGATTTGGTTGTTTCGATACTGTCCCATGAGGCGCCTCTCTCTTTCTCTTTGAGATTTGAAATAGTTTATTGATTGCCGATATTGCTGTTTTCTTGTGGAAATAATTAGTATTAATTACGTATTTTCTTGCAATTGTATTTCTCCTTTAAGTGAAAAGCAGACTTGAGTTTGTTTTGCTGTCCTTGTGTTGTTTTGAGAAGAGATAACCTTGTTGGCTGTTGTCCCGGATAGGAAAATTGTATTTTGCAGTTAAAGCTACAGTGGGTTATTTGAGCATTTGATTAAAAAAATGTCTGTGTTTGGGGATGTTTCTGGTCATGATAGTAGGTCCCTTTTGGGTAATTCTCAATCTATATCTGATACTGATACAGCGGAAGTTGTGCGAAATAGAGTTTTACATCAACTTTTTTGTAAAGTTAAATCAAAGGATTCTTTTGATAATTGGTATCTGGGTTTGAAGTCAATGATCCGTGACCCAAAATATATTTCTTTCATGTAATTGGCAAGAGTCCATGAGCTAGTGACGTATGGGATATACATTCCTACCAGGAGGGGCAAAGTTTCCCAAACCTCAAAATGCCTATAAATACACCCCTCGCCACACCCACAAATCAGTTTTACAAACTTTGCCTCCTATGGAGGAGGTGAAGTAAGTTTGTGCTAGATTCTATGTTGATATGCGCTCCGCAGCAGGTTGGAGCCCGGTTTTCCTCTCAGCGTGCAGTGAATGTCAGAGGGATGTGAGGAGAGTATTGCCTATTTGAATTCAATGATCTCCTTCTACGGGGTCTATTTCATAGGTTCTCTGTTATCGGTCGTAGAGATTCATCTCTTACCTCCCTTTTCAGATCGACGATATACTCATATATATACCATTACCTCTACTGATTCTCGTTTCAGTACTGGTTTGGCTTTCTACTACATGTAGATGAGTGTCCTGGGGTAAGTAAGTCTTATTTTTGTGACACTCTAAGCTATGGTTGGGCACTTTTATATAAAGTTCTAAATATATGTATTCAAACATTTATTTGCCTTGACTCAGGATGTTCAAACATTCCTTATTTCAGACAGTCAGTTTCATATTTGGGATAATGCATATGAATCAATCAATTTTTTTCTTACCTTAAAATTTGACTTTTTTCCCTGTGGGCTGTTAGGCTTGCGGGGGCTGAAAATGCTTCATTTTATTGCGTCATTCTTGGCGCGGACTTTTTTGGCGCAAAAAAAAATTTCTGTTTCCGGCGTCATACGTGTCGCCGGAAGTTGCGTCATTTTTGACGTTTTTTTGCGCCAAAAGTGTCGGCGTTCCGGATGTGGCGTCATTTTTGGCGCCAAATAATGTGGGCGTCTTTTTTGGCGCTAAAAAATATGGGCGTCACTATTGTCTCCACATTATTTAAGTCTTATTATTTATTGCTTCTGGTTGCTAGAAGCTTGTTCACTGGCATTTTTTCCCATTCCTGAAACTGTCATTTAAGGAATTTGATCAATTTTGCTTTATATGTTGTTTTTTCTATTACATATTGCAAGATGTCCCAGATTGACACTGAGTCAGAAGATACTTCTGGAAAAACGCTGCCTGGTGCTGGATCTACCAAAGTTAAGTGTATCTGCTGTAAGCTTATGGTATCTGTTCCTCCAGCTGTTGTTTGTAATGAATGTCATGACAACCTTGTTAATGCAGATAATATTTCCTTTAGTAATGTTACATTACCTGTTGCTGTTCCGTCAACATCTAATACTCAGAGTGTTCCTGTTAACATAAGAGATTTTGTTTCTAAATCCATTAAGAAGGCTATGTCTGTTATTCCTCCTTCTAGTAAACGTAAAAGGTCTTTTAAAAATTCTCATTTTTCAGATGAATTTTTAAATTAACATCATCATTCTGATTCTGATAATGGTTCCTCTGGTTCAGAGGATTCTGTCTCAGAGGTTGATGCTGATAAATCTTCATATTTATTCAAAATGGAATTTATTCGTTCTTTACTTAAAGAAGTTTTAATTGCATTAGAAATAGAGGATTCTGGTCAACTTGATACTAAATCTAAACGTTTAAATAAGGTTTTTAAATCTCCTGTAGTTATTCCAGAAGTTTTTCCTGTCCCTGATGCTATTTCTGAAGTAATCTCCAGGGAATGGAATAATTTGGGTAATTCATTTACTCCTTCTAAACGTTTTAAGCAATTATATCCTGTGCCATCTGACAGATTAGAGTTTTGGGACAAAATCCCTAAAGTTGATGGGGCTATCTCTACTCTTGCTAAACGTACTACTATTCCTACGGCAGATAGTACTTCCTTTAAGGATCCTTTAGATAGGAAGATTGAATCCTTTCTAAGAAAAGCTTACTTATGTTCAGGTAATCTTCTTAGACCTGCTATATCTTTAGCGGATGTTGCTGCAGCTTCAACTTTTTGGTTAGAAGCTTTAGCACAACAAGTAACAGATCATAATTCTCATAGCATTGTTAATCTTCTTCAACATGCTAATAACTTTATTTGTGATGCCATCTTTGATATCATTAGAGTTGATGTCAGGTATATGTCTCTAGCTATTTTAGCTAGAAGAGCTTTATGGCTTAAAACTTGGAATGCTGATATGTCTTCTAAGTCAACTTTGCTTTCCCTTTCTTTCCAGGGTAATAAATTATTTGGTTCTCAGTTGGATTCTATTATCTCAACTGTTACTGGAGGGAAAGGAACTTTTTTACCACAGGATAAAAAATCTAAAGGTAAATTTAGGTCTGCTAATCGTTTTCGGTCCTTTCGTCACAATAAGGAACAAAAGCCTGATCCTTCACCCACAGGAGCGGTATCAGTTTGGAAACCATCTCTAGTCTGGAATAAATCCAAGCCTTTTAGAAAACCAAAGCCAGCTCCCAAGTCCACATGAAGGTGCGGCCCTCATTCCAGCCCAGCTGGTAGGGGGCAGATTATGTTTTTTCAAAGAAATTTGGATCAATTCAATTCACAATCTTTGGATTCAGAACATTGTTTCAGAAGGGTACAGAATTGGCTTCAAGATAAGGCCTCCTGCAAAGAGATTTTTTCTTTCCCGTGTCCCAGTAAATCCAGCGAAAGCTCAAGCATTTCTGAAATGTGTTTCAGATCTAGAGTTGGCTGGAGTAATTATGCCAGTTCCAGTTCTGGAACAGGGGCTGGGGTTTTATTCAAATCTCTTCATTGTACCAAAGAAGGAGAATTCCTTCAGACCAGTTCTGGATCTAAAAATATTGAATCGTTATGTAAGGATACTTTAACCAATAATAGTGAATATATACATACAGACCTAAGAAGCAAGTCTGTATTTTACCCCAAGCATGAGAAAGGTCCTATAATAGAGACATTTGAGAAATTGATCCTGAGGGACATTGAAAATCTGACTGAGGATAAAATAAATAAAACATATAGCAATTTAAGTAGGAAACAACTAATGATCATTAGCGAATTGGAGATGGATGATATAATTATAAAGCCCGCAGACAAGGGCGGGGGAATAGTCATCTTAGATCGGGCAGACTATCAAATAATGTGTGAAAATATTGTAAAAGATAACGACACTTATAAAAAATTACTGAGTGATCCAACGAAAAGATACAATGAGGAATTAATAAAATTAATAGATTCTGCACATGACAAAGGAATACTTAATGACAAAGAGAGAGGCTATATAGTACCCAAATTTCCAAAAATTCCCCTACTATATTGCTTGCCAAAAATTCACAAAACACTTATTAACCCTCCAGGTAGGCCGATTATCTCAGGAATCGGATCCCTGACAGCAAATTTATCGGAATATCTGGATATCTTTTTACAAAAATATGTCAGGACATTACCGTCATACTTAAAAGATTCTACAGATGTTCTGAAATTAGTAGACACCATCACCTGGCAGGAGGATTACCTCCTTGCCACATGTGATGTGACGTCATTATATACCTGTATAAATCACCATGACGGTATATTAGCCGTAAAACACTTCTTAGACAAAGATGAGACCTTGAAAGAGGAACAAAAAGGTTTCCTTATAGACTCTATCAAATTCATTTTAACACATAATTTTTTCAGTTATGACTCTCAGTTTTTTAATCAAGAAAGAGGAACAGCAATGGGCACCAGGTTTGCTCCAAGTTATGCAAATTTATTTATGGGTTTTTGGGAACATTTTTTTCTCAGCAATACCAACTTTGGAGCAAACCTGGTGTCTTACAAGCGTTATATAGATGACATCCTTATTATTTGGAGGGGTGATGAAGTTAGGTTAAATGAGTTTATTGAAAGTATGAATAATAATGAGATGAATCTCCGTTTTACTTGTGAAAAAAGCAAAAAAAGTGTGAATTTCTTAGATCTAGAACTATTCCCTGTGAACAATCAAATACATTCAAAAACACATTTTAAAAATGTGGATGCAAATAGCTATATCCACCACACGAGCTGTCACCATCCAAGATGGATTGACAATATTCCCAAAGGACAGTTCCTACGTATAAAGAAAAATTGTACAAATATAACCGATTTTGACAGTCAGTCTGAAAAATTAAAACAGAAATTTGTAGATAGGGGCTATAATGATAAAAAGATAGAGGAAATAAGACAAGAAATAAGACAAGTAAATAGATGTGATTTGGTAAATAAAAATGGATTTAAAAATAAAAAAAACCCTAAAAGAATTCAACAAGCTGCAGAGGATAACTTATTTATTCCATTTATCACAAATTATAGTAATAATAAATTTCTGATAGAAAAAATACTAAAAAAACATTGGGGAATACTAAAGAACGATGAGCTCATAGGCTCTCTACTCCCTAAAAAACCACAAATTATTTATAAGAAGGCTCGAAACCTAAAGTCCATTCTAGCACCAACTGAAAATAAAAATAAAAATAGACATAAGATTATGAATAAAGAAAAACAAATGGATTTAAAAGGTAACACCTTAGAAGGTTTTTTTCCATGCCTAACCTGTAAGGCGTGTAAACACTCCAAAAAGGAAAAGGAATTCAAATCAACTGTCACAGGAAAATCCTATAAAATTAGAGACACCATAAGGTGCTCAGACAAATCGGTTATCTATCTAATACAGTGTAAATGTGGCAAGCAATATATAGGGGAATCAGAAAGACCCCTACGAGACCGAATTCGTGAACATATCTGGTCGATTGAAAATCACGATTTAGATAGGAACAAAGATCTCCCTATACCAAAACACTTCATTACCTGCAATGGGGGAGATATGAAGTGTTTTTCATATATGGGTATAGACAAGTTGAAAAAGAACTGGAGAGGGGGAAATGCACAGTCAGAATTACTTAAAAAAGAGACCAAATGGATTTTTGATCTAAAATCGCTTAAACCGAACGGCCTAAACTTAGATTTCGATATAGGGTGTTTCCTTAGAGAATAAATCCTATTTGTTCCTTTCCCTTTAGTTTTGCTTGTTTTGTAAATTATCTTAACTTTTTTATTTATATTGCGGACTTAAAATTATATTTGTTGAATATATCCGTTTAGATTACTGTATGGTTCTCTATTAGATTATACTTAAACAATATAAATTGATACTGGGACAATATAATTGACATAGAGAGTTGTTTTTTAAAAAACTTTTAAAAAACCTGTTTTTCCCTGCGGGATGTGCTTTGGACGGGATAATATAGGGGGTGCAAGTGAAAAATGAAAATAAATTTCCCCTTTCTGTATGTCTCTACGAATCCATTATAAATAAAAATGATTGTTAATCTTAAAAGAATCTAAAATTGATCATCAAATAAGCTGAAATTTGAAGGGCAAATTGTGCATCTTTAAATGTATTATGAATAAGAGCAGAAAGTAACAATAGAAAAAATGTATCATTTTGTATCTGTATCGCAGTTCTCTTTGTTTTGAATTAATGCCTAACCAATCATATGCAGGGGTGACGGTATAAAAGACCTGACCTCCCATCTATCAGGAGCTTGACAAAGGCCCAGACCGGGCTGAAACGCGTTGCTCCGCCCACTTTTCTAACACACAGGTGACTGGAACTAATTACCAGCGCCGAGACTGCACAGAGACCCAGAGCACAGTTTGGTCTATCTGGCGTGAGTGCTGATACGGATTATAAAAGACAAGAGGTTTCCTTCATTTCGGGGATCCATCCAGCAGTGATCTAATCCAGGACCGCTATAGAGAGACAGCTGGGACTTCATAGAGCATTTTCGGTGTAAGTAATAAGTGAACACCTTAAATTTTGGCTCTCTTCCTGTCTGTTCATTTGGATCTCATCTCGTTACAGCTCCGGTTAAAATATCACTAACTTCCAGCTGACGTGGATCTTCCTTGGTCTCCAATGGGATCTTTGTTCTCTATCTCGAATTAACCATTTGTGATAGTGATTGTCTCATTGTTGTTTTATTGTTATTTTATTTATGCAATTTTATTTTGAGGTTTTTAGGGATTTTATTGATACTACATTGTCAAACGCCTGATCAGAGTGTTTTTTAAATTTGGTTTTAAAAGTATTTCTGTGCACGATTAAGATTGTAATAAAATTTGTTTATTTTTTACTTGCACCATTACTCTGGTTCATCCTTAAGCACATCCCTTAATCAACTACCCAGTTTTCACATATTTGTAAGGAATTATCATTTCCATCGTACTAAGGTAATTTATTGTTTATAGTATACAATAATTAGAACCTTTGCATTACCAATTTTAGCTACACGTTAGCGCCAAGGGTTATTATAGTAATATCCTTATTACTATTGTATGATTGTATTTTTCTCTGTGGAGTTTGAGGATACTCCATTTACCCAGTGGTTTATTGGTAACTTTCCCAGCGCAGGTTGATCACACCCCTCAGTACAAGGATACCAACATTCAAAATGGTAACTATAAGGACTATCCTGCCTTTTGTTCAGCAAGGGCATTATATGTCCACAATAGATTTACAGGATGCATATCTGCATATTCCGATTCATCCAGATCACTATCAGTTTCTGAGATTCTCTTTCCTAGACAAGCATTACCAGTTTGTGGCTCTGCTGTTTGGCCTAGCAACAGCTCCAAGAATTTTTACAAAGGTTCTCGGTGCCCTTCTGTCTGTAATCAGAGAACAGGGTATTGTGGTATTTCCTTATTTGGACGATATCTTGGTACTTGCTCAGTCTTCACATTTAGCAGAATCTCATACGAATCGACTTGTGTTGTTTCTTCAAAATCATGGTTGGAGGATCAATTTACCGAAAAGTTCATTGATTCCTCAGACAAGGGTAACCTTTTTAGGTTTCCAGATAGATTCAGTGTCCATGACTCTGTCTCTGACAGACAAGAGACGTCTAAAATTGATCTCAGCTTGTCGAAACCTTCAATCACAATCATTCCCTTCGGTAGCCTTATGCATGGAAATTCTAGGTCTTATGACTGCTGCATCGGACGCGATCCCCTTTGCTCGTTTTCACATGCGACCTCTTCAGCTCTGTATGCTGAACCAGTGGTGCAGGGATTACACAAAGATATCTCAATTAATATCTTTAAAACCGATTGTACGACACTCTCTGACGTGGTGGACAGATCACCATCGTTTAGTTCAGGGGGCTTCTTTTGTTCTTCCGACCTGGACTGTAATTTCAACAGATGCAAGTCTGACAGGTTGGGGAGCTGTTTGGGGGTCTCTGACAGCACAAGGGGTTTGGGAATCTCAGGAGGTGAGATTACCAATCAATATTTTGTAACTCCGTGCAATTTTCAGAGCTCTTCAGTTATGGCCTCTTCTAAAGAGAGAATCGTTCATTTGTTTTCAGACAGACAATGTCACAACTGTGGCATACATCAATCATCAAGGAGGGACTCACAGTCCTCTGGCTATGAAAGAAGTATCTCGAATACTGGTATGGGCGGAATCCAGCTCCTGTCTAGTTTCTGCTGTTCATATCCCAGGTATAGACAATTGGGAAGCGGATTATCTCAGTCGCCAAACGTTACATCCGGGCGAATGGTCTCTTCACCCAGAGGTATTTCTTCAGATTGTTCAAATGTGGGGACTTCCAGAAATAGATCTGATGGCTTCTCATCTAAACAAGAAACTTCCCAGGTATCTGTCCAGATCCAGGGATCCTCAGGCGGAAGCAGTGGATGCATTGTCACTTCCTTGGAAGTATCCTGCCTATCTCTTTCCGCCTCTAGTTCTTCTTCCAAGAGTAATCTCCAAGATTCTGAAGGAATGCTCGTTTGTTCTGCTGGTGGCTCCAGCATGGCCTCACAGGTTTTGGTATGCGGATCTTGTCCGGATGGCCTCTTGCCAACCATGGACTCTTCCGTTAAGACCAGACCTTCTGTCGCAAGGTCCTTTTTTCCATCAGGATCTCAAATCCTTAAATTTAAAGGTATGGAGATTGAACGCTTGATTCTTAGTCAAAGAGGTTTCTCTGACTCTGTGATTAATACTATGTTACAGGCTCGTAAATCTGTATCTAGAAAGATATATTATAGAGTCTGGAAGACTTACATTTCTTGGTGTCTTTCTCATCATTTTTCCTGGCATTCTTTTAGAATTCCGAGAATTTTACAGTTTCTTCAGGATGGTTTGGATAAAGGTTTGTCTGCAAGTTCCTTGAAAGGACAAATCTCTGCTCTTTCTGTTCTTTTTCACAGAAAGATTGCTAATCTTCCTGATATTCATTGTTTTGTACAAGCTTTGGTTCATATAAAACCTCAAGTAGCAAAAAAGATTTGTTCCAGCCACCAATAGTTAAAAAACCTTTATTTCTTCATATAGGGTCTTTTGACAAACATACAACGTTTCAGACCTGCTATAGGTCCTTAGTCATGTATACTGAACATACACTGATTCATCATTTAAATACTTTCCACCTGGTCAATTGTTCACCTGTTGTCATGTGACTACTCATTATTGTATCACTGCCATCTTGTGGCCATCTCACATATATATTCCTATTGAAAAAAAGCATTCTGAATAGTCACAT
This sequence comes from Bombina bombina, assembly GCF_027579735.1. Lineage (NCBI taxonomy): Eukaryota > Metazoa > Chordata > Amphibia > Anura > Bombinatoridae > Bombina > Bombina bombina. The sequence continues at coordinate 1,089,017,039 of NC_069502.1, forward strand.
TGAAAAGGTTTAAGTATCAAACAATGTTAATAGATAAAATCATATGTACAAAATTAAAATAGAAGAAATCTTACGCACAATATGCAGATATGCCATTGCTGTTTACTTGTTATTTAAATGTTAATTTGGACTCTTTCATTTTAGAGTTGATTTCAAAAAATTGCTGCTAAAGATTATATGGATTACTGTCAATTTGAACACTGTAGGCCTATTTTGAAAATAATCTTTTACTTTTCTCTTTAGTCTTTTTATGTGTAAAGATAATTTTTGTAAAAAAAAATTTTTTCCCAAAAAAATCTCCCTTCAATTTTACTCAGCCCATTAAAAGGGGTTGTTAGAAAATTATTTTAGATTAAAGAAATGCAGGTATCATGATACTCAGCCCATTAGAAAGGGAAGATTTACATATTCATAGAGATGTTTTAGGAAAAACAAATATTTAGTAAAACAAACTCCAATCGAATTCTTTGTTCATACCCTTAGGTATTAAGCTTTCCAATTTGTATATCCAAAACATCTCTCTTGTTTTTAGTATATGTTCTCTATTACCCCCCCTCCTTGGTCTCTCAATCTGTTCAATTATTTGGAATCTGAGCTGGCTGATGTTATGACCCATAGAGAGGAAGTGAGAGGATACAGGAGCCTCTTTGTTCTTACATCTAATATTGGACTTATGTTCTGTTATCCTCTCCCTTACCTCTCTACAGGTCTCGCCCAAATAGATCAGACCACATGGACACTTGATCAAATAAATACAGTAACATGACCTGCAAGTAAGATATTTATTAATTTTGTATTTTCTACCATTTGTGGGGTGAGAGAAATATTCGCCTTTAATCATTGAACTGCAGTTACTGCAGTTCAAACAGGGATAACATCCATCTCTCCTAGGGCCTATAGTCTTCTGTATGTTCAATCTGTTACTGCCTATATCTGAATGTACAAGGCTATCTTTGATACTTCTATTTCTTCTGTATGCTGTCATAAAATTTTCTTTAAACTCATTCACTTGAGGGTTACAGTCCCTTAGGATGTGCCAATGCTTTCTTAAAATACCATTGATCTTCTGACTAAATTCATTGAACTGTGTTACAAACACTAGACGATCTGTTTCTTTACTTTTGTACCTTTTAGGTAATTCTTTATTGTTAACTACATCTAGTTGTTCCTTAATTAGTGATATTGGATACCCTCTATTGATAAATTTGTCAGCCATCTCCTCCAACCTTTGCTTGCATCTATTCTCCTCAGACACTATGCGTTTAACCCTTAAAAATTGGCTCTTTGGAATGGCCCTGAAGATACTATCTGGATGGTGACTTCCATATTTCAATATGTTGTTTTTATCTGTATCTTTTGTATGGATATCTGTTTTTAAGAAACCATCCTTAAAGTATACATAGGTGTCTAGGAACTCAATTCCAATTTCACTCATATTTAAAGTGAATTTTAATCCATTGACAGAATTGTTAAGATCTTCAACAAAGGACAATAGGCTACCAACGTCACCCCCCCCACACGCCAAACACGTCATCAATGTACCTCCACCAGGAGGCGCCATAGAGCTGGAACAAGCCATGAGGGTACACAAAGTATTCCTCAAAGCTATTCATGAAAATGTTGGCGTATGAGGGGGCAACGTTGGAGCCCATTGCTGTACCCTGTTTCTGCAGATAATATGTATCCATGAACAGAAAATAATTCTGATAAAGAATAATAGATAGAAGTTCTATTAGAAACCAGATGTCTGCCTCAGTATAACTCTTACTAGATCTAAGCATATGTTCCACAGATGAGATCCCTGTTGTATGTTTGATAGATGTGTAAAGGCTTGAGACATCTAATGAAAACAAAATACATTTATCACCTACATGTCCTAAGTCCTGTAATTTAGCCAAAAAATCATTAGTGTCCCTAATGTAAGATGTAGTGTTCTTAACTAAAGGCTGCAATACTTTATCCAAGAAGATGGAAATATTAGAAAATACTGAACCCATCCCTGCCACAATAGGGCGTCCTGGGGGATTTCTTAAGGATTTATGTACCTTTGGTAGTACATATATTACTGGCCTAATTGGATCTGTTACATATAAGGCCTCCTTAAACTTGTCTGTTATAATATCTCTTTGTGTAGCCAGAGTTAAGATGTTATTTATCCCTTTATTAATCTGTATGGTGGGATCTCTAGTCAGTATTTCATAAACTTGGGTATCTTTTAGTTGCCTATTGATCTCATCTATATAATCAGATTTGTTTAAAATCACAATGGCCCCGCCCTTATCGGCCTCTTTGATGATTATATTTTTATTCTCTCTCAGAGATCTAACGGCTGACATATCCTCTTTATTATTTTTCCTATTTCTTTGCACCAATTTTCTTTTTTTCTCTCTTTTAAATAAGTTGTCCACTTCCCTCTGTACAAGATTAACATATGTGGCTGCACTATGTGTGGATGCTGGTGAAAAAGTGCTTTTTTTAGATAGACCATATAAAACCTGTCATTAAGTCAATCTCTCCTCCTTGGAGTTTGAATTTGGTTCTGGGGGCTCTTCAAGCTCCTCCGTTTGAACCTATGCATTCTTTGGACATTAAAAGACTTTCTTGGAAAGTTTTGTTTCTTTTGGCCATCTCTTCTGCTAGAAGAGTTTCTGAATTATCTGCTCTTTCTTGTGAGTCTCCTTTTCTGATTTTTCATCAGGATAAGGCGGTGTTGCGAACTTCTTTTAAATTTTTACCTAAGGTTGTGAATTCTAACAACATTAGTAGAGAAATTGTGGTTCCTTCATTGTGTCCTAATCCTAAGAATTCTAAGGAGAGATCATTGCATTCTTTGGATGTAGTTAGAGCTTTGAAATATTATGTTGAAGCTACTAAGAATTTCCGAAAGACTTCTAGTCTATTTGTTATCTTTTCCGGTTCTAGGAAAGGTCCGAAGGCCTCTGCCATTTCTTTGGCATCTTGGTTAAAATCTTTAATTCATCATGCTTATGTCGAGTCGGGTAAAACTCCGCCTCAAAGGATTACAGCTCATTCTACTAGGTCAGTTTCTACTTCCTGGGCGTTTAGGAATGAAGCTTCGGTTGATCAGATTTGCAAAGCAGCCACTTGGTCTTCTTTGCATACTTTTACTAAATTCTACCATTTTGATGTGTTTTCTTCTTCTGAAGCAGTTTTTGGTAGAAAAGTACTTCAGGCAGCTGTTTCAGTTTGATTCTTCTGCTTATAATTTCAGTTTTTTTCATTCTAAGATTTAAACTTTATTTTGGGTGTGGATTATTTTCAGCGGAATTGGTTGTCTTTATTTTATCCCTCCCTCTCTAGTGACTTTTGCGTGGAAGATCCACATCTTGGGTAGTCATTATCCCATACGTCACTAGCTCATGGACTCTTGCTAATTACATGAAAGAAAACATAATTTATGTAAGAACTTACCTGATAAATTCATTTCTTTCATATTAGCAAGAGTCCATGAGGCCCACCCTTTTTGTGGTGGTTATGATTTTTTTGTATAAAGCACAATTATTCCAATTCCTTATTTTTTATGCTTTCGCACTTTTTTCTTATCACCCCACTTCTTGGCTATGCGTTAAACTGATTTGTGGGTGTGGTGAGGGGTGTATTTATAGGCATTTTGAGGTTTGGGAAACTTTGCCCCTCCTGGTAGGAATGTATATCCCATACGTCACTAGCTCATGGACTCTTGCTAATATGAAAGAAATGAATTTATCAGGTAAGTTCTTACATAAATTATGTTTTTGTGTGATAACCCTGATGGTTATATGGCAAAATTGTTAGAATTGGCAAATGCTAAGGGCTCTAATGAGATAAATAAATTGATATATAGTACATAGGCAATATTGTTTCTTTTGCAAGAATTTTGGGCTGACAAATATGTCCAGCAGAATGCTGAATTTACTATTGTATCAGCTGAGGTGGATATGTTGAGTAAAAAATTGTCTGAAAGCGAAAATAAGGTTCGCTGCCAGGAAAAGACAGAACGGGAGTTGCAGATTAAAATAAATTACTTAGAATACAGAGTTAGCGCTCTTAAAGACAGATTGACATCCTTTAATCATGAAAATGATGCTTTAACACATGTTAATAGCATTCTTGATAAACAAGTAATGTATGCTGAAAAGGAGTTGGAGCAACTCAGGGAAGGTCAATCTGAGCTCTGTGTTCAAACTGAGATTAAGTTTTCAACTCCCGCTCATGTTGATTTTTCCTCAAAAGGAAAAGAAAGATTTGGATCACAGAATTAAAACTTTAATACATTCTGACTGTGATGTGTCAGAATCGGGAGAGGCACAGGAATTTTCTGACGGTGCTGAAAGTATTGATTATAAAACAATGCCAAATAAAAGGAAACAAGCAAAACAATTGAACGTTAGACATAATGATGTGAAAATCATAAAGTTTCTTAAGGAATCTATTCAACCATTTGATGAATGTAGTAAAACATCAATTGTTGATCGTATAGATTTATTTGAACGTACTCTGGAGTTGTTGGAGGTGACAGATAACAGTTCTAAGATACGTTATTTACCTTGGACTTTTGTCATTAAGCATTTTGGATTTTTCAAATGTCTTGAGGAAGAGGGGGTTAAACAGTGGGATGATATAAAGGATGAACTGTATACAGCCTTTTCCCCTCTTAAATCTGTCCTTGCAAAGAAGAAAAGTTTGTACAGTATGCAATGTGCAGATGATCAGAGCCCTCGTGATTTTCTGGTTTGTCTCAAACGCTTTTATTGTGAGTGTGAAGCCGCGGCAGATTGTAATTGCCCAGAATTTAAACAATTGTATTTTTATGCATTACCTGCACACATACGCCAAAATCTGGTTAGAGATTTTAACCCAACAGTGTCATTAAATTGTCTTGTTAAAGAATGTACCAAAGTTTATGAAATTCACGTACTTGAGTTAAAGGGTATTTCTAAAACAAAGAGTTTTTCAGGCCAAGTAGCAGAAATTAGTGTTGCTTCTGAGCATCCATTATAGCCCAGTCAGAATTCTCAGACAGAAAAATGTTCAGGAGAGGGGGGCCGAGACAGAACACACGGGGTCCTGCAAATGCTAATACTGATTATTTTGAGAAATTCAAGGCTCTAAAGCTCTGATAAATATATGTCAGAAGATCCAACAATTGGGCATAACTGTTACTCATATGCCATTGGGCAATATTCACCAGATGCCATTTACCATTTTGGTAAATAATGTGATGCCCCACAGTATATGTTTGAAGAGGAGTACTATAGTGGGGTTTGCAATAAATTCTGAGTATTTTACCTCTGATCCCACTAATTCTGTTATAGGTCTTATCCCTGATGGATATTTAACAGAAGAGCAGATAGTGGAGCATCGTTTCCATTCCCAACCTGTTGGATTGTTCACAGTGCAATCTGTATACCCTTTCAAGGAAAAGGAAGGTATATGTAAGATTACGGAATCTGAGATTATCTTTGATCAAAAGCTCTCTTATGATGAATCAGAAGGGTATGCAATGGAAGAGAAGAAGAGGGTAAATATGATTACAAAGGACCTATCCATACAGCTCGAAGAGACATATGAGATAGGTAAACCTGAAATTTTTCCTGGATTTAATGAAATGGTGGAGGAACAGATTTGTTTGGCAGATGGGTGTTCTAATAAAAGGGAATGCCAACAATTAAGAGAAATCTTAAAGGAATTTCAGGAGATATTTGCCAAAGATTCTTATGACTGTGGTTCAACATATCTACATACTCTTAGAGTTCCAACTGATCCTAAAGCACCTCCAGTATATGTGAGACAGTATCGTCTGCCATTGGCCTCCTATGAATCTTTAGCAGATATTATTAAGAACTTGGAATCGAGAGGTATTATTAAACCAATACATAGTCCCTTTAATACTCCTATTTTTGGAGTGTTGAAACCAAATGGCAATGGAGGTTGTGTGCTGACTTGAGACAGCTTAATAAGCGTGTGCCTATTTCAGGATGGCCAGTCCCATACGTAGATCAATGTCTTGCACAGATACAAGGTTCTAACATTTTTACGACCTTAGACTGTGCGCAAGGTTACTGGACTGTCAAGGTGTGTGAGGAGGACCAACCTAAACTTCCATTTTCATTTGGTGGAGAACAGTTTACCTGGGTCAGGATGCCTTTTGGATATATTAATTTGGGACAGGAGTTTGGTATTTTTATGCATAAGGCTATGCCTGATGCTGCTGAGAGGGAGACATTATGCTATGTGGATGATATATTAATCAAAAGCTCTACTTTTGATGAACACTTGGAAGAAGTCAGGCATGTACTTAATCAATTGAAAAGGGCAGGTGTAAAACTCTCAATTCAAAAAGCTCAATGGTGTAAAACTAAGGTGAATTTCCTTGGTCATGAAATAACTGCTGATGGTTTGAATTCCCAGAAAAAGAAAGTTGAAGCTTTATTGAAAACAAAGAGTCCAACAAGTATTAAAGAACTAAGATCCTTCCTAGGTATAACAAATTACTCTAGGAAATGTATTGACAACTATGCTGAAATTACTAAACCTTTGATTAGGCTATTAACCCCTTAAGGACCAGCGACGTACCCTGTATGTCACTGGCCTTTTTTTGGGACTTGATTGTTTTATAGCGCGGTCTTGCCACCAGCATTGAGACTGCTCTATTCCACAAAGCCTGCTGGAGGGAGGGCATTAATAGCGTGTTCTTGCTAGACTTGTGCTATTATGTCCTGAAAAAACCCTTAACGACCAGTGACATACAGGGTACATTGTGGTCATTAAGGGGTTAAAGAAAGGGGAGCCTTGGAATTGGACAGTAGAACAAGACCAGGTAGTTCAAGAGTTAAAGCTAAGACTTACTCAAGCCTCTTGTTTAGCCTATCCAGTAAAGGGAGATCCATTTTACTTGGAGACAGGATATACAGATCTTACCTTGAGTGCGGTTCTTTATCAGCAGCATGATAAACAGAATAAGATAATTGCATATGCAAGTAAGGCCTTATCTCCAGTGGAGATCAAATTTAATGATTGTGAAAAAGCATTGCTTGCAACAGTTTGGGCCTTACAATATTTTCGGAGTTATATCCAAGGATAAAAAATTATTGTGGAAACTGCTCATCAGTCTTTACAGTATTTACAGAGTAATAACAGTCGCATTACATCCTGGACCTTGTCTTTGCAGGGTTGGCCTTTGGAGGTTCATTATGCACAGAATAAAAAAAATTATGTTGCACAAGGACTAGCTGAAATTCATGATTTCTCTGAACAGGATATAAAGGAGGAAATTTGTGAGGATGATTACATATTCTCACGACATAAGGTTTATGAGGAAATGTATTGTCAACCATTACCTAAGGTATATGTTGATGGCTGTGCTTTTCATACCACTGAAAATGGTGAAAAGAAACTTGTAGCTGGAGCAGGTATTGTGTGGGGTAGTGATTATCACATACAACCTGTTGGTTATTGTTTGGGCCCAAATGGCTGAATTAAGCGCTGTGTATAAGGCCATTCAGATGGCAGTAAATCAGGGATTTAAAGAATTTGTTATCATTACAGATTCAGATTATGTCTGTGTACAAGGAAGAAAAAGGGTAACTCCTCTTGATTAAAATCCCAATATTTATTGAACAGGATCAGACACAGAAAACACCACAACGTTTCGGGGTCAGTACCCCTTAGTCATGTGATAACAAGCACACACACCACACCTGTTTAAATAGGCTAGGCCAGGTAATTACTTCATTATATTAACTCTTTCAATACTCTTTAGTGAAATTGGCCTATTGATACTATTGCTATATTGACCTCTACTGGTCAAGGGTGGCATGACGTGCAAATTAAAAACAAAAAACAAAATATATGGAGGCCCCAAGAAAATATTTCTATATTTACATCATCCAATCAGGATGATGTTACATACAGACATAGAGAGAACTAGATCATTCCTTAAGCACATATTGCATTATATTTCACTCTGCAAACGCTGGAAAACAATGCACAACAAACATCAACCCTATCTAACTGTACTTATAAGGTAGCTCATCTCTAAATTGGAAAGAGTGGTAGCTCATCTCTAAATTGGAAAGAGTGTGTATATATATATATGGGGGGCAGAGAGTGATAACTCATTGACCCCAAACCAATTTAAGAATAAAAAGAATGATTAAAAGAATAATAATAAAAAGAGCAAGCAGGGCATCAATAGAAGACAGACCAATCAATTTCTCGGTTCATTCCCTTTGGTTCCAGGGTATCCAACTTGAAAATCCAATAGGATTCACGTTGTTTCAGCAACAGAGTCCTGTTACCACCTTGTCTAGGGATCTTCACATGATCGATAACCTGGAAGCGAAGTTGGCTCACATGATGCCCTGCTTGCAAAAAATGGAATGCTACTGGGGCAGTCAATACCTTGCACCTAATATTGCTTTTGTGTTCCGTGATGCGGTCCCCTACTCGTCTGGTAGACTCGCCCACATAGACCCGCCCACACGGACATTTACACACAAAGGAGTAATTTTTCCAAAACGGATTATCAAGCTTTGGGCAGCCTTAGGAAGAACAACAATATCATTTTGAAGCCGGCCGATAAGGGCGGGGCTACTGTTGTTCTTGATAAGTCTGAATATAAGCAGGAAATTTACCGTCAACTCAGTGATCAATCAGTATACAGCCCTATCTCATATAATCCAGTTTTTAAATTAAAACAAGAGATACAAGTGACTATTGATACTGCACTGAAGTTGAACATTATTGACAAGAAAACTAGTCAATTTTTGCAGGTAAAGGATCCTGTCACTCCAGTGATGTATGTCCTCCCTAAGATCCATAAGTCCATGACTGCTCCACCTGGTCACCCCATTGTGGCAGGTACAAATTCAATTTTTTCTAATATAGCCATCTATTTGGATAAAATTTTGAGACCAATGGTGGAGCAGTCATGCACTTTCATCAAGGATACTAATGATTTTTTGACTAAAATTCATAATTTGATATTGCTCACTGACAAGGTGATACTCTTCAGCCTCGATGTCACCAGCCTTTATACATCTATATCACATGCTGGTGGCATCGGGTCTGTAAGTAGTGCTTTACACTCAAGTGGTTTATACTCTATCCTTGAGATCTCTTTCATTCTGCAATTGCTGGAAATTATCTTGTACAACAATTACTTCCTATTTGAGGATCAGTTTTACATGCAACAACAGGGTACAGCCATGGGCTCCAACGTCGCCCCTAATTACGCCAACATTTTTATGAACCTCTTTGAGGAGAGATTTGTTTTTGAACACCCGGAATATCGTCTGTGTGGCGCCACCTGGTGGCGCTACATCGATGATATTTTTGGGGTTTGGCTGGGCGACGTTGGGGCCCTGGAATCCTTTGTAGCTGACTTAAATCACTCTACTAACAATATACATTTTAAGCTTGTGTGGAGTGAGTCCAGTATTGATTTTCCAGATGTCACTTTGATTAAGCATGGTATGGGTTTCAAAACTGACCTGTTCAGAAAGGCAACTGATAGAAATAGCCTTCTTCACTATGATAGTGCTCATCCACTACCCCTTGTGAAATCTCTCCCACGAAGCCAAATGCTTTGGGTCAAAAGGATTGTGGATGATCCTGATAGATCTATGACCAGATTGTCAGAGATGGGGGAAAAATTCATTCAAAGAGGCTATCCAGCAAAATTGGTACAAGATGCCATACAGACAGTGGCTGCTATTGATAGAGACACATTGTTTAAAACCAAACCCTCTCATGATAAGGAAAAGAGGTTGGTTTTTGTCTCTAGCTATTGCAGACAAAGTCAGCAAATCACTCGAATTATTCGCAAACATTGGACCATTATACAAAACTGTATACCTAATGTTGAGGAGTTCTGCCAGTACCCTATGCCAGCATATAAACATAATAGGAGTCTGAAAGACTCACTTATTAAGGCTGATGTGGGCCCTGGCAGATTGCCTCAACAGGGATACATTACAAAGAAGAACTTGGGCTGCTTTCCCTGCTTAGGTTGTGTAAACTGTGGTTCTATCATTAGAAGCCCACATTTTGTACATCCTCAAACTGGATATAAATTCAAATTTAAGGATTATTATACCTGTAATACCAACTTTGTAATCTACCTGATTAAATGTCTGTGTGGGCGGGCCTATGTGGGCGAGTCTACCAGAGTAGGGGACCGCATCACGGAACACAAAAGCAATATTAGGTGCAAGGTATTGACTGCCCCAGTAGCATACCATTTTTGCAAGCAGGGCATCATGTGAGCCAACTTCGCTTCCAGGTTATCGATCATGTGAAGATCCATAGACGAGGTGGTAACAGGACTCTGTTGCTGAAACAACGTGAATCCTATTGGATTTTCAAGTTGGATACCCTGGAACCAAAGGGAATGAACCGAGAAATTGATTGGTCTGTCTTCTATTGATGCCCTGCTTGCTCTTTTTATTATTATTCTTTTTATCATTCTTTTTATTCTTAAATTGGTTTGGGGTCAATGAGTTATCACTCTCTGTCCCCCATATATATACACACTCTTTCCAATTTAGAGATGAGTTACCAAGGGGGCATGTATAGCCGTCTGACTATTAGTTATAAGTACAGTTAGATAGGGTTGATGTTTGTTGTGCATTGTTTTCCAGCGTTTGCAGAGTGAAATATAATGCAATATGTGCTTAAGGAATGATCTAGTTCTCTCTATGTCTGTATGTAACATCATCCTGATTGGATGATGTAAATATAGAAATATTTTCTTGGGGCCTCCATATGTTTTGTTTTATGTTTTTAATTTGCACGTCATACCACCCTTGACCAGTAGAAGTCAATATAGCAATAGTATCAATAGGCCAATTTCACTAAAGAGTATTGAAAGAGTTACTATAATGAAGTAATTACCTGGGTACTGACCCCGAAACGTTGTGGTGTTTTCTGTGTCTGATCCTGTTCAATAAATATTGGGATTTTAATCAAGAGGAGTTGCCCTTTTTCTTCCTTGTACACTACTGTTGGTGAGTGTGGCAGCCACTCCAAAGGAGTACCCTCTACCCTGGGGTTGTAGCTGGTGCTGGATTATATCTATTCTTCAGATCATGTCTGTAACAGTTTTGTTGAATACCTTCCTGTGTGGAAGCGTAATCGGATGATGAGAGCCCGTAACAAGCCAGTTAAACATGGAAAGATGATACTTGCAATTGATGATATTGTTATCTCTAATGACTTGATTGTCTTTTGGAAGAAGACAAAGGGTCATTCAAAGATGCATGGTATTGACAAGGAAGGAAATTATTTAGCTGATACAATGGCTAAACAAGGTGCCCTAGAGGGGGAAATGTTTGACATTGAACACATTCTTGGTGCATGTCAAATCGCAGTAGTAACCCGTCAGCAAATAAAGAAGGATCAAGAACTATCTGTAGTGCAATGGAGTCAGGATGCACCTAACGAGGATTTGATAACCAGTCAGAAAGAGGATCCTGTTGTGGGTAAATTTTACCTTTTTAAGGAGAATCCTATAGTGTATCCAATCCAGGAGAAAGATTGCACTGAAAATGAGGACCTTAGGATCTTATTTAAGTATAAGTCTAAATTTAGTCTTAAAGATGGTTTGTTAGTTTGGACAACTAATAATGGATCTATACAGTGGGTTGTTCCTACTTCTTTTAGAGGTCTTATGCTGCAGCATGCCCATGATGCACCAACATCAGGTCATCGTGGGGAGAGAATTACTTATGAAGTATTGCGTGATTATGCATATTGGCCAGATATGCTGAAAGATGTTCAGACTTATTGTCAGGGGTGTTTGGTTTGTCCACAGTTTCAACCAAAGTCTCCAACCCACAGGGCACCTTTACAAAAAAGAGGTATGTCTCTCCCATGGTCTGATCTACAAATTGACTTTGTAGGACCACTTGCAAAGACATCACGGGGCAATCAATACATGTTAACCGTTACATGTATGTTTACCAAATGGGTGGAGTGTCTTCCATCCCCTAATTGTAGGTCTGAAACAGCTGCTGCTTTATTAATCAATCATGTTTTCTCTAGGTTTGGACTTCCTCAGAGGATTGAGTCTGATAGAGGTACTCATTTCACAAGTGAAGTGATGAGAAGAATGTGGTCTATTCTGGGTGTGAAAAGGAAATTACATATTTCCTACTGTGCTGCCTCGAGTGTTGGAGTTGAACGGTATAATCAGTCAGTTGTAAATATCCTGAAAAAGTTTGTGAAGGAATCAGGGAAAGATTGGGATATTAAGTTGACTTTGGTGTTGATGGCTATTCGATCCACTCCTAGTACTGCGACAAAAATGTCTCCTTTTGAACTAATGCCAAGTAGAAGGATGGTACTTCCACAGCATCTGTTGTATCGTACTCAGGATCAGAGTTTGATCAATGCAACAACAAACTATGAATATGTTGAGAATTTAAGAAAGCATTTGCAACAAGCATTTGCTTTTGCTCAGAAAAATCTTGAGAAAGCCGCAATATGTGCTAAAACATATTATGACATGAAAACCACAAAGAAAGAATATGAGGTAAATGATAAAGTTTATCTTTACAATTTTCTTAGAAATCAAGTTAGAGAGAAGAAGTTTCTTTCATCATGGAAAGGGCCGTATGTCATTATTGACAAACTTTCACCTGCGGCATACGAGATTTTGATTCCCACAAGTGGGAAGTCAATAGAAATTGGGTGCACATTAACCAATTGCATGCTTGTCACCCTAGGTCAAAGTTAAAACTAGAGGGGGAGAATAATCCATATATAGAAGAATAATCACTATGATTATTAAAATGGTTTCTTTAGGATAAAGGTGTATATTTTGTACTGAATATGTTTTTTTCCCCTATTACAGAAAAATATCACCTTCCAGTTGGGTTTGGATTGATGAGATCCAGGATGTTGGCAGTCATCTGGACCATCCTGTTCCTGTGCCAGGGTGTCTCGGTTGAGATTCATGTACAACCTGTGATAGAACCTGGTCCATCTTCTGGGATCATGCTTGAGGAATCACCCGGTTTCCTGATTACCAACCAGAAAGTTTTCTCCCAAAAGATATTCATCAGTCTGGATCCTGAGGTTACTATTGCAAAATATTTTGATGTTTCCAAGGTTGAATCACCAGAAATTAAATGTTGGTATCAAGAACATGTTAAAAGGATCCAGTCTACTACTAAGGAAATGTTGGGGCAGTTGCAGAAGTCTTTTCCTGGTGGATCTTACAATGTGCAATCACGTACCAAACGTTCACCTGGAGTTATTGCTGGACTAGTTGCGACATCCGTCATCGGTTTTTCAGCTGTTACTGCCGCAGCTGTGTCTAATTCAATTTCCATCAGTAATTTGAATCATGAAATGTCAATTTTTCGTGAACAGATGGCAACCATGATGGAGGTTTTAAAGAAACAAAAGGAGAGTTTGTCAGATATGATGGAGATCGTTAATGATACTGTTGTGACCACTAATTTGCATTCAGGTCTTTCCATCCGAGCGATAAAGGTCCAATATAAACATGAACTAATTCAGAATGAACTGTTAAGTTTTTTGGACCCAGTGGTGTATTTTACAGGAAATTGGTTACGAGAGATTCAAAGTTGAATTGAGAGTCTTGTTGAGGGACGTATTCCATTATATTTTGTCAACAAGGACATTATAAAAACAATGCTCTTAAGAGCTTATGGAAAGGATGTTGATGAAATGCAAATAAATATTGCTTTTGATGCTGGTTCTGCTTTGCCACTCTACATTGATCCCCAAAACATGGAACTTTGTTTTCTAATAAAGGTGCCACATATGTCATTTAATGATATTTATCAATTGAAAGTTGTACATAATGTGGGTACTTGGAAAAATAATATACATGTACAAATCCAAACCCCAAGTGTGGTGGCATATCAATCCCGTACATCTAGTCCGTATTTGGTTCCCAAACTTGAAACTTGTGTTAAGTTTAAGGATCATAATTATGTATGCCCTGGTAAACCTTTCTTAAATGATGCTTCAAAGGCACTATGTGGTGTCAGGTTTATGTCACAGGTTCAGGAACAATGTGAAGTGACTATGACTAAGACTGATGACTTGGCTCAAACTAGAGCTGTGTTGGTAAAAGATAAGTGGTTAGTGAGTACAAATCTGAAGAATATGACTGTTACTTACATAATGCATGGTGGGGTTTATACAATACCAATACCCTATAATATGATACACATTTAATGTTTATACAATACCAATACCCTATAATGTGATACACATATAATGTTTAGGTACCTAAACATCACCTTGTTACCATTGGTGATATTACTCTTTTTTTATATTGAATCTTCAGTATTAGATGGTGAAGTAGAAGTGGTAGATGCCTTCCAAGGTCGTGAGATTCCTATAGATGCTGAGTTAATGTATCTCCTTAATAATAAACCTAATCATACTGTAAAGAGGAACATCCGCAAGGAAGACTTAACTATTTCTGATTTCATGTATCCTACATTTAGTGGCTGGATGTCTCCTTTTAACATTTGGAACCAGAAGATAGGTTCAATTATATCCATTTTTGATATATTTATTGTAATTTGGAATTGTGGATTAACGATTCTATGGTATAAGAATTTCAAGAGGGGAATATACCCTCCTCCTCTTAGTCTTCGGATGGTTGACCATAATAATCGCCCATATGACAGTGATCTAGACTAATCTCATCCATCCTAGGCGGGGTAAGATAGTGTTGTTGTTTTTTGTTTTAAGCTTAACCAGGGCTCAGCTATTATTACATTGAATTTTGTTTTCCTCAGTCTTGCTGACTGAGAAGTTTCATATCAATATGTTTTCCATTATTCAAGGTAGTTTACTTGCTTAGGCCCCAGCTAGTCGATCTAGACTAATTATATGGTTTATATAGCACAAATTCCTCTGGAGTATACATAAAACTTATTATATAAGTTTATTTACACATGGTATGTGTGGGTTTTTGTTTCTGATTAATGTATTTTTTTGTTATTTACTCTTATTGATATTGTTAGGAGACTGTTTTCTTTTCTCGGGCTCTGGAAGTAGTAGCTAACGGATTATTGGAGAAGATCTAAGATGCCAAGCTTGATAAACTGCAGGACCAAAATCACCTCTCCACTTCTAAATACTGTAATATCTAAGACCCTATAGTTATATTTAAGGTGTCTCTTTTACTCTGGATCTTTTGTAATAAAAACTCGAGAAATATTGAAGAATCTAATTTATTAATAATATGTTCAATAAGTGATATATATTTGTATGATGATATTTTGTTGGTTAACCCTTACTTGAAGGGTTGTTTTTTCTTTTTCTCTTCACATTTGTAATAAAAATACTAATAAAAACATTTAAACATAAAAACATAACCTAGTAATTTATCTATGTAGAAAAATAAATTACCATTGAACAAGTTTAGAAATAAATGTTTTTAGAAGCTGATTTATTTCATTTGAATCTAAGACATTGTGTTTATTTATACAATGTATCCAATCATCTAATTCCAGTGTCAAGCAACCTTAATTATAATAATTACACTAATTCTTCAATTTTGTAGTTATGCAAATCTTAGCAGTTCTTATACAGCAAATTAAATGCACTGGAATAACATGCCTTTGCTGATACAAAACATTTATCTTTGTAAGTGTCTTTTTTATGTAATGGGTTACTTGTTTTATATTCTAGTATTAGACCTTCTCCTTTTTGTGTTTGGATTCTATCTGTATTAACACTTTTCCCGCTATTGCCAGTTATTGTGCTTAGTCTGATCTTGGCCTCTGCAGGTATATCTGGATCTATCTGACGTAGGTTAGTAACTGTGTCTGTCCAAAAATTTAGAACAATCATGAATGTTTTGCTTAAACCATCAAGTTCTCTCACATAGGCAAAAACATTGGTATCATTCCATAGATAGCACAGCCATCCTCTGTGAATAGGCAGCTCTTTTTTCCGCAGTATATTTAACTCTCGATATAAATTGAGTGTCGAATGAGGTTCAGTTTTTTGTGCCTGTAAAAAGAATAAAAATTTATGAAAATTGCTCCTCCAGTGTATTCAGTGTTTCACAACTTAATATAAGAGGTGAATAAAACAGAGAAATTAACATGCATTTCCTATTGGATTTTGTTTTTTCTATTGGTGTGTATAGCAGAAATAAAGTAAGTGCAAGTAACTACTGAGCTGTTTATTCATGAGAGGGTTCTTCTCTTTCTGTATGTGTATATATATATATATATATATTTATTTTTTTTCAATTTATTTATTTTATTGTGTGTGTGTTTATACAGCTGGTGAGCAAGGGCTGGGTGGAGCCCGAAACGCATACAGCTATGCACTAAGTGTTCACTTTTGTTTGCTATGATTTTTAAACTTTACCAGATCCTATCTTTTTAAGTTTTCCAATAAACTTAAAGTTTTTACTTTACTGGCCGTTAATTGGATTTCCTTGTTCTGAGTGCGGAGTTTTGTTTTCTCCTATTATATATATATATATATATATATATATATATATATATATATATATATATATATATATATATATATTTCTTTTTGTCAATACCATAGTTTTCTGATAGAAATCTTAATTTAAGTTAATCAAAATTCACACATGAAAACATGAAACGTTCGCTTGGGTGAATTATTATTTAATTTTTTTGGCCTTGTTTTCTGGGTCATTCCAATCCATTAGAACAGGGGTAGGCAATTACCGGCACTCTAGATGTTATGGACTACATCTCCCATGACACTTTGCCTGCATTATAGCTGAAAGAGCATTATGGGAGATGTAGTCCATAACATCTGGAGGGCTGATAATTGCCCATCCCTGCATTAGAAGAATTGGCGTTTGAATGAGAAAATCAGCTTGGATTAGGAATGCAAGCTGTAAGAATCAAGGGTGTCCCAAGATTTCAAAGGATTTTTTGCAAAAAGCAAAAATAAAACCATGCTGGCTAATTTGTTTGTTTTTCTTATGTAATCTTTAATATCAGTTGAACAGATGTGAAACTAACATCATATTATTTTAAGTTATTTAATTAATATGTTTAAACAACCAATCATTTAATATATATCATGGCTGATAGTATTTCATTTGTTTACAAGTGTTATTTTAGCTTTGTAACTTTTCATTAAAAAAATGATCTTTTTTATCAGCATAAGAACTGATCATGAAAAAAACTCTTTTCTACTGGGAAAAAAAACTTTGAAAAGGTAAAAATGGGTTTGCAACAAATCCAAGGTGTTGAACTTGAAAACGTGAAAATAATAAAATCCAGTGAAATGCTGCCAGAAAAAAAGTGTTCCCTTATTGCTATACTGTTGTTAAAGGGACATGAAACCCATTATTATCTTTCATGATTCAGATAGAGTATGCAATTTTAAACAACTTTCTAAATAACTTCTATTATCATTTGTTCTTCATTTCTTAGTATCTTTTGTTGAAAAGCAGGGATATAAGATCAAGAGTGTGCACGTGTGTGGAGCACTATATGGCAGCAAGAATATTATCCATTTGAAAGAGAGTAAGATGTTAGCACTCTGTACTGCCATGTAGTTCTACCTAAGTATATCTTCAACAAAGAATACCATGGGAACAAAGCAAATTTGATAACTGGAATCTTCTCTAAAATTGTATGCTCTGTCTGAATCACAAAAGAACACTTTGGGGTTTCATATCCCTTTAAGTTTACCCTGTGAAGGTATTGTAAGTGCTATGGTGTCATTGCCTTTAAAATATCATGTTAAATAGGTTACAATTGTTTTTCCAGTGAATTTGAATGGGTTCAATTTGAAAACCCCAAGAAAAGTTGTGCAATTCACTGTGCATAGCAGTTCTTATTGATTGAAACAGAAGCTTATGATTATAGGACTTTAATGTCACATTATATAATAATACTCTGTACCAAATTTTACAATTACTACCCTGCTAGTGCTTTGGCGACATTGCCAATGTTTTTAAAACAATAATTCATTTAGAATAGATAAATTATTAAGTATATTATTATTGAGACAGTTATTTTGTCTAAAACAAAAACAAAAAATGAGTGGTAACAACTATAGTGTATATGCAGTCACATTTATGGGGTAAATTTATCAAGCAGCGGATGCTGCAATCTACCCCTGAAGTTTCAGGTCCGCCTGAAACTTAAGTTAAGACCGCTGCTCCTTAACTCATCTGCCACCTCTGAGGTGGGGGACAGCAATCATCCTGATCAGATACAATCGGGATGATTAAAACCCTCTGCTAGAGGCCGATTAGCCGCGAATGTGCAGGGGCAGCATTGCACAAGCATGTCTTCAAAAATACTTGTGCAATGTTAAATACCAACAGCGTATGCTGACGGCATTTAGCGATGTCGGGCGGACATTTGATAAATCTACCCCATGGAATGTATTATTCTAATTACTACAGCCAGTATTTAATTCTAGTGCTGGTGTCAACATCACTAACTGGTGTTGATTTCATTTTATATATAAAATATGGTTTGGAGCATAACATTTTTCAGATGTAAATATTAGAATCTGTATTTAATAAAATATTAGAACTTCCTGCTCAACATGGCCTTTGTAATATTATAACATGACTTAGAATCCTATAAGATCTGCCACATTAAGAGAAATGCTTTATTTTCAGTGCAAGAAAGTGAAACACACATTTATAAAGGAGTTGGTAAGGCAGCTCTGAACATATGTTTACTAGTATAAAAAATAACATTCAAACCTAAGAAAAACCATGGTAGACCTGCAATAGAAAATTAGAATAGAATGAAATACTTATGCACATACTTCAACATTTACTTCCTGATAATTCTGGTTGACTGGAAGCCATGTTTTGTTGGCCTCACTAAAGCCAGCATTTGTCGTAGAATCCCACTGCATTGGTGTCTTTTCTGGGTATTCAGTCTACATGTTCATAAAGAAAAAAAAAATAATTAGCTTTTATCCTCAGTTTAACAGAGTACTACTGATCAGTAATCATTACCAATATTTGTAACATAGTAGATGAGGTTTAAAAAAAAAGTCCATCGTTTTCAACCTATCCAAATCTTAATTTATCTACAATAACAGCTCCAGTTGATCTTAAATTAATCAATTAAAAAAGGTGACCCATTTAACACCAGCGATATTAAATGTATCTAATGTATTGGCATTTACTACCTCCTTGGGTAATGAATTACGGAATTTAATTGCTCTTACAGTGAAAGATTGTTTAACAAAAAGGGTTTTGATGGCACCACTAATTAAATATCACCATTCAGAATTGCATTTGGTCTCTTATTCCTAATTTATCTTAATGGTAGTAAGGTGCTTTGTATCCAAAAGTAGTATTTGACCAATTTCAGCTCTAGCAACTGAACAAAAAAGTGATACTGTCTAAGCACTCAAATGAAATCCCTAAAGAAAAATGGATATCATATGTGCGTGTGCGTCATGTGTGAATTAAAACATAAATCTTTATTATAAAAAATTAAAACAATGGTGAAAGTTAAAACTAAAATGCTGGTTATCGCTTTTTTGTTCAGTTGCTAGAGCTGAAATTGGTAGAAAAAAACAAAGTGAAAGAAAGTTTACATTGCTGGAGATTAAATTTTCTTTTCTCCAGCCTTAAATTGTGCCTTGTCACAAACAATTTTCTTATAATAAACATAGCTTCCGCCATCTCTGTATATGGGCCTTAAATATATTTATATAAAGTAATTATGTCACCTCTCAAATGCCTTTTTTCTAGAGAAAACAGACCCAGTATGGCTAACCCCTACTCATAGCTTAAATTCTCCATTCCCCTTATTAGTTTTGTGGCCCTTATCTGAACTTTGTCTGCAATGTCTTTTTTATAGTTTGGTCCCCAGAACTGCACTCCATACTCAAGGTGAGGTGTTACCAGGGATTTATATAGTGACAGAATTATAATTTCCTCTCTTGCATCATTTTTTTTAAAATCATACTAGCATCTTATTAGCCTTAGAAACCACTGACTTGCATCATGCACTCATATTTGTCTTTGATAAATACTCCCAAATACCTTTACGTCTCTGTTTTGTTAAGTCTAGTCCCATTTAAATAATAAGCTGCCTACGTATCTTTACTTCTAAAATATAGAAATTTACATTTTTCAGTATTAAATCTAATTTTTCATTTACCTGCCCATTCTTTTAATTTTTGCAGATCCCTTTGTAAAGCAATTTCATCTTCACTGACCTAATAACCTTACACAACTTTGTATCTTCTTTGAAAATAGAGCTGTTGCTATTTAATGCTTGCTCCAAGTCATTAATTAAAATATTAAAAAGAACAGGGCCCAATACTGATCCATAGGGGCTCCACTGATTATCTTTGTCCAGAGTATGATCCGTTTACAACTACCCGTTTCTCCCTGTCTTTTATCCAGTTATTTATCCATGAGCTAACATTTTTAGCTATTCCCAGTCCCTTAATTTTGTACATTAATCCCTCATGTGGCACTGTATCAAATGCATTTGCACATTTCAAGTATATGACATCAACAAATTCCCCTTTATCTATAGTATTATGTACTTCCTCATAGAATTTAATTAGACTAGTTTGACATGATCTATTTCTCATAAAACCATGCTGATTTAAACTCATAATTTTGTTTACATGAATATACTGATCAATATAATCCCTTATAATCCCTTCATGTATATTCCCCACCATCGATTTTAATGTACCTATATTTTCCTTCTTAGATTTTTTTGCCATTTATGTACTTATAAAACCTTTCATTTAAATATATATATATATATATATATATATATATATATAAAATTTAGGGCCATTTTTAATTCAGGGTGTGTGTAGGGTTTAAACTTCAGGTTAGTATATTTTCCAGTAGGGATCAATAATTCAGTAAGGGTACAGAAAATTAACTTAATTAGTATGGCCAAATAAACAACAGCTTGTTTTCCAAATTGAATTAATTTATAATTGTATGCCCACACAGAAAAGCTCACTCTCTCCTCTACCATCTGCCCTTTTGTCTGATTAACCTAGATTTTTATTTTATTTTAGTTTGGAATTCATCCATTCAGCTTTTTTTCATGGAAACATTTGAATTTGTAATTATGACAGTTAAATTAAAAAGGTTAGCTCTTCTGTCATCTGTAAAATATTTGAATAATTTTGTTCCCTTTTTTGGAGAGATTAGTTGGTTAGATAGCTATTTTTATGGTAGAGCCACGTTTATTTCTATGGTTGTCATATTATCAAAAACAAGATCTAGTTGTTCATATCAGGAGTAAAGCAAGTAAAAGGCAAAGTCACAGAGGAAATGTGAATTGCCACAATGCAGCAGAAATATGCAAAATTCAGCTAAATGTGAAATAATGACTACAATTTTTAAAAACGCAAACACAATAAGTGAATCATAAATATAAAATGTGGAGAACTCAATTAATTTACAAACACTTTGTTGGGGTCAGTGTATTTTTTTCATATCACTCACTTGATCATATTCTCCAGAATTTACATTCTCATTGGATGCTGAAGGATTATCCTCCATCCCCAGTTCTTCACCATAGTAAATTGAAGGGGTACCAGGTAGTGTCAAGAGAAGCATATTAATGACATTGACATAATCTTTACCAACTCGCGATGCAATACGAGCATTGCCTGGGCTTCCAACCTAAACAGCAAATATATGTCCAGAGAATATAGTCACCTACGTTCTAGCAAGGCATATGTCAAGTATCCTAAGAATTTACCCATTTGCTTAACCATATCTCTAGTAGTACTACCACCTATTCATTTACTGTAAAATACCTATTGTTATCCCACTATCAATAAACTAGATAAAATGTATATGTAAAACAATTCACTGCTATAAATATCAGCCAATCCCTTCACTAACTGCAAAACAATATGTATGTTTTAAATAATCAGATAACCTGTTACTAGCCTCAGTTTGCCCCAGATTACCTGAACATCTATCTTTTAGTAAGATAAAAAATAAGCCTTCCAATTCAACTAGCTTTTCTTTAACTATGTGTTGGCTAAATATATTTTAGACACAGGTAACAATTGAACATAGACTAATCATATAAATTCACAAAGATTTTCTTAAAATATGAGTGGATATTTAAGTATTTAAAATATTTACCATCCAGTGGGGCCACTTTCCTTTTGGCATTGACTTCATCCACTGGTCAACAAGTGAAAATATAGAATTTCCAGAAATGGTCTCGCTATTTAACTGTAGAAAGTTAAAATTAAGGGGAAAATCTGCTTCTTGGATAAACGAGTTTCCATAATAAATCATAGTCTTCTCAATTGTATCACGGTCATCAGATTCTGTACCCATAAACCTTTAAAAATAATTTTAGAAAATTTCAAGTTAAAATGTTGTTTTATTACAATATTTGAATTATGAAGTCAACAAATATGCACTGAAAATTAAATTAACCTTGGGTTTAAAATCTATCTTTATTAAAGGACCTTTTGGATATTAAAAACTAGTTTAAAACTTTAATGTACATTTTGTTTTTTTACCTGTATCGTCCTGGTTCTCTGCTATATTGGTTAATTTTTTGACGTAAATCCCGAATGATGTCATGCATACCAACTTGAGTGGTTGTGTAGTCATGGTAAAGATCGCTGTAGCTTCTTACAGTGTCCTAAAATACATGTTTTACATTGATTTTGGATTCCAATGCTTTATGTAATTGTTAAGGCATGATGTATGATATATATATTTTAATGGAAAAATGTGCAGAATTATATGGTTTTTTTATCATAACAAATTTCAAAGTTAGTTACATTTTCCTTCCTAATGCATCACGTGACAGCCATCACCCAATTACAAAATGCATATATGTATATCCTGTGAATCTTGCACATACTCAGTAGGAGCTGGTGCCTCAAAAAGATTGTGCACATTTATATAATGGTAGGGAATTAGAAAGTTTAAAATTGTGTGCTCTTTCTGAATCATTAAAGTTTAATTTTGACTTGTACTGTGTCGTACATATGAAAAAATCAGCATTTAAGCTCATTGACAGCTCTTTTGCTTGAAAAAAACCATGTCAAAATGTTTGTTTAAACTAATAGTCTATTACATTTCCTTCCAATTCTTATTAAGCATATTAATGCTCAAAGACTGCTAGCAGGAGGCACCTATCAACCAATGATCATTAAAGGGCCATAATACCCAAATGTTTAAACACTTGAGAGTGATGCAGTATAGCTGTAAAAAGCTGACTAGAAAATATCACCTGAACATCTCTATGTAAAAAAGAAAGATATTTTACCTCAAATGTTCCTCAGTAGCCACATCCCATTGTAAAGGATTTCTAAGCAGCATATCAGTATGTCTGTCCCGGGACAGCCGAAGGGATGAGCCGTGTGGACTCTCATGTTATTTCCCTATTCAGTGTAAGGAAGTTTACAATGAAATCTCATGAGAGTTAAGTCAAATATCATGAGATTACAGTAAAAGAGTTCTTAGCACTGCTGATGCTGATTGGCTGCTGTTCATTTCTTCATTTTTTATTTTTTTTTACCTGCAGCTGGGCTGCAGCTGAGTATAACTTTTTACACAGAACTTACTCTGCTGAGCTGAGGAAATTGTGAGGTAAAATATCTTCCTTTTTTACATAGAGATGCTCAGGTGATATTTTCCTGTCAGCTTTTTACAGTTATACTGCATCAGTTTCAAGTGATTTAGCATATGAGTATTATGTCCCTTTAAGAAGAAGCATCTATCATCCAATGAGCATTCAAAGGAAGTGCCTATCAGCCAGTGAGGATTAGTAGGAGATGCACAACAGCTCTTTTATATGAATGGCAGACAATTGTGGAGTACAACGCCTTGAGAACCTTACGGGTGAATAGCCGCGCTTTACAAGAACCCAATAGATAGATAGATAGATGTCCCTTGGAAATATTTAACAAAGTTATATACTCTCACTCACTTCAACCTGTGATACATTTAAAAACCCAAAAACATTTATAGACTAATATAAACCAAATAAACAAATAAAGGGTAAATGTGACATATAGGAATACATACATACATATATATATATATATATATATATATATATATATATTTAAATTGTATTAGTTTTAAATATTGAAAATATGTGTGTAAAGTTTCTGAACCCAATTCTATAAAGCTCTCTGGGCTTGTGAAATTCTATAAGAAATCTCTCCAATACTATGATGCCAAGCTGTTCTAAAATACGATGTGCTACAAACTTTATTTTCTGAACATAGTAAATCTATGGTTACTAATATGGAAGTTCCAACAATATCAATATATCCTAAGCAGTAGAAAAGAAGAGCTGTTGATATATATAGTAGAATACTTACAGGGTTTTGTGATTTGTTAAGCAAAGGTTCATCTCGTAGATGTCCAGCTTCCAAAAGATATTTTGCTGCATTAATTGTAAATCCATCAACCCCTTTCTCCAGCCAGAATGTAATAATATCCTGTACAATTAAATAAAAAAATAAAGGTAAGGAAAAAATGAAGAGATGGGAAATATGCACATAAAATAGAATGTCTGTTAGTGGCTCACTGATTCTGACATATAATTAGAAAGCATTAAAAAATGCACAAGTATGAAGTTAAAGGACCCCTAAATACTGTAGAACTGAACAAGTGGCAAATACACAATAGAAAGACCATGCAATAGCACTTACTATGAAATGAGTAGTAGAATATTTTCTGGAAAATTCCAAAGTTAATTCAATTTTCCCTTCACCTGTATCATGTGACAGCCATCAGCCAATCACAAAATGTATATACTGTGTACTTTTGCACATGCTGGAGCGTGCATGTTTTGATTATAGAAGTATATTGGAAAAAAAATATTTTTAAATTGCATGCTTTATCTGAATCATGAAACTCCGGCTTCCTCCAAACGTTGTGTGCCCACTTTGGCGTCCAGATCGTGAGGCACACAACAATTGGAGGAAGCCGGATTGTCATCAATATGCTAAATACTGAAGGAGATGCGGGCAGAGGATCGGCGGTAAGTTTACCGTAACAAAAAGGTAAGTATTTTAAAAATGAAGCGTAATTGTAAAGTTTAATGAATTAAAGAGGCAATGTTTTATGAGTAATTTTAAATACTGGGCTTTAAATCATTCAACTTTACAATCACTTTAAACTTTCATGATTTGGATAGAGCAGCAATTATAAACAACTTTGTAATTTACTTCTATTAACAAAATGTGCACAGTCTTTTTATATTTACTCTTTTTGAGTCACCAGCTCCTCCTGAGCATGTGCAAGAATTCACAAAATATACGTATAGGCATTTTTGATTGGCTGATGGTTGTCACATGATACAGGAGGAGTGGAAATAGATATAACTTTGAAATTTGTCAGAAAAAATCTACTACTCATTTGATTTTCAGACTAAAGAGTCGATTTATTAAATGCTTCAGAAGCCCTTTGACCCACTACAGCTGCAGGTTCTCACAAGAGAACCTGCACACCGTATTTAACAAGCAGCGGTCATTAGACCGCTGCTTCCCTAATCTTATGCCACCTCTAAAGTGGCGAAATTCAATCTCAGCGGTCTAGTCTGACCGGCGAGATTGACAGCTCCTGCCCGCGCGTGATTGGCTGTGTGCAGGCACGGGGCAGGATTGCACGCGACCACAAAATAGCGCTCGTGTGCAATGCTGAATTCCGCCAGGGAAATTCAACCCACCAGAGGCGAGCTGCGGCGGACAGGGGCACGTATGTACGCCCCTGTCCGCCTCAGCTTGATAAATCGCCCCTATGTGCTTTTGCATTGTCTTTTATCATGCATTTGTTGATTATGCAAATCTACGTTATATACTGGCCTTTTAATATGTCTTTGTTTTGCACATGGCTTGTTCATGTTGTTTCTTGACCATTTAGAGCAGACATTCTCAAACTTGGCCCTCCAGAGGTTTTGGAACTACATTTCTCATGATGCTGAGCCAGCATATCAGCTGGCTGAGCATCATGGGAAATGTAGTTCCAAAACCTCTGGAGGGCCAAGTTTTAGAGGATTTATATTAAACATGTCTGATGTTTGTTTTCTTTTTAGCCTAGGGCAGTGATGGCGAACCTTGGCACTCTAGATCTTTTAGAACTACATTTCCCATGATGCTCTACTGAACTTCAGACTGCATAAAATGTAGTTCTGAAACATCTGGAGTGCCAAGGTTCGCCATCACTGGCCTAGGGGTTCTGGTGCAGCCATAAGCAACACCCTATATATCACAATAAATCTTGCTAAAGCATTGTTCATCTGAGGCCTTTAATACAGAAGTAGTTATTCTTGTTTCAGATATGATTTATATGTTTTCAATTAGTAGATACTTAAATATTTTGCCTATAAAAAATGGTAAGTAAGAAATATGCATTGCTTTTAAAGAGACAGTCTACACCAGATTTCCTTGTATCTATGTCTCTGCAAACTGCCCCCTTATTTCAGTTCTTTTGACAGACTTGCATTTTAGCCAATCAGTGCTGACTCCTAAGTAACTCAACGTGCATGAGCACAGTGTTATCTATATGACACACATGAACTAACACCCTCTAGTGGTGAAAAACTGTCAAAATGGATTTAGATAATATCAGAGTCTAAGAAATTAGCATATGAACCTCCTAGGTTTAGCTTTCAACTAAGAATACCAAGAGAACAAAGCAAAATTGATGATAAAAGTAAATTGGAAAGTTGTTTAAAATTACATGCCCTATCTGAATCATGAACGTTTATTTTGGACTAGACCATCCCTTTAAACAAAAAACTAATTAACTGTAGTTTTGAAATATCCATTATGAGATAAAACAATGACAACAAAATGCCTACAACATCCCTTAATCAAGTACTGATGCACAGAGTACAATTATACTGTTAGCGTGCAAACCATCCAGCATTAAACTCCTCAGACATTTGTATCAGCAAATTGAAGCACAGCACTGACTTAGATAAAGACAATATAATAAAATAGGGGAAAACACTTGAACTTTGAAAAAGGACTTTGCCTTTCATAATTGGTAACAACTGAAAACTGACAAAATAATACACATACAGAGGGATCAAAAGTGGAGGGTCCCATAAATGCTAAATATATATAAAGTATCTCACAAAAGTGAGTACACCCCTCACACCCCAAATGACACTTTGCTACAATGTAAAGTAGTGAGTGTACAGCCTGTATAACAGTGTAAAATTGCTGTCCCCTCAAAATAACTCAACACACAGTCATTAATGTCTAAACCGTTGGCAACAAAAGTGAGTATACCCCTAAGTGGAAATGTCCAAATTGGGCCCAAAGTGTCAATATTTTGTGTGGCCACCATTATTTTCCAGCACTGCCTTAACCCTCTTGGGCATGGAGTTCACCAGAGATTCACAGGTTGCCACTGGAGTCCTCTTCCACTCCTCCATGACAATATCACGGAGCTGGTGGATGTTAGAGACCTTGAGCTCCCCTGCCTTCCATTTGAGGATGCCACACAGATGCTCAATAGGGTTTAGGTCTGGAGACATGCTTGGCCAGTCCATCACCTTTACCCTAAGCTTCTTTAGCAAGGCAGTGGTCATCTTGGAGTTGTGTTTGGGGTTGTTATCATGTTGAAATACTGCTCTGCGGCCCAGTCTCCGAAGGGAGGGGATCATGCTCTGCTTTAGTTTGTCACAGCACATGTTGGCATTCATGGTTCCCTCAATGAACTGTAGCTCCCCAGTGCCGGCAGCACTCATGAAGGCCCAGACCATGACACTCCCACCCCCATGCTTGACTGTAGGCAAGACACACTTGTCTTTGTACTCCTCACCTGGTTGCCGCAACACACGCTTAACACCATCTGAACCAAATAAGTTTATCTTCGTCTCATCAGACCATAAGAAATGGTTCCAGTAATACATGTCCTTAATCTGCTTGTCTTCAGCAAACTGTTTGCAGGCTTTCTTGTGCATCATCTTTAGAAGAGGCTTCCTTCTGGGACGACAGCCATGCAGCCCAATTTGATGCAGTGTGCAGAGTATGGTCTGAGCACTGACAAGCTGACCCCCCACCCCTTCAACCTCTAAAGCAATGCTGGCAGCACTCATACGTATATTTCCCAAAGACAACATCTAAATATGACGCTGAGCACGTGCACTCAACTACTTTGGTCAACCATGGTGAGGCCTGTCCTGAGTGGAACCTGTCCTGTGAAACTGCTGTATGGTCTTGCCTACCATGCTGCAGCTCAGTTTCAGGGTCTTGGCAATCTTCTTATAGCCTAGGCCATCTTTATGTAGAGCAACAATTATTTTTTTCAGATCCTCGGTGAGTTCTTTGCCATGAGGTGCTATGTTGAATTTCCAGTGACCAGTATGAGAGAGTGTGAGAGCGATAACACCATATTTAACACACCTGCTCCCCCTACACACCTGAGACCTTGTAACACTAACGAGTCACATGACACCGGGGAGGGAAAATGGCCAATTGGGCCCAATTTGGACATTTCCACTTAGGGGTATACTCACTTTTGTTGCCAACGGTTAAGACATTAATGGCTGTGTGTTGAGTTATTTTGAGGGGACAGCAAATTTACACTGTTTTACAGGCTGTACACTCACTACTTTACATTGTAGCAAAGTGTCATTTCTTCAGTGTTGTCACAAGAAAAGATATAATAAAATATTTACAAAAATGTGAGGGGTGTACTCACTTTTTTGAGATACTGTGTATATGTATATATATATATATATATATATATATATATATATATACACATACAGAGGTGGGAAAACATCACTAGGGGATGTTCCAGGTTGGGCATATAGGGGCCCAACCATTATGACTGGGGGCAAGTACTCTTTTTATCATCTTCATTACTGACCATATCTAAATTTTGACAATATATGTTGGCATTTATCGATGTTGGTTGGACATGATTCGCTACAGCAAAGAATGCATATTATACTGTGGGCACAATTTATTAAGCCCTGAAAAAATGCACCTTAAAAGTCACGATTATTTCCGAAATGTGTGAAGTCAAAAATGTTGCCAGTATGTATCAGAATTCTTTAGACATTTTGGGGGCAAAAGTTTTTTTGCGGTGTCAAGGAAATGGCTTGCCTAGTTTCCTTTTTGCGAGAATATTGTTTTAGCTTTATTTATCAATCTTAAAGTGCTAAGCACTTTCCCACCTGGGTGCTAAGCTGTTTTAAGGGTTTTTATATTTTTTTTTACTTTATTTTTTTCCAGATCCCCAAGACTTACACTGTTTGAAAGATTAGGCGATTACCTTTCCAACGGCTGGTCTTGGGGGTCTGTAGCTCCTATACTTAACATTGTGAATTTTAAATAAAGTTGCACAGTGACGTCATCACGTCATTGCGTGTGACGTCACCGCGCATAACGTGAAGCCCCAGCGATGCCTGTCACTATGCAGGTCCAATCACCAGGGTAGGAGCAGTTGGGAGCCCCCAGATCTCCCTCAAGGTGGGAGAGTGCTAGCGATGGCTCTAAGCATCGTTAGTACCAGAATGGGAAACTCTGCACGGCTCAGAGCTGTCGTTAGCAGTCAAGGGGTTAAAAAGGACCACTCAAGGCAGTAGAATTGTATAATTATCAAGTGCATAATAAAAAGACAACGATTTAACTCCTACTCTGAATTTCAAATAAGCAGTAGA
This sequence comes from Bombina bombina, assembly GCF_027579735.1. NCBI lineage: Eukaryota > Metazoa > Chordata > Amphibia > Anura > Bombinatoridae > Bombina > Bombina bombina. The sequence continues at coordinate 1,089,046,669 of NC_069502.1, forward strand.
TTTTTTTTTTGACAAATTTATTTTTTCTCCCATTTTCCGGCCCCATATATCATGTGACAAACATCAGCCAATCACAGACTAGTATACGTATACCCTGTGAGCTTGTGCACATGCTCAGTAGGATCTTGTTCCCTAGAAAGTGTGAATCTAAAAAGACTGTGCAAAATGTGATAATGGAAGTAAATTGGAAAGTGTCTTAAAATTGCTTGCTCTATCTGAATAATAAAAGTTTATTTTGACTTGAGTGTCCCTTTAACTTTAGCTATCGGTAATGGTTTTATTGTTTTTATCCTTTTATAACATAATAAATTAATCAAGTGATTGTTTGTAAGAATGTTATTTCTTATATATTAAAGTAATTTTTTTTGCCCCTTCATTGGTTCTCTGTCATCGAGGAAGATTGTCCGTGTTTTTGTAGCTTATCTTTGTTCTTTTTAGATCACTTATGTCAAATGCTCTTTAAATTATTATACTTTTTTTATAAATCTGTATATACCTTTTTTTGTTATTTAATTAATTATTATTCTTCAGGTTGCGTGCCTTGTTGTTAGCGATTTCTAACCCTATATACAGCCATTACGGCAAGAAAAAGAAATGTTTCCATTTTTCCTCCAGACAAACAACAATATCGCTAATTTTTTCCCACTACCTCGCAACCTTTAAATTGGCGAGATTAAACAGTGAATATTGCATCCGCCACTTTTCATAAATATATGAGAACTGTGAATATATACGGGCATTTTAAAATGTCAATTGAGATTAATAAAAGAATTAGGCATTTCCAGATAAGAAACTGGAAATAAATTCAAATAGGAATTCAGCTTAAAAAAACAGAATTTTATAATGAACAATATTTGTCATTGTGATTTATAAAGCCAAGTAAATAATTACACATCTAAATGTTTTTATTGTTTCAAAGGTTTCTTGGAAAACTTACTAGCTCTGTTATTTAAGGTATCTGGGTGTCAGCAACTACCACTTAATGTGAAATCTGGTGTGATAAAAAGGTGCAAAGTTCAAGTATTTATCAGTCATTGCTGTAAGACCTGGCTGATGTCTAAATATTCACAGAATAAATGCATTTTACGTTGAACATTAAAGAACTAAGTAAATAATAAATATACACTTTATGCACAGATACTAGCAGTGGTTTACATTTCTAGTATATACACTCACATGAAATCAGAGTGGATTCTAACCTACCTCATAAGATATGCAAACATAAGGGCACAAGAAAAAAGATCTCTAGAGTAGCATATAAATATAGACCAAATAATCAGTTAGTTAATGATTACTAGACATGTGCATGGCTAAAAATCTTCCTTTGGACTAATCAATTGTCATGAAAAAAACCTTTTCCTTCACTTTGTCTCATATTCGTTATGGTGGTTTACAGAATTTGTTTGTTAACAAAAATCTATTTCTTCCCTATTTACTATGGGGAACTGTTTTAGGTCAGCATAGGTGCCAGCTGTACAGCAACTGAAAATTAAAATAGTGGCTAGTGCTACAAGCCAGCAGCAGCAGCACAGAAAATGTTTTTTATTTTTTTTAAATGGGATCAGGACTGGACAGGAACAAAAGTGAAGTAAAGCTTACATATTTATCGGCTGACACTGTACTCAATCAGCTGTAAAGGACATTGCTAATTTGTTATTGAATAGTGTAAAATTGTTCTTTAAAAGCCTTTTCTGCAAAATATTGTAAATTTAAACTTTCTGAGATCTTTCCTGTCAGCAAGTCAGCAAGTCAACCATCTTTTTTTTCCTCACATTCTGCTCCTTTGTTTCTCATCATTAATTTACTGTTTTTGGACAGATCCAATAAATGTGGGAAATAAAAAAAAATTATACTAGTTTAATTGGTTAACCTTGGGGCATTGGTAAGAAGAAATTGAGCGTGATGACAAAATAAGACAGTTTTTCACCTCCAGTTTTCAGTCCTTCATAAACCTATAAGAGCAAAATTGTAGGATATGTTTGTGTTAAACACTGATTCAGACCTTTGCTTAAAGGGACATGCCTGAGCATATTATTCTGGGGATCTATAACTATGGAGCCTCCCAAAACTGATTACACATGAATGTCTTTTTAAGTAGTGAAATTCTGGCTAGTTACTATTATAATAATTATACAAATTTAAGTTTCCCTCATCAATATGTTCATATTTGTTTCACACCTAGTTTTCTACATAACTGAGTGTATTCATGATTTACTGCTTTACCATTATATTTATTTCATTATACTCAACTAACACCCTCATATAAGCACCAATGCACTTTTTTTGGCGGGAAAAAATCTCTAACTTTGCACAAATGCCAACACTAAAACATACAAAAAGCATGCACATTCCATAGACTGTCAAATCAAAAAACACAATTAGTAGCTATTATGGAAAATACATTGAAAACACAAAGACATGAAAACTAATGTAAGTGTGAGGCACCTCAGTTTTCGATTGTTAATGCCTGATACTTACAAGGATTTCTTCCTGAACATCTGGATTATTGAAATTTAAATCTGGCTGCTCTTTACGGAATTGGTGAAAGTAACACTGTTTTCGGTCATCATCATATTCCCATGAAGAGTTTCCATACACACTAACCTAAAATAAAAAAAATAAAAATCAGACCTTAAGAAGTAATGAAATTAAGATTTCCATGATAATAACGTTAAAATTGTAAGAAAATTGCCGTCTCTTTTTATACTTGCCACAACACCAAATATAAGATACCTGGAGCTTGTTAAAATTGAGATAATAAGATATAGCATTTGCCTTGGTTAAAATGAGCATACCTGAAGTACCTTAAAGGGACATTAAACCCAACATTTTTCTTTCATGATTCAGACAGAGAATACAATTTTAAACAACATTCTAATTTACTTCTATGATCTAATTTGCTTCTTTCTTTATATATCCTTTGTTGAAGAAATAGCAATGCACATGGGTTAGCCAATAACACGAGGCATCTATGTGCAGCCACCAATCTGCAGCTACTGGGCCTATCTATATATTCATTTCAGGAAAGAATATCAAGAGAATTAAGTAAATTAGATAATAGAATTAAATTAGAAAGTTGTTTAAAATTGTATTCTTTATCTGAATCATGAAAGAAAAATTTTGGGTTTAATGTCCCTTTAAATCTTTAAAATAGGTTAAACTTTTATATAATGTTATATTTTAAAAAAATCCATAGAGGTAGTGTTACTAAATACTCATTTGTGCTGGGGCTGTCATTAGTATTTGATCACCATTTTTGGGACTTTAAACAAAAAATGAAATTACACATAGATGTCTAGATTACAAGTGGCGTGCTAACTTTAGCGTTCAAGCGATATAGAATTATCATGCCCACGCTAACTTGGGCTTTTATTACAAGTTGAAAGTAAATGTGAATGCGCGTAAAGACCTTGTGACTGAAGACCTTGTATAACGGATAAAGTAGTTAAAAAAAAGTTGCCCCGAACACAACATAAATATTTTAAAATAAATAGCTTCACTTATATAAACATTATCTGATAAAAAATTATTCATATAAAATATAAAAAAAGTTCTAAGAGTTCAAAAGTATATGGTATATGACAAGGTGTTTGACTGGAAAGGGCTGTACATGTGTATTTATATATACAAACATATATACATATATAAACACACATATATAAATACTTTGTAGCTCTTTTCACGCAAATACCTGAAAACATGAAATATTTTTATTCAGTATTAATATTTACTAAAGTGCTTTAGTGTGTAAATACTGTAAGTATTTTACAGTCCAATGTTCTTCACATTGGGGAGAATGTTCTAAGTATTGTTAACTAGATATTCCTACATATATATATATAGGTATAGATAAATATTTTACAAAAAATCAATCCAATATATATATTTAAAAACATCATTTATACTTACCTGATAAATTTGGTTCTTTCATGGTGGTGAGATTCCACAATCCATTACTCATGAAAATTACTTTTGTCTACCACTAGGAGAAGGCAAAAAGTCCCAAACCCCAAGAGCTCTATAAAACCCCTCTCACCTTACACATACCTCAGTCTAATGTATAGCCAAATAAATGAGGTAAAGTAAAAGAATAATAGCCATAAAAGGAGCAGGGAAAAAAAGATGTGCTGAAGAAAAAACTAACCCCATTTAGTGTCATAGAGTTTCACCACCATAAAAGAAACACATTTATCAGATAAGTATAAATTATGTTTTCTTTCATACAGGTGGTTATAGTCCATAATCCATTACTCATGTGAACTAATACCCAAGCTGTGGAGTCCATGAGTAATAACAGAAAGGGAGGGATTTAAAAATATATATTTTTCACTGAGAAATCAAATCCACAATATCTCTCTCTCTCTCTTCTTTTCTCTATTCATTCTCTCTCTCTTTCTTCCTTCTCTCTCTTCTCTCTCTCTTCTTCTCTCTCTCTTCCTTCTCTCTCTCTTCTCTCCGCTCTCTCTCTTCTCTCTCTCTCTCTCTCTCTCCTTGTTTGTAGACGGGAGAGCAGCCAAAGCTTCAGAAACTGCAGCCTTGAAAATAATCTTTAGATAGTGGAAAAGAAAAGAAGAAGGCGCCACAATAGTGCACAATCAATGAGGATGAGACACTCACGCACAAGAAAGGTGCACACTTACAAGATCCAAAGCACTTGAGAAGTGCCACAGGTGCGATCTGAACTATTCAAGCTGTTCAGCAAGCTTTCCTCTCGCAAAGGCTGCACTGCTAGTATCGCTGTTGTCCTCAGGAGTAACTGTCCGCAAATGGTGCATTAAAACTGAGATGGTATCTTCAAACACTCAGCAAATCTGTGCAAATAAAATGCTCGTGATGACCAAAATATAAAAATCCACTGTAATTTATTGTTGACCAAGTAACACAACGTGTTTCCCGGTCTAGCGACCATTTCATCAGATGTATACATAAAATAAAAACATCATGGCTTAAAAAAAGTTTCTCAGCGTCTAGTGTGGAATAATGCGCATGCGTAAAAACATGAGTATCCAATAGACGATCAAATAAAAACCGGCTGTAATCAGATTGGACAATGGGATGGGTGTATACTTTTAGCCAGTACCTAACACTGCGCATGCGTGTCCAAACCAGTGTCCATGTGATTACAAAGCAGAACCGGCTAACATATAATTGGATGCTGAAGTGGGTGTGTAGCTGAACATGAGTGTGTAGCTTAAACAAAAATACATGCATTAACAGTAGCTAAATCGCTAAAAGAATTGGTGACCACAAGTACAAGCCAAACAAGTACTGAAACATATCATCAGAGGTTATGAAATAGGAGTAATTTGTAGATCCATAAAGAGAGGCAAAGGACAAGTCCCTGCAAACAATTAAAAAGGGTTTATGAAAAATGTTCCCATGAAGTGATAAAAGAATCATAAACCGTATCCCTTTGACAAGCACTGTACTCTGAGGGAAAACCGGGCCTTAAAATAGACTGAAAACCTCTTTCTCTGAAGAATCAAATGCACATCTTCATTCTTCAACCCCCTCCAGCAGAGGCAATGTAAAGACTGGGGTATATGGGGTTTGGGACTCTTTGCCTCCTCCTAGTGGTAGAGAAGAGTAATTCCCATGAGTAATGGATCATTTACTCTCACCAACTGTATGAAAGAGATATTCATAACCCATTTTGGCTATACACACTTGGTTAAACTCTGTTGGGTTAGAGCGCGAGTAATTGGTGTTCGTTTTTTTAACTTTGTGGCTCCTTTAAAGTCTATGGGGAGAAGTTAGCACGGTCACGATATCCAAAGTCTTGAAGTTAACGCTCGTCAGCTTTCCTTGAGTGCAAACAATTTATTTTCAACTTGTAATATGCTTGCCAACCTGCTAACCTTTATATTATAGATAGATAATTTACAATGTGTTGTTCATTGCTGATAAATATCTATATAAAAAAAAAGTTTTACTTTCTATTATATGGATATAAAAGGGCAAAATGAAATGCTCTGATATGTTGGAGCACTTTATTATTGTACTGTTGCTTGCATATAATTCTGTGTTTAACCTCTGCAAATGGATTAAACACACAGCTAAAGTCAGCTTCAGAGCATCAACACACAACTGGGAACTAGGTGAATAAATCTTGTGAGCTAATGACAAGAGACAAACTTGTGTAGTCACCAATCACCAGCTAGCTCTCAGTGATGTATTGGTGAAAGAAAGTAACTAATTTTTTTCCATTAAAGGGCCATAATACCCAAATGTTTAAACACTTTAAAGTGATGCAGCATAGCTGTAAAAAGCTGACTAGAAAATATCTCCTGAACATCTCTATGTAAAAAAAAAAGATATTTTATCTCAAAGGTTCCTCAGTAGCCACCTCCCATTGTAAAGGACTTCTAAGCAGCATTTTAGTGTGCCTGTCCTGGGACAGCTGAAAGGATGAGCCTCGTGAACTCTCATATTATTTCACCAATCAGGTAAAGGAAGCTTACTATGAAATCTCATGAGAGTTAAGTCAAATCTCATGAGATCACAGTAAGAGTTCATGACCTCAGCACTGCTGATGCTGATTGGCTGCAGTTCATTTCTTCATTTATTTTTTTATTTTTACCTGCAGCTGGGAGCAGCTGAGTATAACTTTTTACACAAAACTTACTCTGCTGAGCTGAGGAGATTGTGAGGTAAAATATCTTCCTTTTTTACATAGAGATGCTCAGGTGATATTTTCCTGTCAGCTTTTTACAGTTATACTGCATCAGTTTCAAGTGATTTAGCATATGAGTATTATGTCCCTTTAATAAGTATACTATAACTTATACAATCTACTTATTAAAAGTGAAGTACCTAAATTGATGGTAAATTCAACGTTATTGCAAAGTTTCTTTCAAACTAGCTTTAAAAATAAAAGAGTAGAAGCTTCATTCATCTCCTAAAATTTGGCATATAAAAGATTATATTCTCAAAAGGAACTCACTATTAGATGTACACTCTGACTAACTCACACTACAGTGCACATTTTTTTCGTGCCATATTGTCCATTAGGCAATCAACACGCTCACCGAAGAGCAATGTTTACACACAAAAAAAACCTCCTGGTAGTTATGCACATGCGCCTATTGCATACTGGATGCACTGCCTCTGTGAACGAGTACAGCTTATGCATGCGCATTGAAAACATTGCTTACATTGCAGCAGATCACAGAGCTTTGCCCATGCATAGAGAACAGGTGGAAGACCACTCTCAACGTCACACTAAGCAGAAACCAGGAAATTGAAAGGGGGGGGGGGCAAGGAAGCATGAACTAATTGATCAATTTTACAAAGTTTGAGAAATAAAAAAAATAAAAAAATCAGCAACTGGTATTTAAGTATTATAAGTATTATAAGTAACCTAATAACATTTTCCTTACGTTAAATTTACCATCACTTTAATGTAAGGAATAAAAATAAAACAAAAATCTTTTTATACCCAGTTATTTGGAGGTACGACTTGTCCAGATACATTCTGACAGTCATGCCAGATGTAATAATCGGTGTATTTACCAATACGATTTTTGCTCCACCGGAACCAATCATGATTATTACTACTATGGTTTGGGATCAAGTCGATTATTAGTTTTATGCCTATTGAAACAAAAAGAAATTAAAGCAGAGTTATCCAAGGAAGATAATAATTATATTTTATGAACATTTTGCTAAGGGAGAGAAAGAAGCATTAAAATGTCCACTTACCATTATCATGCATGGCTGAGATCATGTTTTCAAAGTCAGCCATGGTGCCAAATGTTTGGTCAACATCTTTGAAGTCATCGACAGCATAGTGAAAATCTTTTAGGGATGACTTATAAAAAGGAGCAACCCATACCGTTTCCACATCTAGGTATAGGAAATGTTCTATTTTTTCTTGTATTCCTTAAAATAAATAAATAAAATAAAGACATGTCAATTTATAAATTAAAACAACACAGTAATTTAATTGCACGGATCAAGGGAATCACAATTAAGTATGATTAATTTATTTTAATAGGGCATTGTATTAAAGAGTTTTTTCATAAATATAAAAGCACAAGATTTAAAAATATGTTTGTTGTTTACTTCCTAGTAATGCTCATTGACTGATAAGTAGATCAGCCAATGGGTTTTAACAGAAATCAGTCATTGAGCAACAGGTTTAAATTAAACGCTGCTCCTTTATATGAATGATATCAAATATTTGAGTACAGTGTTCCATTAATTATTATTATGTATTTGTATAACACTGCAAAATTCCATAGCGCTGGGTACAGAGATTGGGGTATACAATGAAAAAGATTTATGTACAGGAGGAAGAGGGAAAAGATCTAGTACAGGAGGAAGAGGGCCCTGCTCCGAAGAGCTAACAGTCTACAGGTTGATAGTGCAGAGACATAAGGTTTGGTGTATCTTGTCACGTTGATTGTAATAGCAGCATTCAGTCAAGGCAGTTCAAGAATTAATTTGGGTAGGATGAAAACAAGGAGAGATGGTAAGCGTCTGATCAGGTATGTTTTCAAGGAGAGTTCGAAGCTATACAAGGTTGGAGACAGACTGATGTAGCGGGGTAAAGTTCCAGAGGGTAGAAGCAGTACGTGAGAGGTTTTGGAGGCGGGAGAGGGATGTAGAGATAATAGGAGAAGAGAGATGTAGGTCAGAGGTTGATGGAAGAAGGCGCTTGTATTTGTGAAATGAATGTGAGTTCGGAGTCAAGTGTGACCCCAAGGCAATGGACCTGGGGTGAGTTAAAGAGAATGGAATCTGGACAGCTTGTTGCATTTATTCTTATGCTACATGTGGAAAACACAGAAACTATTACATTAATGTATAGGCTCTGTGGATCTAGGTCAGATAAAGCTAAAATCAATAAAATAACATCTCTTTTTTTATGGAACAATAATTCTAGAACACTGTTATTTTATTAAGCAATAAAAACCTCTATCACAGTTTAAAGTTTTAAATTGATTGTGAATTTTATTATGTTATGGAATTTAGTTATGACAACAAACAATCTACTGCCCAAGCATTTGAAAGATGCTTTAGAGTAATTTTTCTTTTTTTATGGCTTGCTGTGCTGTAATACACTTTTCAACTCAATGACTGCCATAAAGTCTTACAAGATGAACTCACTCAGTAAATGTGACCTTCTTATCATTAATCACTCTCATACTATATTTTTACTCTCTGTATATTCTTATATTCTTTAAATAATAATATACTCACTTTCATTGCAATAAACTAATTGATTCAATATTTTCCTTTAGTCTATTAAACATATTTCTTCCCCCATCTTTGTGCTGATAGTTTACCCTTCACACCTTAAAGGGACAGTCAAGTCCAAAAGAGAGCGTTCATGTGTTTCATATAGATAACATTGAGTTCACACACCTGAATTTCCCGAGGAGTGACCACTGATTGGCTAAAATGCAAGTCTGTCAAAAGAACTGAAATAAGGGGGCAGTCTGCAGAGGCTTAGATACAAGGTAATCACAGAGGTAAAATGTGTATTATTATAACTGTGTTGGTTATGCAAAACTAGGGAATGGGTAATAAAGGGATTATCTATCTTTTTAAACAACAAAAATGTTGGTGTTGACTGTCCCTATAATTTAGTATATCTGATACAAAATAAGAATAAAAAAATTAATTTTAAACAAGTAAACCACTGAATGAAATTAATTTTGCTCACATATATGTGATAATACAGTATGAGCATTATTAGAAGATATATTGTGTCTAGGAAGTAGAAACTTCCTCAATGTCTTCAGAATCGTTCCCCTATACATTGGACCAGCATGCAGGCTCCTCTTATACTCAAATATCCTTGTGTTTTCTTCAAAGAGGAAAATGAATGTGATTGTGCTTTCAATGTAGACCCACATTTATATGTCCCAGAATAGCTTTCTTCTGTGCACCTTTTGTGACTTATGTACCCGTTCTGCACCATATAGCTGCTGAGATCTAGTCAAATGAAATACCTGCCAATCCTTCAAGGTGTATTTTCTATTTCATATGGTTTATTGAGATAAAAGAGTTATCTGCAAATGAAATTAAAACTTTCTTATGCAAATACAGCTCCCCTGAAGTGCTTAATGCATCCCTTTCTTCTGTGATTATTTCTAGACATAGTTAGGATACAGCTTTCAATGCTAGCAGCAGAAAACAGCATCCTTTGCATTTTTTCTAGGCCTGGAAGGCAATGCAGTGGTTAAAGAGTTATATCTTTCTCCAGTAAGATTTCTCAAACTGCAGCAGCTGCTTAATCAGATGTGTTCCTACTAAAACTGCTTGGTCTACACCCTCATTGTTTTATGGCAGTGCTGGGGCCCCCCCTCTTCTTTCTGCCGTACAATAAAACTGCTCTTCTGCAAAATTACAGCTAACTGATGGTCAGGGTATATCAGCAACCACCATAGGGGAAATATGTGCACCTGGGTCATGGGGACATGCAGGGCTCCTTTACTGGAAAAGACAGTACGACCCTTGTACTGTTATATTCTTACACAAATCATGGTGCTAATAAGACTGTAGGCTTCTTTTATCCATTAAAGGAGGAGGCCTCATCATACATGCTTAAAAGATTTAAAGAGGTGGAAAGGTTAAAATTAAAATGTGCATGGATGCATTTAAATAGAAGCACTTTTGAAATATACTTCCATTAGCAAAAATGCATACGCACATATGCTGTGAGTACAACTAGAAAACTAATTGTAAACAAGTAGACAACTTAGTAAAAAGAGTTGGGCTTTGTGAAAAGAATTATTATCAAACTCTGCAAGACTGATATAGGTTACAAAGGATATTATTCCATACCATTCATACTATTAATCTTTATTGAAATAACTAGGAATAATCATTCATGCATACGCTTAGGCTAAGTTAAAAACACTTAAACCAGGAGGCAAAAGTTGCATGTCTGTTAAAGTAATATCATAATATAGTCAGCCAGCAAAGTATTTTTGAGGTAAGCTAAGCCCTTACAATCCAAGGGCTGATTTAAGTTTACTATTATATTTTTTAGCTGCTGAGCTGAAGCTAACATAAGCAATGGATAACAGACATTAATTTTACATGACCCTGGTAAGCAGATTCAAAAGGAACAAGGAGAGACAAAGCTACTCTTAGGGACCCCTGACGCGCGTTTCACAAAAAACGCTTCCTCACAGGGGGGTGCTGTGAGTACCCTGTGCACCAGTATGCAAGCTTAGAGAGCTGGTGGCGATATGTATTGTTTCTGTGAAGACTTAATTTGTGTCATACAAGCCACTGCTGACTCTTTGTGAAGGTGTAGTTTTTGAATACTGGTGCATCCTATCTCTTTAAGAGAAATTGGGTTTTTTATTCCTTTTTTCTGACCTCATTTTTTAATGATTTGTGCCCAGCCAAAGATTGTGTTTCTCAAACTTTGTTTTTCTTTTCCTTTCCCCACTTTGTAAATCTAGGAAGATGTTTTGTGTAGTGATTGTGCAATTTGTTGTTACTAAATCAAAACATACTATTATTCCTATGTAGGATGGTACTTATGCATAGTGAAGTTAGCAGTAACAGGGTTTAAGCAGTCTCGGGTGAAACTTGGACAAAAATAGGTGTTTTTTAGGGGTCAAGTCAAGCGGGAATGCATGGGAACAGAGTTCCTGCACTATTTTTGCAGGTGGAACTAAGTTCCTCCTGGGCAAAGAACAGAAATGCTTCAGTAAACACTGCTGCTGCTGGTGGGAGGAGTTAGAGCAGAGTCTGGTTAGAGGGATAGTGAGATCCTCTAGTAATGGGCAGTAATACTTCCTACAATATACTAAATGCAAGCCTGTCAGCGGTCCTGCTGTGTGATCACTCTCCACTGTGTGGAACACATGGTGCTTACATTTCTGTGTGGCTTGCTCTGGGGTTATTTAGCTCCCATCAGCAGAAATAGGACTCTTGCCCCTTAAGTGGGTGAGAGTTTGTGACAGAGGAGAAGTCTCAGGCCCAAAGGCAACCATTTAACCTTTCATTGGATTTAATTTGCTTTCATTAACCAAAGTGTATAGATTATATGAATATAAAAATAGTGGGGCCAATTTATCAAGGGCCGAATGACCCCGATGCCCCTGTCGCCGGAAACAGCAGTTATGAAACAGCGGTCTTAAGACCGCTGCTCCTTAACTGGTCTGTTGCCTCTGAGGCTGCGGACATGAATCTATACGATCGGGTTTGTTAACACTCCCTGATAGCGGTTTATTGGCCGCGAATCTGCAGGGGGCGGCATTGCACAAGCAGTTCACTAGAACTGCTTGTGGAATGTTAAATGCTTACAGCGTATGCTGTCGGCATTCAGCGATATCTGGTGAACATGATACGCTACAGCGTATCATGTCCTCCATACTTTGATATATCAGCCCCAGTGTGTGTATAAACAATATTAATTGTTTGGGGGATGGATGTCTTGGTGAGTTCCCACACTTTTTTTGCAGGACTTGAGCCCTGATGTTTTTGTAATACAAAAGTTAATATAAATTTCATTGTATGGGTAAATCCACTTTAAAGGTATACACATACATACATAAAATAAATACATTCATATTTATACATAAAATAAATAAATACATATACAAACAAATATAAAACAAATACATACATATACATACATAAAAATACATACATAAAATAATTCCATTCATATTCATACATAAAATAAATACATTCATATATACATATACAAATAAACATAAAATAAAGAAATACATACATACATATACTGTACATACATACATACATACATACATTCATAAAATCAATAAATACATAAAATCATATAAAATCAATAAATACAAACATAAACTAAATAAATAAATGCATATATAAAATAACTAATGTGCATATTATAACTTGAAAGTAAATGGTTCCGCTAAAGTGCAGACAAAAACGCTAAAAGACTTCCTACCCTTGTCCAAACTGACAAAAAAAATACACTATAAATGCAAAACATAAATTACTTGCACTACAAATCATCCTATAAACATTTTAAAAGTCTGTTCCCTACTTTTATACTCAATCAGTTATATCTAAAACTAAAAATGTGTGTTTGCTCAGAATGATCTACTATTTTTGAAAGCTGAAATGTGATCTTTTATAGAGATATTTAAAGGCGGAGGATTGCCTCTTTCATATTTGGGGCCGATTTATCAATGTCTGGCAGACATGATCCGCTAGACATCGATAAATGCCGACAGCATTTATCATTGCACAAGCAGTTCTTGTGAACTGCTTGTGCAATGCCGCCCCCTGCAGATTTGCGGCCAATCGGCCACTAGCAGGGGATGTCAATCAACCCGATCATATGAAATCGGGCTGATGGCTGTATGCCGCCTCAGAGGTGGCGTATGAGTTAAGGAGCAGCGGTCTTAAGACTGCAGCTTTTTAAAGGGATATTCCAGCCAAAATTGGAAACCACATGGGTACATTTTGGTATTAAATAGAAGCAATTTTGTAATATACATACATTAGCAAAAATGCTTCTAATAAAAACTATAGCTGTTTTAAAAGTGTTTCTAAGTATGCACCATGCACCAGCATTTTAAACACAGCACTTGTTCAGAGAGCCTAAGGTGCTTGTACCATCTGGCAATGACTCAATTTGTTAATTGCTGACATGATACAAGCCCCACTGATAATCTGTGCAGCTGCATTGTTTAAAATGTGGGTGCAGTGGCAATATCTTGCTCTGCTTCACATGCACGTGCAAAGAAAAATGTTAACACTAAAACAGTGATAACTTTTACTAGAAGCATTTATGCCAATACACGTATATTGAAAATATGTTTCTATTCAAATATGTAATAAATCTATGTACATTTAAATTTGGACTGGAATGTCCCTTTAACTCCTGTTTTCTGCAAGCCTAAAGGCTCACACGGAAACAGGGGTATTTAGTCACATTCGGGCCATGATAAATCGGCCCCAAGGGGTAAACCTTAACCCACATTTTTTTTTCAAAATAGGGGCCATTTTATTGCTTATATATGGAACTGGGTATACACTATCTTGTAGCGTGCAGGCACCTTAATATTCACCTAGTAGACAGGGGATTGCAATTACTATGACAATTAACTGCTACCAGATATGAGTATGTGGCCTGAAAAGCTTAATTTAAAAAAATGCAATACCCTCTGTCATTTGATATTAGGGACATTTTGTATGTGTGGGTTTGCTGTCTTTAGGGGTTAGGGGCACTGTTGGAGTTGCTTTCACCCCAAACAGTGAATATATAAGATTTATGGGGTTTTATGGCAATACATTTCCCAAAATATGAAAATGTGAAAACAGTTAACACTTGTTACCAAAAAACATACAGTGTTGAATTAAGTACTGTCCCTTTAAATTAATCACTTTATTTCACCTTCAAAAAGTAGGCGTATTTATTGGAAAGAGGAAACTCCCCTTTGTAAATTTTATGAGGGAAAGATAGGGACAGGCGGTCACCACTGCCAAATTATAAATTAATGTGACCCCCTCATTCAAAATATAGAATTCCCTCTGTCAAATAAGGGGGTCTTATTCTCTCTAAGTAAAGCAGCTTCCCTACCTATACATTTAGGATCTCAATGGTGTTCGGTAGTGAGCGAGATCACTTTATTTCCCAGAGAAAACCAGAGAAAACCTGCAACCTGGGGAGGATTTCAAAGAGAAATTTTCCCTGTATCAAATGTCAGAAAGGAATTAAAGCCATTATTTAAAAATACATATCGCCCTCATCCAAAAGACTCTGTGTAGAGCAGGACAGAGGTTCCCCCACACCACGAGTAATGACGAAGTCCTCTGGTCCTTGATCATTTAGCCCAGATGTAGCAAGCAAGGATGGAAGAAAGAAAGAAGTCTGTTGTTAACCCCTTAAGTACTGACACTGTAACTTGGATATATGTACAATTTTCTATTCTGCCTGCTTAATCTTAAAAATTTTAATCAGTTAATTTGTTCTGTGGGATTGAGTTTAGGAGGCAAAAAAGGAGGACCACCTATACTTAAATAAAAAAGGAAGATGTATCTTTTGTACCTTTGAGGTCACCAGCTCCATCATTGTTGCTGTCCTTGAAAGACTTGGGGTAAACTTGATAAATTGGGCTAATTTGCCACCAGTCAAGGCACTTTGGAGAGAGCACTAGAATTGCTGTAGTAGCAGACACCATTATTATAGTAGCTGTAATGATGAGCCAAAATATAGTATCACGGGTAATTCTGTAGCATGCCCTACTAGAGAACTGAAGGAGGACGTCTTTGGGCATACCAGCATATGGCTTTAACTGGAGAATATCTTCATATAATGCATTGTTGATTGTAACAGCATTAATATTAGCAGGTTGGTCCTGGCTATTTCTTCTGCTCTTTGTATCTTCTTGTTCATTGCTGTTATCCAGTTTAAATTCTGCATCAGTCGTAAATCCATTATTTTCAATGCCATTCTTTAATGTTAACTCCATTGAGTTTAAAACTTTAGCCAAATTTCAGAGAGACTTAAATGTTTTCTCCAGTATTGGAGTACATCTGCTGAATTCTGCTTAGGTCAAGGTACAAAAGCACAAAAAAAGAAGAAAGTACAAGTAATCATTTATTTCCCGTAACTGGGTTAATGCCGTATTACAGAAACACTTTTAGCAAAAATTAACCACACTAATGTAATTGTAGCCCTGTCTAAATTAATCTGTGAACCTCTTCAGAAATACATCCTTAGATAAACACTGCATTACAGAGATATGCAGTTGATTGAATATTCTATCTCGTGGGTAAGAAAAAATTCCCTATTTAAGTCTTGAACAACAAAGTAAGAGATGAACAAATAAGTGCTAGATTGGACCTTTGCCTTAGCCAATCAAAGCACTGAATAAAGCTCTACTTAGTGAATTAAGCAGATTTATTATTTTTTATTATTATTATTCTTTATTTATAAAGCACAAACAGATTCCGCAGCGCTGCCCATGGGTACAAAGGTAAAAGTACAACAGAGAAACAATACAATACAAATACAGGGGGAATTGAGGGCCCTATTCCCGTGGGAACTTGCAATCTAGATGGGTAGGAGGAT
Organism: Bombina bombina; assembly: GCF_027579735.1. Classification (NCBI taxonomy): domain Eukaryota; kingdom Metazoa; phylum Chordata; class Amphibia; order Anura; family Bombinatoridae; genus Bombina; species Bombina bombina. The sequence continues at coordinate 1,089,062,705 of NC_069502.1, forward strand.
GGGAAACAGGAGGTGGGGACTGCAAAGGTGAGAATGATATTAGTGAGGAGATAGATGAGGGCAACTATTAGGTAAGTGAAATCCATTTGTTACTGAGTTGGGTGATAAACTTCCCTGAACAAAAAGGTCTTTAAGGAGCGTTTAAAGGAGGACAGGTTAGGGGAAATTCTGACAACTCGAGGAAGTGCGTTCCAGAGGGTTGGTGCCGCACAAGAGAAGTCCTGTAGTCAAGCATGAGAGGAGGTGATGGTAGAGGAGGCAAGGAGCAGGTCATTGTTAGGTCTTAGGGGGTGGGCTGGAGTATATTTGTTGATGAGTGAGGACAGGTAGGGTGGGGCAGCATTTCTGAGGGCTTTGAAGGTCAGGGTGAGAAGTTTGAATTTAACTCTGTTGTTAATGGGGAGCCAGTGAACGGACTCACAGAGAGGTGTAGCAGATACAGAGCGTCGGGAGAGGTGGATTAACCTGGCAGAGGCATTTAGGATGGATTGAAGGGGGGAGAGGCGGGAGAGAGGGAGGCCAGTTAGTAGGCTATTACATTAGAAAATAAATGTGTTCAGAGCGCCTCAAATGGGCTAGGTGTTGTACAATGTGTAGAGTGTGTATTTAGAAATATTTTAATTGTAAATCTAGTACTTTACACAAGAATAAAACATGCCACGGTGGGTACAGTGGTAATAAATGACAATAAAAACAATAAGATGTGGATCCACTCTTGTACAAATTGAATATTGAATATATCTATATAAAAACACTGAATAATAAAATGATTCAGAAGCAATAATAATAGTAGCCCCAATAAAAATATGAGAAATCCAAAAAAAAAATTATTTTAAAATCATAAATTAAACCTAAAGGCAAATAAAAACAACAATAGTGTAAATGGTACTAAAAACTAATATAAAATCAGAATAGTGCTTACCAGCTGTGGTCAACGCATTTTGGCCTCCTCTAGGCCTCCTAGAAAAGTCTCAAGTCTCTTTTTTTTTGGGTCACTGACTTTGTTCTTTTTTTTTTTAATTTTTTGAGCAGCATTTTTTCATTTTTTCCTTTGTAATTTTTTCAATTTTTCACATCATTTTTTTCACTTTTGAATAAGCAAGTTGACACTGTCTGTTTTCTTTATATCTGCAATCACTAAGGATAATTTTTCACTCTCTTTTTTATACACATTATCACCACCAACACTGGTACACAATATCTCTTACGGTATCCTCCTCCTAGTCGATATCAGCAATCCATACATTTGATTTACTGTATTTTTTAATCCACACATTGGATTGATTTCTTTCAGACACTGTTTGGAATTTTAACTTTCTCATATTTTTATTGGGGCTACTATTATTATTGCCTCTGCATCATTTTATTATTTGGTGTTTTTATATAGATATATTCAATATTCAATTTGTACAAGAGTGGATCCACATCTTATTGTTTTTATTGTCATTTATTACCACTGTACCCACCGTGGCATGTTTTATTCTTGTGTAAAGTACTAGATTTACAATTAAAATATTTCTAAATACACACTCTACACATTGTACAACATCTAGCCCATTTGAGGCGCTCTGAACACATTTATTTTCTTAGTACATTTTCCAAACTAGCTAGTTAGCCCACTGTTCAGAGCTATAGGTGCTCATCTTTGGCGCTATACCCCATCGAAATCCAGGTTATTACATTAGTCAAGTCAGGAAATTACCAAGGAGTGGATTAGCTGTTTAGTAGTTTCAGAGCTCAGAAATGGACGAATTTTGGAAATATTGCATAGGTGGTTGTGGCAGGATGAAGAGAGCAATTGGATGTGGGGAATGAAGGACAGATTTGAGTCAAGCGTAACCCCAAGGCAGCGGACTTGGGGTGATGGGGAGATAGTGGTGCTGCCAACAGTGATAGAAAAATTAGAAACTGGAGTACAGTTAGAGGGGGGGGGGGGTTAGAAGTAGTTCAGTCTTGGACATGTTTATTTTTAGGTGGTGAGAGGCCATCCAGAAGGAAATGCCAAATGCTGATGTGAGAATTGACAGAAGGAAAGAGTGCAGAAGTGGATAGATAAATCTGGGTATCATCAGCATAGAGGTGATAGTTGAAGCTATAGCTGTTGATAAGTTTACCCAGTGAAGAAGTGTAAACAGAGAAGAGTAGAGGACCCAGGACAGAGCCTTGAGGTACTCCAATAGACTGAAGCAAAGGAGAGGAGGAGTCACCAGCAAAAGAGAATGATCTGTTAGAGAGATAAGAGTGAATACAGGAGAGGGCAGTGTCACAGAGCCCAAGAGAGCTGAGAGTCCGTAGGAGGATGGGATGGTCAACAGTGTCAAAGGCAGCAGAAAGGTCAAGTAAGATGAGTATAGAGTAGTAGCCATTGTTTTTAGCAGAAAGGAGATCATTTGTAACCTATGGTGAGGGAAGTCTCAGTTGAGTGTTGGGGATGGAAGCCAGATTGCAGGGGGTTGAGCAATGAGTTGGAGGACAGGTAGTGGGTTAGGCGATCGAAAACTAATTTTTCAAGGATTTTTTAAGCTAGCAGCAGTAGTGATATGGGGCGGTAATTTGCAGGAGAGTTTGGGTCAAGGGAGGGTTTTTTGAGGATGGGGTGATCTTTGCATGTTTGATGGAGGCAGGGAATAAACCAGTAGAAAGGGTAAGTTGAATATGTGAGTAAGAGCTGGGGTGAGGGTTGGAGACAGAGAAGGTATTATATGTGAAGGAATAGGGTTAAGTGGGCAGGTAGTGAGGTGTGAGGGAAAAAAAGGGAACCCACTTCACTCTCAGTGGCTGGGAGGAGGGTGCAGAGAGTGGCAGAGTGGGGGACTGGGAGCAAAGTTTGGAGTTTGCACGCTTGTGTTGGAATGTTGCTTCGGATGGTAAGTGTTTAATTGAAAAAGTAGTCAGCCAGGTCTTAAGCACTGAATGCAGATGAAGAGGGTGGTGCAGGAGGGTAGAGGAGAGAGTTGAAAATGGAGAAGAGCCTTTTAGTAGGTTTGCTTAGCTAAGTGAAGGGCAGAGGTGAATAAAGAATGAACTTATAGTGGATGAAATCAGGTTCAGAGCGGGATTTCATCCAGGCACGTTCAGTAGCAAGGGAGCATTTTTGTAGGTGGCGTGTTTGCTAAGAGTGTCAGGGCTGAAGCTAACAACGTGGGGCTCTGCGTAGTTGGGGAGGAGCAAGAGTGTCAAGTGCAGAGGAGAGAGTATTGTTATAGTGGGTTGTCGCAAGGTCGGGACATGATATTGTGGCTTTTTTTTGTGTGTGCAGATTTCTACAGGTGTGGGGGCGGGGGGGGGGGGGGAAAGTCGGTTTAGCCTGTATATTAAGATTAAAGGTGAGTAAATGGTGGTCTGAGATGGGATATGGGTGACAGGCAACATCAGAGAGAGAGCAGATATAGGAGAATACCAGATCAATAGAGTGTCCATCATGGTGAGTATGGAATAGGGTAGATTGTGAGAGGCCAAAGAAGATAGTGAGTGAGAGAAGTTTAGAGGCAGCGGGGGCAGATGGGTTATCAATGGGAATGTTGAAATCCCCCAGAATAAGAGTAGTTGTATTTTTAGAGAGAAAGTGAGGAAGCCAGGCAGCAAAGTTGTCAAGGAATTGGGAGGTCGGTCCAGAGGGGCGATAGATAACTGCCACTCTTAAAGAGAGGGGGGAGAACAGGGAAATGCAGTGAACTTTAAAGGAAGAAAAGGAGAGAGATGGAAATGGAGATAGGTATTGATAGGAGCAGGAGGGGGAGAGTAAGATCCCAACACCGCCACCATGTCTCTCATATGACCTAAGTGTGTGGCTAAAGTAGAGACCACCATGTGTGAGAGCAGCAATGGAAGCAGTGTCAGAGGAAGAAAGCTAGGTTTCAGTAATTGCTAAAAGGTTGAAAGCATTGGAAACAGGTTGTGAACAGTTGTAAGTTTGTTACAGACAGAGCGAGCATTCCAGAGGGCACAAGAAAAGAGAGGGGATAAGCGTTGTGTGTTAATGGAGATGAGATTGTTAGTATTGCGTGACCTAGAGTTTTTGCAGTGGGAGTGTAAAATTGCTGCAGGGTCAGGGTTAGGAGAGATGTCACCAGTAGTAGGAGTGTGAGTGACAGAAGGTGAGAGTGAGACTTGTAGGAGCGTGTATGATTAGACACAGGAGAGTTAGATGGGGAAGTGTTTCTAAGGGGACAGAGTAGTTAATGAGAGGACACCATAGGGTATGAGAGAAGGGAGGGTGAGATATGGATAGTGTGGGGGTTGTTGGTATTGTTATAGGGACATGCAGTGAGTTTTAGGAGAAGGGCAGATAGAAAGAGCATTTCAATGTAGCAAACTACACATCTGTGGCGCAATAACTTTATAATATACTAAACTCTGAGAGGGGAAGAGGTTTTTGGAAAACATTAAAAAAAGAAAAACAGGTTAGAGACTGAAGAACCCCAAAATAATTGTTTTGGAGAGATAAATGTCATCTTAAATAATCCTTACCAGTTTGGTATATACCATAACTGAACCAAACAGAAATCATTAATTCTTAATATTAAAGGGATCTCACCTTAGAGCTACTAATCCGGAATGACATGAAAACTTCAGACCTTACAACAAACAAGCACCTAGATTAAGAGTTTTGCGTTCGTGTTTTAACGCTGAAAAAATAGTAATTTCAGCGTTAAAACAGCACCGCAGCCATTACGAGTCTTGTATAGCTGTACCGCAAGCCCTTTAGCCTGTAACGCAACGTCAGTCCCGCACACGTAAAAATTTCGTTTTTTCATGGGACTTCCATAGCGCAGCCATTACAAGTTTTGAGGTGAGGCTAAAAAGCTTGCGTTGTACCCTATAACGACAAGATCCGTTCTACAATGTAAAAGCAGTAGTTATGAGTTTTATGCTGCAAATCTGTTACATAAAACTCATAACTAAACTGCTACAAAGTACACTAAATACCCATAAACTAACTATTAACCCCTAACTCAAGGCCCTCCCACATCACAAATAATATATTAAAGTTATTAACCCCTAATCTGCCGCTGCCAACATCGCCGCCAGTAATAAAATTTATTAACCCCTATTATGCCACTCCCCGACATCGTCACCACTATACTAAGGTTATTAACCCCTAAACTGCCGCACTCCTGCATCACAAACACTATTTGAATATTATTAACCCCTAATCTGCCGTCCGCCCACATTGCCCCCACTATACTAAAGTTATTAAGCCCTACACTGCCGCCACTATAATAAACCTATTAACCCCTAAACCGCAAGCCCCCCACAAATCAAAAGCCCCCCACATCGCAATAAACTAATTTAAACTAGTAACCCCTAAACCTAACGCCCCCCTAACTTTATATTAAAATTACAATTTCCCTATCTTAAATTAAAACTTACCTGTTTAAATCAGCCAATAGAATTTCAGTAGCTCTCATCCTATTGGCTGATTTGAACAGCCAATAAGATTTAAGTAGCTCTCATCCTATTGGCTGATTTAAATTTCCAAAATCAAATCAGCCAAAAGGAATGCAAGGGACGCCATCTTGAATTGCGTACCTTGCATTAAAGATTCAGTATACGGTGGCGACCGCATAAAGAGGATGCTCTGTGCTGGATGTCTTCAGGATGGACCCGCTCCGCGTTGCCAAGAAGATGCCGCATAGATGAAGATAGAAGAGGCTGGCTGCAGACTTCTCGCCGCCTGGATGAGGACTTCGCCGCCTGGATAAAGATAGAAGAGGCCGCTTAGATGAAGACTTCTCGCCGCCTGGATGAGGACTTCGCCGACTGGATGAAGATCGTTCAAGGGGGACTTCAAAAACTGTAAGTGGATCTTCGGGGGTTAGTGATAGGTTTTTTTAAGGTTTTTTTTGGGTGAGTTCTTTTTTTAGTTTAGGGTTTGGGCTTTTCATAAAAGAGGTAAATGCCCTTTTCAGGGCAATGTCCATACAAATGCCCTTTTCAGGGAAATGGTTAGCTTAGGTTTTTTTAGATATTTTTTTTTTTATTTTGTGGGTTTGGGGGGTGGGGGTTTGTAATATTAGTGGAACTATTTTTTTTTTCAGGTAAAGGAGCTGTTTAACTTAGGGCAATGCCCTACAAAAGGCCCTTTTAAGGGCTATTGGTAGTTTATTGTAAATTAGGATTTTTATTTTGGGGTGTTTTTTTTTTTAAAAATCGGTATTAGAATAGGAAATATTTTTATTATTTTTGATAATTTGTTTGTTATTTTGTGTAATGTTTATTTTTAGATTAGGGCTTGGGCAGGAAAATTAGCTAAATGCCCTTTTAAGGGCAATGCCCATACAAATGCCCTTTTCAGGGCAATGGGTAGATTAGGTTTTACTTTATTTTTATTTTGTGGGTTTGGGGGGTGGGTGTTTGTAAACTGTTAAGGGTGTTTGTTTTGTAGCAAAAGAGCTACAATGCCCTACAAAAGGCCCTTTTAAGGGCCCACAAAAGGCCCTTTTAAGGGCCCTTGGTAGTTTATTCTAGATTAGGCTTTTTTATTTTGGGGTGGGTTTATTTTTTTTTATTTTTTTTAAAGGGTATTAGAATAGGAATAATTTTTATTTTTTTGGATAATTTCGTTTGTAACGTTTGTAATGGTAGGTTATTTTAATTTTAGTAATTTTAGTGTTTGTTATTTTTTGTAATAGTAGTTTTTTTATTTTTGTAATGTTACGTTTTAATGTAAGGCAGGTTAGGTTTTATTTCACAGGTAAGTTTATATTTATTTTAACAAGGTAGTTAGTAAATAGGTAATAACTATTTACTAACTAATCTACCTAGTTGAAATAAATACAAACTTACCTGTGAAATAAAAATAAAACCTAAGCTAGCTACAATATAACTATTAGTTTTATTGTAGCTAGCTTAGGTTTTATTTCACAGGTAAGCATTTAGTTTTAAATAGGTATTATTTAGTTAATAATTGTAGGTTTCATTTAGGTCTATTTTATTTATGTTAAAGTTAGGGGGTGTTAGGGTTAGGTTTAGGGTTAAGTTAGGGTTAGGTTTAGGGGTTAATCTATAGTTTAATTTAGGTTGTTGCAATGTGGGGGGATGGCGGTTTAGGGGTTAATAGGTTTATTTAGTGGCAGTGATGTAAGAGGCCAGAGGTTTAGGGGTTAATAACTTTATTTAGTGGCGGCAATGTCGGGGAGTGGCGGAATAGGGGTAAATAGATGTATTATAGTGTGGGCGATGTTGGGGTGCAGGGGAATAGGAGTTAATAACTTTAGTATAGTGGCGGAAATGTTGGGGGTGGCAGATTAGGCGATAATAGCTTTATTTAGGTGGCGGCAATATCGGGAGCGGAAGATTAGGGGTTAATAACATTATGTAGGTGGCAGCGATGTCGGGGGCAGCAGATTAGGGGTGTTTAGACGTGGGTTTTTTGTTAGGGTGTTAGGTTTAAAAATAACGTTTTTTTCCCCCATAGACATCAATGGGGCTGCGTTACGGAGCTTTTCTTTCCGCGATCACAGGTGTTAGGCTTTTTTTTAGCCTACTCTCCCCATTGATGTGCACATCAAAACAGCGCTTGAATTGTGTGTGGTATGGAGCTCAACGCAGCCATATCGCACGCACAAGCAGGCTTTTTGAAAACTTGTAATGGCTGCGCTATATGGGGTTGAATAACACAACTTTTGTTGCGATCGTTAATTTCCCTATAGCGCGAATAACTCGTAATCTAGCTGAAGGTTATTTAAGAAGATCATCATTTAAAGGACCATTAAATTCAATAGAATTTAAAAATTCACAACTGCATAATAAAAAGACAATGCAGTATTACATACTCTGAATTTCAAATTATCAATAGATGTTGTTTCTATTTCCCTGCCCACTATATAATGTGACAGCCGTCGGACAATTACAGACTCATATACCTGTACGTATACACTGTGAACTCTTGTACATGTTCAGTAGCAGCTGGTTCCTCAGAAAGTGTGCATGTAAAAAGAAAGAGCACAAATTGATAATGGAAGTAAATGGGAACATTGTTTAAAAAAAAAAAAAAAAAAAAGTTTAGTGTCCCTTTAAATATATTACCAGTATACGATCCATCAAACAAATTTAGATTGTACATATAACAAGATTTTTTAAACTTCATAGGATCTAAAAGAGATAACTTTCAGAAGGAAATGACTATCTATTCGGACTATTATTATTTTAGTTCTATCAAAATAAATAATTAGCAGGTGCAGAAAACAGTATTGTCTCTGTTTATGTGTAACCTGCCCTTTTATACAAGTACTCTTCCAATTTGACAGTGCACCAAGGGAATAAATCACAGGGCCTAGCAACGACAAGCACCAACAGAGAAAATTTGACAGTACACTTAGGGAAAAATGATAATCCTAGTGCTAAGAAACACTGACATAGGAAAGATGATGGTGCACTTAGAGAATACAAAGCAAAGTTTAGCGCTGGCCTGAGAAGACAAAAGACTAGGGGCTCAATGTTCAAAAGATCTTAATGTCCATCGAGAAATGTTCATTTCTATATGACCAGCCTTGCAAAACTGTTGCCGGGTGAAACATTTGATAAAAGTGGTTTGAGACTCGCTGTAAATCGCTGATGTGCCTTGGGTAGTATAGTATAGATTTCACTGCATTTGAACATTCTGGGCATGTCACCAGAAAACCTGTTCACACAACATATAATTTGTGTTTTGTAAATCTGAAACTGGATCATGTTTTGTAATAGTTCAGATAATCTATTTGCAAACTAATTTTCACAGTAAATGCCATATATTTCTTAAAAATGCTCATCTCACCAGTGAAAGAGTGGCAAGACATGCATGTGTGAAAATGTTCACCTAAGCTACAGTATATTGTTTAGAGCCTCAGTAGATACCTGCTAAGGACTCGATTTATCAAGCCCTACTCCTACCTTTAACTGCTGGTTCTCACAAGAGAACCTGCACTCAGGATTTATCAAGCAGTGGTCATTCTAACCTCTTTTCCCAGTCTCGTCTGACCGGGGCGATTGACTGTGCGTGAGCAGGGGTCGGTGTTGCATGCAAGCGCAAAATAGCGCTTGTGTGCAATGTTAAATTTCGGCAGTGGATTGCTGCCCACCAGAGGAGAGCTGGGGTGGACAGGGGCAAATATGTGCGCGCCCCTGTCCGCCATTTATTGATAAATCGAGCCCTATGTGTCCTCATTGTTAAACAAGTTACTTCAATGAAACACCCCTATAAGGCCTATATATGTACACAATGACCATTGTTAAAGTGATGGTAAACATTGAGGATTTACAACATTATTTTTAGACTCTGCATATAGTTAATATAGTTTTTTTTTTTTTAAATCTTGACTTTATATTTTTACCATTAGTGCTTGTTTGCGCCACTCCCTCAAAGAATTCCAAAAACTCTGAAGAAATGTGTACTGCGGTCACACCCGCTCTACACGTCAGAGCCTCTGTACGCAGAATTCAGACCTTGGGGCTGATTTATTAAGCAGACAATGCTGCTTATTCCACACAAGGCTCGCTGTAATTAGGAGTTAAGAAGCAGTGGTCGTAAGACCTCTGAGGCGGCGGACAGCAATCATCCCGATACGATACGATCGGGATGGTTGACATCCCCTGCTAGCAGCCGATTGGCTGCAAATGTGCAGGGGGCGGAATTCACTAGAAATGCTTGTGCAATAATAAATGCCGACAGCGAATGCTGTCGGCATTTAGTGATATCGGGCAGACATGTCCGCTACAGCGGATCATGTCCGTCTGACATTTAATAAATCGGCCCCATAGAGCATGCACAAGGCTGTCAGTGATGTCTGCCAAGTAAACATTGAATCAGAAGACTGAATGTTTACTTGGTTTGGAGCGCAACAAGAACAGTGTGAATGAGCGACCAATCATCCCATTAGTAAACAATGAGCATATTTTATAAATATTATTTAGAAAGTAATGTTTTTATCAGAGACAATAATATACCTGTATTATTATAATAATTCTGAAAGGTTAAATATGTTTCTGCGTATAATTAAAAACAGATAACAAAGCTATTTACTTGCTATTAAATATATATATATATATAGGTCTAAAAATTTAAATAAATAAAAAAAATTAAATTCTTATGCTCCATGGTTGAAATTATAAACAATAAGTATGAAATCCACATCTTTGCATTACGGTAAGTAGTAAGGCACTTCCTGGCACAATTCCAAGTAAACAAGAAAGAACAATTTAATACTTACTTTGGCGTGACCAGGGGGAACAGTTTGCATTCTACACACATGCACCAAATTCTCAAGCATATGTCAAATGTGTGAAGTAATCCCATGCTCAAGTTTGGCAGAGCGTTTCAGAAGAGCTTGTATGGCTCCCATAGAGGAATGCCTGTCGAACGACTCACAATATGATTGGATGCTGGGTAAAGAAATTATGCAACCACGGGGGGGGGGGGGCACAGATTTGAGGATGACAAAAATGGTGAATTTCTGAAATTATTATAATATACATTATTTTGTAAAATTGGTATGTGAGATCATTGGGACACAAGGAATATGTGGAGTTGAAGAGTGAACACAGTTTACCATCACTTTAATAGAGAGGAAGAAAAGGCAATAAAAAACCTATATGAGCTAGGATTGTGGGTATATAAGTCTGCTTATAGTGTGTTTTATATATATATATATATATATATATATATATATATATATATATATATATATGTGTGTGTGTGTGTGTGTGTGTATATATTATACTGTAAAATAGTGTATTATGTATTTTAACTAAATTCATTATTAAAATAAAAATGGTTTTAGTTTTTGTGTGTTTTTTATTTTTAGGGAAACAATTTTGTATACAGTATATCATCCAGCAGAAGATAGTGGCCACAAGTTTTCCAGTTTACAATACTGTACAATATCCATCTTCTTCTTAAAAATGAGACTTACATAGCGCAAAGTTTAAAAAACACTATTATAAAAAACAAAACTTGTGGCCACAGTCTTCTGCAGGATATAAATATCTTGTACATGAAATCTTGTTCATAAAAATAAAAAACACACGTCAAAATTAAAAACACATTTATATTTTTTTAACAAACTTAGTTAAAATACACAGGGCCAGATTAGCTAGAGCGCTAATTGTGCTAGAAGTTAACTTTTTGCGTGCGTCCGGTTGCGCTCATATTATGAATTAAAAGTAAAAAGTTATCACTCTCAAGCTAACCCGACACGCGTAAGAAGCTCCAGCACTCTCGGCTATTAAGTTAAGTTACAGCGGAGAGCTGGAGTTCTTATAGCTCCAGACATCTGCCGCATATGGAACTGGATCGGTGCTCCGGTTCCATATGAGGGCAGATGGCTGTTCATTACAGATGTTGACACTGTGTGTGTCCCCGTCTGTAACGATCATTGCTGGTGTTGGCGGGAGGTGTGGTTTCAGGTAATCTCTACACTAAAGCTAAAATTAACTTTACAAGCTACCTAATTAACTACGTGTGATGCGCAGCTGCAATTAGAGGCCATCTAATTACCAAAAAGCAATGACAAAGCCATATACAGGGTATGTCTGCTATTTCTGAACAAAGAGGATTGCAGAGAAGCTTTTACAAGCATTTGTGCCATTATGGTACAAGCAGTATGTAAATAATTTCAGTGAGAAACCCAAAGTTTGTGTAAAAATTAACAAACAATTTTTATTTGATCACATTTGGCGGTGAAATGGTGGCATGCAATATACCTAAATGGGCCTAGATCAATACCTTGGGTTGTCTACTTAAAAAAAAATATATAGTTTTGACAGTTAAAGGGAAAGTCAACACCAGAAATGTTGCTGTTTAAAAAGGTAGATAATCCCTTTATTAACCATTCCCCAGTTTTGCATAACCAACACAGTTATAATAATACACGCTTTACATCTGTAATTACCTTGTATCTAAGTCTCTGCAAACTGCCCTTATTTCTGTTCTTTTGACAGACCTGCATTTTTAGCCAATCAGTGCTCACTCCTAGGAGCCTCACGTGCCTGAGGACAATGTTATCTATATGAAACACATGAACTAATGCCCTCTAGTGATGAAAAACAGTCAAAATGTTTTTAGATTAGAGGCGGCCTTCAAGGTCTAAGAAATGAGAATATGAACCTCCTAGGTTTAGCTTTCAACTAAGAATACTAAGAGAACAAAGCAAAATTGGTAATAAAAGTAAATTGGAAAGTTGTTTAAAATGACATGCCCTATCTGAATCATACAAGTTTTTTTTTTATTTGACTGTCCCTTTAAATAAAAAAAAAACAAGGCTCTATTTCTGTTTAGATGGAGCGATAGCAAAAATGCAAAACATTCTCCAGTATTTTGGCCAAGTTTTCTCTGAAAGTCCCGGTAGTGAAGGGGTTAAAAAAAAAATATGTTTTTTAATTAAAGTGAATGTAAATTTTGATGCTAAAGTGCCCGTTTTTTTAAAAATTTGATTAAAAACAGGGGCACTTTAATTCATCAAAATTTACATTTCACTCCTGTTGTGAAAAAATACTTACCTTTTAATCTTCACAGCAGATCCAGCTTCCTCCACCGGTTGCAAAGCCTCTTCCTGGGTCTAAAATGAGGAATCCGGCTTCCTCCAATCACAGCGTTGAATCAGACACTGATTCCCCCGGGGGAGAAGCTGTGATTGGAGGATGACCTATCCATCATTTCTGACATCAGAAATGGCTTGCGACGACCAGAGGAAGCTGGAGCTGCTGTGAAGATTAAAAGGTAAGTTTTTTTTCACAACAGGAGTGAAATGTAAATTTTGATGAATTAAAGTGCCCCTGTTTTTAATAAAAAATGTTAAAACCGGGCACTTAAGCATCAAAATTTACATTCACTTTAATAAAAAGGTTTTAACAGGTGTTGGACTGGGAAGGGCTCAAAGGTATATATGCATGTGTGTATGTATATACGTGTATGTATGTGCACACATATACACATGTAATACTATACACACATCACATACACATGCATATAAATATATACATACACACACACATATATATATATATATATATATATATATATCACTTGTTTATTGGTGGGTGAATTTATCCACCAATCAGCAAGAACAACCCAGGTTGTTAACCAAAAAATGGACCGGCTTCTAAACATACATTCTTGCTTTTCAAATAAAGATACCAAGAGAATGAAGAAAATTTGATAGCAGGAGTAAATTAGAAAGTTGCTTGCATGCTCTATCTGAATCACAAAAGAACAAATTTGGGTTCAGTGTCCCTTTAATGTTTTTTTTTTTTTTTATTCTAATATATTGTTGTTGAAAGGCTTTATCCTGAGATGTATATTTCATTTGAAGATCAGAACTTTTGTATACCACAAGCACCAGCTCTAAACAAAATGATAAAATGATTGGTGCAATAGTACACAACTGAGTAGGAATCAAGCAACATTTTTTGGCTCTGAGATTGTGTTGAGGGTGAGCAGATGAATTCAGTCTCATAGCTGAGTATACATAACAAATTAAATGTTTTTAAATAACATATATAGTGAGACAAACAGCCCAATTTTTATTTTGTTTCTTAATTCTTTAAAGGCCATTGAAATCACAATTAAACTTTCATGATTCAGATCTCAGGAGTGTGCACGTGTCTTAAAGGGACAGTCTAGGCCAAAATAAACTTTCATTATTCAGATAGAGCATGTAATTTTAAACAATTTTCCAATTTACTTTTATCACCAATTTTGCTTTGTTCTCTTGGTATTCTTAGTTGAAAGCTTAATCTAGGAGGTTCATATGCTAATTTCTTAGACCTTGAAGGCCACCTCTTTTCAGAATGCTTTTGAACAGTTTTTCACCACTAGAGGGGGTTAGTTCACATATTTCATATAGATAACACTGTGCTCGTGCACGTGAAGTTATCTGGGAGCAGGCAGTGATTGGCTAAACTGTAAGTCTGTCAAAAGAACTGAAATAAAGGGGCAGTTTGCAGAGGCTTAGATACAAGATAATCACAGAGGTTAAAAGTATATTATTATAAATGTGTTGGTTATGCAAAACTGGGGAATGGGTAATAAAGAGATTATCTATCTTTTAAAACAATAAAAATTCTGGTGTAGACTGTGCCTTTAAAGAGTATGTGGCAATGTTTGTAACAATGTTACACATATTGTTATTAATACACTGGGGCCAATCTGTAATACATTGAGCATATTTTCAACATCATTACTTTGTATGGTCTCTAGAGACCAACGTCTAGTAAGATTCCAGAGGTATGTCTATGTCTACGGATTTTAGTAGGATGGTAAATATAAAATATGCTGATTTACTGTATATGTCTCTCTACTAAGTAGTGAACGTTCTCCAGGTAGACGCTATGGAGGCATCAATTCGACTTTTTATATATTTGTTATCTTGCTCCTGTTCTGCAATTCTTTTAAACACTGGATAAAATAAAAGTTATATTTTAAAACAGGGTGAAACGTTGAGTGAATATTATGCTTCTTTGTGTGACTTTTGTTATTTATAGTCTAAGACTGGATATGTTAGAAATGTATGACGTAGCCGTATTAGGCTCCATGTCTTTACAAATTAAAGGGACTGTCAATTCCAAAATAAACTTTCATAATTTAAATAGGGCATGTAATTTTAAACAACTTTCCAATGTACTTTTATCACCAATTTTGCTTTGTTTCTTGCTATTCTTAGTTGAAAGCTAAACCTAGGTAGGTTCAAATGCTAATTCTTAGACCTTGAAGGCCGCCTCTAATCTGAATGCATTATGACAGTTTTTCACCACTAGAGGGCGATAGTTTATGTGTTCCATATAGATAACATTGAACTCTTGCACGTGAAGTTACCTAGGAGTCAGCACTGATTGGCTAAAATGCAAGTCTGTCAAAAGAACTGATATAAGGGGGCAGTTTGCAGAGGCTTAGATATAAGGTAATTACAGAGGTAACGTATTATTATAACTGTGTTGGTTATGCAAAACTGGGAAATAAAGGGATTATCAACTTTTTAAACAATAATTCTGTTGTTGACTGTCTCTTTAATGTTGTTACATTATAGTAAGAGTTCCTTCTTCTGTTCTCTTAAAAACAGTTTAATACTGAGGTGCAGACTTATATTGTGGTATTTTTAAAGGGTTTGGTTGTACAACGTTCATTTTCTCTCTTGATGTTTCTTTATTATTCTATAGTAAATGAGTGTTGCCAATTTAATTTTGTTCATCATTTTTTCTTATTCATAGACAGTAAAAACTTTGAAATTGCAATAAAACATGCTTAAAGGGACATGAAACCCAAAATTGAACATCTGAAAGTGATTCAGACAGATCATAGAATTTTAAACAACTTTCAGAATTATTTATTTTATCAGTTTGCTTTATTCTCTTAATATCCTTTCTTGAAGGAGCAGCAGTGCACTACTGGTAACTTTATGATTGGTTTAAACATTATCATGACATATATTATATTGTGTTAGAATTTTGCCTTGGAAATTATGTTTGTCTTGAAAATGATGGTTTATAAATATAAACACATGATGTTTTATATAATGTTTTTCATACTGAATTCATATTTGTATACAATATATTCTTAGGTCTCTAACAGTCATAAAGAAGCCAAGGATTTCTACTGCCTGGTCCATTTTAATGAATTAAAGCAAAACAGAAGATAAATATGGTTTAGGTTTAAATCAGCATAACAAAATATGAATTAAACATTGAGCATATGCATTGGGGAACTATTTCAAAAGTCAGCAAGAAAATTTGAGTGTAGTATGAAAAAGACCAATATCTTAGCTGAGCACAGGATTAACACATTTGGTTTACCAATGGGATAAATGTTTTTGCTGTTGTAAAGCTCATCACAAAATGTATCTATAAAATGCGTAGAAGAATATAGTAGCATTGCTCACAGGTTGTTTCAGATTCTCAGATGCTTCAAATGGTATTACCTTGACTTCTTATTGTGCAGAGACAAAGACATATTGTAAACTATTGCATAGACAGGGTGTTGTCTGATGCTTACAATATTATATCAACAGAACAAAAGACTGTAGGGAAACAAATATAGGTGTTTCTTGTTTAAATTGGATAACCCAAGTGGGGTATTTTTTAAAGAATTTGAAAGAAAGTTTATAGAACTTAAAATTTTACATCATCCTCGAGTAAAGTATTGCATGGCAGTCACTCATGGTCGGCTCTGTAATTGGACCAGTTGGACCAGAGGACTCAGGCAGCATTGTATTTTTAGATATTAGAAGATAGTCTCATCTGGGTATCTGAATACAATGACAATGGTTTAGTACCAGGGGTCATCAGTTGTGGCCCTCCAGAGGTTTTGGAACTACATTTCCCATGATGCTCAGCCAGCTGAAATGCTGGCTGAGCATAATGGGAAATGTATTTCCAAAACCTCTGGAGGCCCACAATTGATGACTTCTGATTTAGACTGTAGTGGACGGAGAGTTGGACATAATTTCATTCTTGGACTCAGACATTACAATATCTTGAGTTGACCCTGTAAATACTAATTTGTAAATAAAAATATTTTACCTCAATAAATATAGCTCTATTTGGGAACATATTGTGACAGACAAGAGCAAGCCTTCAAAACAATTACATAAATACATGCTCACTGAAGACTCTAAAGTAGAGTGCGAGGAAAGTGAACAAGGTGAGACATCTTTTATCAATGTATTACTTTCATGGAGAAATACAAACTTGATAATTGATTTATGGGCTAATTTATCACCTTTTCACTTCATTGTTATTGATTAAACCATGGAATGTTGTGGTGTCAACATATGAGCTATCATTTGAAGGATATAATAGTCATTCTTACTTGTAACAGATTCTTGAATAAAACAACAAGTTTGAACTCAGTGACTACCACAAATTGTTATACATAAAAATTCCTAGTAAATGTAAACCTCTTATCTTTAAACCCTTTCGTT
Organism: Bombina bombina; assembly: GCF_027579735.1. Classification (NCBI taxonomy): domain Eukaryota; kingdom Metazoa; phylum Chordata; class Amphibia; order Anura; family Bombinatoridae; genus Bombina; species Bombina bombina. The sequence goes on from NC_069502.1 coordinate 1,089,079,597, forward strand.
CTATTTTTTTTATAGTTTGTATATTTTGTAAGTCATGATATCCTCACTCTTAATAACCCCTTCACTGATAAACCATTTTACAACCCTATGCAGAAGCTTTTTTTAGTCCTTTGCACTCAATGCATTTGCACATGCAATTCACTGCTTTTTCTATGAGGTACTCACACAAATCATACCTTGTTTTGTTTTGTATGCTTTTTTCTTTAGCAGACCATGCACATTTATAAAATAATTTGTTTGCTGGAATAGCCAAATAGAGAAAAAGGGCAAACTAAAACGCAAAAAAACATTTTTTGTGTGATTTTCTATAGTCTACATGGTAAACAACAGCTTAAAGTATTTTTTTTAATTATTTCAAACCCCGCTTTCAGTATCCAAAAAAAAAAGTTGAATTCTATACCTGTTTTCAATAACAATTACAAATTGAAACGTATTTTTGTCACTTTGCTCTATTTCACAGGTTATGTAGAAAATTAGGTAGATAACTAATTAACTATAATAATATTAGAATGTCACAAAATTAATTTCTCCCATTTATTTTTATACTTGTAATTTTTTAGTTCATATGAACAAGGATCTATAGATCTAAACAACAAAAACTAAATTTATGCTTTCCTGATAAATTCATTTTTTTTCATAGTCCCCGAGTCATTACTCCTTGAATTCAACTCCTGGCCACTAGGAGGAGGCAAAGATACCCAACAATTCACAAGCTTTTTATCCTTCTCACCTATCTGATATCCCAATCTAACGTATAGCAGAGAAAAGGAGAACAATAGGGAAGTAGGAATGGACAAAGCAAGGTAAATGAGGTGCATACTAAAACTGCCGCCCATAGGAAAAATAAAAGAGAGCAGATCTTGTGGACTCTTACCACCACAAAATAAATTAATTAATCAGGTAAACATAAATTTTGTTTTCTTTCATAGAGGTGGTTAGAGTCCATGATCCATTACTCCTGGGATCTAATACCCAAGCTGTGGAGTCCACGAGTAAATGGGTGGGGAAAAGTTAAGGCAGGCACCCAACCACTAAGACTGTAGATCTTGTAAGAAATGTTTAGACAACTCCTTGTCTAAATTATTTTATAAAAATTAATCAATTTCTAAAAATTCTGAGAAATATTGGCATATGTCATGTTTAGTACACAAGGAATAAGGGAAATTTCAAAACTTGTTATAGGCTGCATTGCCTGAATAAAGGTCTCTGCTATCTTGTCCAAAAAATAAAACCTAGTTAATTAATCAAGAGCTCAATCTATAGGCCGTTAAATTGAAAGACCTGAGATAAAGAAAAATAAGAATATTGAGTCAGTGGTAAAGAACAAATAAGAAGCCTGGACATCCAATTTAGGTCTTCATAACCAATTCTGCATGATCAAGCTGGAACACTCAGAATCACTGAATCAATTACTCAATCAGGAAAAACTGCTTTCAGCAGAGAGCCCATCCAATACTGTACAGGCCACAGCAGAGGATATCACAAAGAGTACAACAACGAGCCAACAGAAGAAGGCTGAGGGACAATTCCCTGCGACACCTGAGGCAGACCGACCCAGCAGGAGGAGGCTAGGGACCGGTCCCTGCGACACCTGCGGTAGGCTGGTGATAAGCTCCCACAGGAGAATTACTTTCACTGCCAAAGTATTCTCCTGAGAGGAGAAAATGTCTCACATATGTTTGAGAACCCTTTTTTGACCATGAAGAAACTGGAGCACCTTATGTCTTCAACTTCTTCCTGAAAGGCAAATATTAATACTGTGGTATCAGAGAGGTGATAGGTATTAAACGCTTGTGAGGTGTTGGGTATATTTGCCTCCTCCTAGTGGCAAGGAGTTGAATTCCCAGGAGTAATGACAAGTCGGGTGATCACTATTGCTATGATACTCATTTGACAGCTATTAGGTCATGAAAACCCTTATATGAATTTTAGGACCCGATATTTCAAATGAGGTCTTATAATAAATTTCTATAGTGAGGTTATGATAACGACTTCTCTAGAGTTGCTGGATTCCACCCAAAATAGGACCAGTACTGTGAAGTTCATGTAATTTGTTTGGAAATACCTTACAAAGGATATGCAGGTACATATTCCCATATTCGGAATTCTAAAATCCAAACTTATTTTAAAATCCAAACTTTTTGATTCATATTTTGTTTAAATTATTAAAAAAATACAATTTTCTCTGCCTGTAAGTCACAAAAGTATAAAAAAATATATATAAAACTACCTTTAGTTGCATTTATAAGTTGTATTAAAACATTGAAATATTGCCTAAATGACATAAGATGTTTACACTTGGTTCTATCCCAACTGTCCCATTTTAAAGATAAAACCTTTACCGGTCCCAAGCAGTTTGGATAAAGGGTTTTTTACCTGTATTTAGTCAGAAGGTATCCAGAAGTTTGCAATCAGGAAAATACAAATATTCTTAATGTGTTAATTTAATGAACTGTTAATTTACGTAACGACCCGAAAAACTAACGCCGGCTTTTTTCTGGCCGCACCATAAAAATAACTCTGGTATTGAGAGTCCATATAAAGGCTGCGTTAGGCTCCAAAAAAGGAGCGTAGAGCATTTTTAACGCAGCTTCAACTCTCGATACCAGAGTTGCTTACGCAAGCGGCCAGCCTCAAAAACGTGTTCGTGCACGATTCTCCCATAGGAAACAATGGGGCTGTTTGAGCTGAAAAAAAACCTAACACCTGCAAAAAAGCCGCGTTCAGCTCCTAACGCAGCCCCATTGTTTGCTATGCGGAAACTCTTCCTAAGTCTGCACCTAACACTCTAACATGTACCCCGAGTCTAAACACCCCTAACCTTACACTTATTAACCCCTATTCTGCCGCCCCCGCTATCGCTGACCCCTGCATATTATTATTAACCCCTAAGCTGCCGCTCCGTAAACCGCCGCTACTTACATTATCCCTATGTACCCCTAATCTGCTGCCCTAACATCGCCGACCCCTATATTATATTTATTAACCCCTAATCTGCCCCCCACAACGTCGCCTCCACCTGCCTACACTTATTAACCCCTAATCTGCCGAGCGGACCTGAGCGCTACTATAATAAAGTTATTAACCCCTAATCCGCCTCACTAACCCTATAATAAATAGTATTAACCCCTAATCTGCCCTCCCTAACATCGCCGACACCTAACTTCAATTATTAACCCCTAATCTGCCGACTGGAGCTCACCGCTATTCTAATAAATGTATTAACCCCTAAAGCTAAGTCTAACCCTAACACTAACACCCCCCTAAATTAAATATAATTTACATCTAACGAAATTAATTAACTCTTATTAAATAAATGATTCCTATTTAAAGATAAATACTTACCTGTAAAATAAATCCTAATATAGCTACAATATAAATTATAATTATATTATAGCTATTTTAGGATTTATATTTATTTTACAGGCAACTTTGTAATTATTTTAACCAGGTACAATAGCTATTAAATAGTTAAGAACTATTTAATAGCTAAAATAGTTAAAATAATTACAAAATTACCTGTAAAATAAATCCTAACCTAAGTTACAATTAAACCTAACACTACACTATCAATAAATTAATTAAATAAACTACCTACAATTACCTACAATTAACCTAACACTACACTATCAATAAATTAATTAAATACAATTCCTACAAATAAATACAATTAAATAAACTAGCTAAAGTACAAAAAATAAAAAAGAACTAAGTTACAAAAAATAAAAAAATATTTACAAACATAATAAAAATATTACAACAATTTTAAACTAATTACACCTACTCTAAGCCCCTAATAAATAACAAAGCCCCCCAAAATAAAAAAATGCCCTACCCTATTCTATATTACTAAAGTTCAAAGCTCTTTTACCTTACCAGCCCTGAACAGGGCCCTTTGCGGGGCATGCCCCAAAGAATTCAGCTCTTTTGCCTGTAAAAAAAAAAAATACAATACCCCCCTCAACATTACAACCCACCACCCACATACCCCTAATCTAACCCAAACCCCCCTTAAATAAACCTAACACTAAGCCCCTGAAGATCTTCCTACCTTATCTTCACCCTGCCAGGTTCACCGATCCGTCCTGAAGAGCTCCTCCGATGTCCTGATCCAAGCCCAAGCGGGGGGCTGAAGAGGTCCATGATCCGGCTGAAGTCTTCATCCAAGCGGGAGCTGAAGAGGTCCATGATCCGGATGAAGTCTTCATCCAAACGGGAGCTGAAGAGGTCCATGATCCGGATGAAGTCTTCTATCAACGGCATCTTCAATCTTCTTTCTTCCGGATCCATCTTCCAGACCTCTGACGCGGAACATCCTCTTCTTCCGACGCCTACTAGCCGAATGACGGTTCCTTTAAGGAACGTCATCCAAGATGGCGTCCCTCGAATTCCGATTGGCTGATAGGATTCTATCAGCCAATCGGAATTAAGGTAGGAATATTCTGATTGGCTGATGGAATAATAATAAGTATTTATCTTTAAATAGGAATAATTTATTTAATAAGAGTTAATTAATTTCGTTAGATGTAAATTATATTTAACTTAGGGGGGTGTTAGTGTTAGGGTTAGACTTAGCTTTAGGGGTTAATACATTTATTAGAATAGCGGTGAGCTCCGGTCGGCAGATTAGGGGTTAATAAGTGTAGGCAGGTGGAGGCGACGTTGTGGGGGGCAGGTTAGGGGTTAATAAATATAATACAGGGGTCGGCGGTGTTAGGGGCAGCAGATTTGGGGTACATAAGGATAACGTAGTTGGCGGTCGGCAGATTAGGGGTTAAAAATTTTTAAAAGAGTGTCGGCGATGTGGGGGGACCTCGGTTTAGGGGTACATAGGTAGTTTATGGGTGTTAGTGTACTTTAGAGCACAGTAGTTAAGAGCTTTATAAACCGGCGTTAGCCCAGAAAGCTCTTAACTACTGACTTTTTTTCCTGCGGCTGGAGTTTTGTCGTTAGATGTCTAACGCTCACTTCAGACACGACTCTAAATACCGGAGTTAGAAAGATCCCATTGAAAAGATAGGATACGCAATTTACGTAAGGGGATCTGCGGTATGGAAAAGTCGCGGCTGAAAAGTGAGCGTTAGACCCTATTTTGAGTGACCCCAAATACCGGCGGTAGCCTAAAACCAGCGTTAGGAGCCTCTAACGCTGGTTTTCACGGCTAACGCCAAACTCCAAATCTAGGCCTTAATTTCCAAACTGTTTCGTTACTTTAATTAAAACTGAAAACAATGCTTTATGATCTTATACTGAACCACAAATTGACTTCTTTAAAATAAGTATTTTGCACCCTCCCTGCCTGGAAAAAGCAGAGCACAAAATTGCATCTGTGAAGCAGGGATGAGCATTGGCTGTGGCAGTGCTCTTAGTAAGAGCTGCACGCAAGTCACAGTGTCCAGTGCAGAGAGAAGGGCACCAAGTCAGCGAAATATATTGTGGGAATGCCAATTACAAACAATGGCCCGGATTACAATTTGTGCGATACGGCTGTTCCGCGCGCAATATGGTCTTTGTGTGCGGAATGGTAATTGATTTGGTATTACAAGTCTCACATTCAGTCTTTCCCACACTCTATATAGCCTTTACCGCAACGATCTATTCTGCACTCAACGACCTGTAGTAATGTGTTTTGCAAAAGAAAAAAGTTTCACAAAACACATCAAAAGTACCTTACAACGTACACCTACACCTATAAACTACACTATTAACCCCTAAACCGCCATCCCCCCACATCGCAAGCACTAAATAAACTTAAAGGACAGTCTACACCAGAATTTGTATTGTTTTAAAAGATAGATAATCCCTTTATAACCCATGCCCTAGTTCTGCACAACCAACACAGTTATATAAATACATTTTTTACCTTTTTGATTATCTTGTATCTAAGCCTCTGCAAACTGCCCCGTTTTTTAATTTATTTTTTTATTATTATTATTATCGGTATTTGTAGAGCGCCAACAGATTCTGCAGCACTATAAACAAAGGCGGAGTACAACAAAACATTTATAGGGATCAACTGGGTAGAGGGCCCTGCCAAGAGTCGCACTGTTGTAGTCAGCTCTTAAGAAGGTGATCTACAAACAGCTGGACTCTTAGGCTTACATGCTAAGGGGGTTCAGGAGATAGTAGTGGAGGAGAGGAACTGGTATAAAGAAAGATTAGTTTAGGTTGTATGCATCCCTGAATAGTAGAGTCTTTAGGGAGCGCTTAAAGCTTTCAAAACTAGGGGAGAGTCTTGTGGAGCGAGGCAGAGAGTTCCACAAGATGGGAGCCAGTCTGGAGAAGTCCTGTAAACGGGAGTGTGAGGAAGTAACAAGATAAGAAGGAGAGTAGGAGGTCATGAGCAGAGCGAAGGGGACGGAAGGGAGAGTATCTGGAGACAAGGTCTGAGAGATAGGGGGGAGCAGTGCAGTTGAGGGCTTTGTATGTCAGAATGAGAATTTTGTGTTTAATCCGAGAGGCAAGAGGAAGCCAGTGAAGGAATTGGCAGAGAGGTGCAGCAGATGAAGAGCGACGTGTAAGGAAGAAGAGCCTGGCAGAGGCATTCATTATGGATTGTAAAGGAGCTAGGCGGCAGCTGGAGAGACCAGAGAGGACAGAGTTGCAGTAATCGAGGCTGGAAAGGATGATAGAGTGAATTAAAATCTTAGTTGTGTCTTGTGTAAGGAAATGTCTAATTTTAGAGATGGTGGCAGGCTTTAGCCAAGGACTGAATGTGAGAAGTGAAAGAAATATCTGTGTCAAATGTGACCCCAAGACATCAGACATGCGGGGTAGGGGTAATGATGGAGTTGTCGACAGTTATAGAGAGATTGGGGGTGGAGATTTTGGAAGAAGGGGGGAAAATAAGGAGCTCAGTTTTGGAGAGATTTAGTTTGAGGTAGTGAGAGGACATCCAGGAAGAGATGTGAGAAAGACAGTTAGCGACACAGGTTAGCAAGGAAGGAGATAGGTCTGGTGCAGAGAAGTAGATTTGTGTGTCGTCGGCATACAAATGATATTGGAAACCTTGGGACTTAATTAGGTAACCTAATGATGAGGTGTAGATTGAGAAGAGAAGGGGACCGATGACAGAGCTTTTTTTTTCTTTTGACAGACATGCATTTTAGCCAATCAGTGCTAGCTCATAGGAACTCCACGTGCGTGAGCACATTTTTATCTTTATGACACACATGAAATAACACCCTCTAGTGGTGAAAAACTGTCAAAATGCCCTGAGAGAAGAGGCGGCCTTCAAGGGCTTAGAAATTAGCATATGAACCTCCTAGGTTTAGCTTTTAACTAAGAATACGAAGAGAACAAAGCAAAATTGGTGATAAAAGTAAATTAGAAAATAGTTTAAAATTACATGCCCTAAAACCCCTAAACCCCCACCCCCTCATATCACAAGCACTAAATAAACATATTAACCCCTAAACTGCCACCCCGCATCGCAAACACTAAATAAACCTACTAACCCCTAAACTGCCACCCCCGCATCGCAAACACTAAATAAACCTACTAACCCCTAAAACGCCATCTCCCCACATCGCAAACACTAAATAAAACGCCATCTCCCCACATCACAAACACTAAATAAAGTTATTAATCCCTAAACCGCCATCCCCCGCATTGCAAAGTATCTAAATAAATCTATTAACCCTAAAACGCCACCCCCCCCCCCCACATTGCAAACACTAAATAACTCTATTAACCCCTAAACCGCTACCACCGCCATCGAAGATGACCTCGCCGCTTTCGCCACCACCACCGGGATGAAGATAGAAGATGGGCCGCGTCCGGGTTGAAGATTGAATTTTTTAATTTTTGTAAAGCTAGTTTTTTTTTTCTAATGTAGCTTTTTTATTTTTTGTAATTTTTTTTTTAAATTGATGTTTTTTTTTAGTTTAAGCTTAGGTTTTAATTTTGTTTTACAGGTAAGTTTTTTTTTGCTTTTTTTTAAGGTAGTTTATTTTTACTTTAATTTAGGTGTATTTGAATTGGGGTTAAGTTAGGGGGTGTTAGGTTATGGGGTTTAGATATTAGTGTAATACTTTGTGATGTGGTTTAGGGGTTAATAACTTTAATTAGTGTTTGTTATGTAGCTGGATGGTGGTTTAGGGGTTAATAGATTTATTTAGTGCTTGCGATTTGGGGGGATGGCGGGATAGGGGTTAATAGATTTCTTTAAATACTTTGCTATGCAGGGGGATGGCGGTTTAGGGGCTAATTACTTTAATTAGTGTTTGTTATGTGGGTGTTTTTGGTTTTTGGGGCACTTTTTTTCTCCATAGACTTCAATAGGGAATGTGAAAATAGGTGTTAGTTTTTTTTCCAATAATTTTTATCTATTGATCTCTATGAGGGAATACGTGCAAGCGTATGCTAAGTCGGAACTTGGTTTGTGTGCGGTATGTGGGTTAACGCAGCATAACGCAAGCAAAAAGGAAGCTATTTAATACTTGGAATGGCAGCGCAATGGACATAGAGAAAAAGCCACAATGCGGTATGTTCACAACAGATTTGCCGTGCGACTTGTAATCCGGGCCAATGTGTGGTGGATTAAGTGCTGGTTGTGGGGTGTACTGAACCCTGAGCACGTGCCTTAAGGCAGCCCTGGTCCCTGGGCCTCTAACAACATTACATTGCTTGCAGAGATACTAAGAATGACTGTTATTATGAAGTATGGGGGGGATATGGCGAACAAGAGTGTGTTAAAGTGTGGGTTAAGTAATATTTGGAGATTCACATTCTCTCATGAATTTGGTATGGCTTCCTCTGTATTTCACCTGAGGAGCAGCTTTCCAAGAATCATCATTGACTTTGGGAGATGGTGTTACAAACGCAGCTATATATAATTACACAAGTTCAAATTCAATTTCTTCTAAAACAATAAAAATTCCCATTGCATTAAATACACGCTAGATCCTTAACCAATTGTTAAAGGGACAGTGTACTGTAAAATTGTTTCCCCCTTAATGAGCCAGATAACAAATGGTGAGCTAACTTTTTATCACTCGTGAGCTCTAACTGCCCTCAAGGTAAAAATAAGTAGTGATGTCCTGTTAGTGTTGGTATTACAAGTTGAAAGTAAAAAGTTAGCGTGCAAGTGAAAGACTCAGTCGTGCTAACTTCAGGATTTCATATATAGCGACCGCGATAACTCCCTCTCCCTATAGACTTCTATGGGGCACATAAATGGCACATTAAACACTTATGGCTAGATTACGAGTTGTGCGTTAAGTCCTAACGCTGCTTTTGTACGCCCGCTGCTATTACGAGTCTTACAGGTTTAGGGGCACAGCACACTTTTTTGGCCTTACCGCAAAATGACTTATGTAAACTTTGTAAACCCTTTTTTCTATGGGACTTCCATAGCGTCGGTATTACGAGTCTGTCCTGGGAGGCCAAAAAGTGAGCTGTACACCCTCTACCTCCAAGATCCCTAACGCATTTTAAAGTCAGTAGTTAAGAGTTTTATGGTACAACGCCGTAGCATAAAACTCATAACTAAAGTGCTAAAAAGTGCACTAACACCCATAAACTACCTATTAACCCCTAAACCGAGGCCCTTCCACATCGCAAATACTCAAATAAATTTTTAACCCCTAATCTGCCGCTCCGGACATCGCCGCCACTATAATAAACATATTAACCCCTAAACCGCCGTACTCCTGCCTCGCAAACACTAGTTAAATAATATTAACCCCTAATCTGCTATCCCTAACATTGGCGCCACCTACCTACATTTATTAACCCCTAATCTGCCGTCCCCAACATCGCAGCCACTATATTAAATGTATTAACCCCTAAATCTAAGTCTAACCCTAACACCCCCTAACTTAAATATAATTTAAATAAATCTAAATAAAATTCCTATCATTAACTACATTATTCCTATTTAAAACTAAATACTTACCTATAAAATAACACCTATAACTAATAGTAACATTGTAGCTAGCTTAGGGTTTGTTTTTATTTTACAGGCAAGTTTGTATTTATTTTAACTAGGTAGAAAAGTTACTAAATAGTTATTAACTATTTAATAACTACCTAGATAAAATAAATACAAAAGTACCTGTAAAATAAAACCAAACCTAAGTTACACTAACACCTAACACTACACTACAATTAAATAAATGACCTAAATTAAATACAATTAAATAAATTAAATACAATTAGCTAAAGTACAAAAAAACCAAACACTAAATTACAGAAAATAATAACAAATTACAGATCTTTAAAGGGCCATAATACCCAAATGTTTAAACACTTGAAAGTGATGCAGCATAGCTGTAAAAAGCTGATTAGAAAATATCACTTGAACATCTCTATGTAAAAAAGAAATATATTTTACCTCAAAAGTTCCTCAGTAGCCACCTCCCATTGTAAAGGATTTCTAAGCAGCATTTTAGTGTGTTTGTCCTGGGACATCTGAAGGGACTAGCATCGTGCACTCTCAGATTATTTCACCAATCAGGTAAAGGAAGCTTACTATGAAATCACATGAGAATTAAGTCAAATCTCATGAGATCACAGTAAGAGTTCATGACCTCAGCACTGCTGATGCTGATTGGCTGCTGTTCATTTCTTCATTTTTTTACCTGCAGCTGGGAGCAGCTGAGTATAACTTTTTACACAGAACTTACTCTGCTGAGCTGAGGAAATTGTGAGGTAAAATATCTTCCTTTTTTACATAGAGATGCTCAGGTGATATTTTCCTGTCAGCTTTTTACAGTTATACTGCATTAGTTTCAAGTGATTTAGCATATGAGTATTATGTCCCTTTAAACTAATTACACCTAATCTAATAGCCCTATCAAAATAAAAAAAAACCCTAGCCTAAACTAAACTATCAATAGCCCTTAAAAGGGCCTTTTGCAGGGCATTGCCCCAAAGTAATCAGCTATTTTACCTGTAAAAAAAATACAAACACCCCCCAACAGTAAAACCCACCACCCACACAACAAACTCCCCAAATAAAAACCTAACTAGGAAACCTAAACTCTCCATTGCCCTGAAAAGGGCATTTGGATGGGCATTGCCCTTAAAAGGGCAGTTAGCTCTTTTGCGGCCCAAAGCCCTAACCTAAAAATAAAACCCACCCAATACACCCTTAAAAAAATCCTAACAAAAAATCCAAGCCAGGTGAAGTGGTCCTCCAGACGGGCAGAAGTCTTCATCCAGACGGCATCTTCTATCTTTATCCATCCGACGCGGAGCGGCTCCATCTTCAAGACATCCAACGCGGAGCATCCTCTTCATCCGGAGTCTTCTTACTGAATGAAGGTACCTTTAAGTGACGTCATCCAAGATGGCGTCCCTTAGATTCCAATTGGCTGATAGAATTCTATCAGCCAATCGGAATTAAGGTAGAAAAAATCCTATTGGCTGATCCAATCAGCCAATAGGATTGAGCTGGCATTCTATTGGCTGATTGGAAGATGCCGTCTGGATGAAGACTTCTGCCCGTCTGGAGGACCACTTCGCCCGGCTTGGATGAAGACTTCTCCTGGCTTCGTTGAGGACTTCGGCCCGGTTGGATGAAGACTTCTGCCGCTTCCTTGAGGATGGATGTCCGGTCTTCAGAACAGTAAGTTGATCTTCAGGGGGTTAGTGTTAGGATTTTTTTAAGGGTGTTTTGTGCAATGCCCATCCAAATGCCCTTTTCAGGGCAATGGGGAGCTTAGGTTTTTTAGTTAGGTTTTTATTTGGGGGGTTTGTTGTGTGGGTGGTGGGTTTTACTGTTTGGGGTGTTTCTATTTTTTTTTTTACAGGCAAAAGAGCTGATTACTTTGGGGCAATGCCCCTGCAAAGGCCCTTTTAAGGGCTATTGATAGTTTAGTTCAGGCTAGGGTTTTTTTATTTTGGGGGGGGGGCATTTTTTTATTTTGATAGGGCTATTAGATTATTTGTAATTAGTTTAACCTCTTAAGGACATATGACAGAATTTTTCTGTCATAAAACAAATGAGCAAACTGAAAGCTGTGTCCTTAAAGGGTTAAAGATCTGTAATTTGTTTATTATTTTCTGTAATTTAGTGGTTTTTTTGTACTTTAGCTAATTGTATTTAATTTATTTAATTGTATTTAATTTAGGTCATTTATTTAATTGTAATGTAGTGTTAGGTGATAGTGTAACTTAGGTTAGGTTTTATTTTACAGGTACTTTTGTATTTATTTTAGCTAGGTTGTTATTAAATAGTTAATAACTATTTAATAACTATTCTACCTAGTTAAAATAAATACAAACTTGCCTGTAAAATAAAAATAAACCCTAAGCTAGCTACAATGTAACTATTAGTTATATTGTAGTTAGCTTAGGGTTTATTTTACAGGTTAGTATTTAGTTTTAAATAGGAATTATTTAGGTAATAATACAAATTTTTATTTAGATTTATTGTAATTATATGTAAGTTAGGGGGTGTTAGGGTTAGGGTTAGACTTAGGTTTAGGGGTTAATAAATTTAATATAGTGGCGGCGATGTTGGGGGCGGCAGATTAGGGGGTTAATAAATGTAGGTAGGTTGCGGCGATGTTAGGGATGGCAGATTAGGGGTTAATAATATTTAACTAATGTTTCCGAGGTGGGAGTGCGGCGGTTTAGGGGTTAATATGTTTATTATAGTGGCAGAGATGTCCAGAGCGGTAGATTAGGGGTTAAAAAATATAATGTAAGTGGTGACGATGTTGGGGGCGACAGATTAGGGGTTAATAAGTGTAAGATTAGGGGTGTTTAGACTCGGGGTTTATGTTAGGGTGTTAGGTGTAAACATAAATTTTATTTCCCCATAGCAATCAGTGGGGCTGCGTTACTGAGTTTTACGCTGCTTTTTGGCAGGTGTTAGACTTTTTCTCACCTGGCTCTCCCCATCGATGTCTATGGGGAAATTGTGCACGATCACGTATGACCAGCTCACAGCTGATTTAAGCAGTGCTGGTATTGAAGTGCGGTATGGAGCACAATTTTGCTCAACGCTCACTTCTTGCCTTTTAACGCCGGGTTTGTAAAAACTCGTAATACGAGCGCTGCAGGTAAGTGAGCGGTGAGAAAAAACTGTTCGTTAGCACCGCACAGCCTCTAACGCAAAACTCGTAATCTGGCCGTATATAAATGCTAGACAGAATAATGCATTCAAAGAAAAGATTAGTCTGAGAATAACATGTAGGCACATTTATTAAAGTTTCATTAGCTGTTTAAATATAGACAAAAAAAGTGTAAAGTTTTAGTGTCTTTAAAACAATGGGAGCTGTCATGTTGTAACTTAGGTTACCTCCTCTGCTGTGGCCAATTAGGGACAGTTATAAATAGGTCAGTAGAGTGTGCAGCCAATGGCTGTGTGGAATATAACAGTGTTCTGTACTTCCATTTCTAACAGGAACGGAAAAACTCACAATTTCAGAATGGAATTGTTGGAAAAGGGGACAAAATAAATAATGAAAGTATATTGCAGCTATTTCAAATAACAAAATAAAGGCTAAGGAGTCATTTGGTAAACAATTTTATACAATTCAGCAGGTACATTGGTAACCTGACACACGTTAAAGGAAAGAAAGAAAGCACAGTAAACTGTCCCTTTAATAAGAACCTATCTGTGTTCCTCGTGTAAACTTAATGAGAAATGTAAATACTAAAAACAAAGAAAAGTTTGGGTTATCAGAACATTGTCTCTTTAGGAATAATAATTTTAAAATGATGATTCACAGTTAAAAATGGGTTAAACACATGGGTAAAGTTGCACTCAGGAGCTGTAAGTATTGTGATGCATATGCTGCTATTAAATGACTCACCAGTCATGGTCTGCTTGAAATCTAATCACATAACGGTCTAACAAATTGTAACGCATGTCATTTTTTGTATTAGAATGGTGTATTTGGTGTATTTGGATTAGAGATTTAGACGTGCTGAATCAGTTACATGTTTTTCATTGCAGTTAAATTATCGTGCAAAAAAATTTGATTCATTCTCTTGATATCCTTTGTTGAAAAGCATATCTAAATAGGCTCAGTATCTGCTGATTGGTGGCTGCACATAGATGCCTTGTGTGATTGGCTCACTTATGTGCATTTCTATTTCTTTAACAAAGGATATCTAAAGAATGAAGCAAATTAGATAATACAAGTAAATTAAAATGTGTTGTATTCTCTATCTTAATCATGAAAGAATAATGTTTCATGAGGACACAGTACTCAACATTACCATATATATGAAAGAGAGATAGTAAACAGATTGTAATCACAAGATATGTATTTTGTGTTGTAATACAATAACATATTAGCAGCCAAGTCTAAACAAATTAATATCTTTTTTTTTTTTATTGAAAAATAATAGAATAGTATACACAGTGACAAAAAAATCAGACAAAAACTTAAAACAAGCAAAGTCTTTTACAGTAGACAATATTAAAGATTAAGATTCCCTAGAATCAGCATCTTTAATCAAAGAGAAAAAAGATGTACAGTCATAAATTAATATAATTTTTTACTGCAATTATTTCTGAATAGTCAAACTCCCCTTCAGTCCACAAATAACAAGGCATGCCACTGTCATTAAGTTAGTACACAGTGAATTGTTTTGCAGTTCTTATCTGGGGACATATATGTAGCAGAGTTAGCCTTAAGAAGTCAGTAGGGTGAATTTAAAGTTTTGAGCATTAGAAATTGATCAATTTTCAGAGCTAAATTACATGAAAATCGTGCATAATAAATCATGAAAATATATTGCAGTTTCATTATGTGTCATTAAACATGTTAAAAATCTCAAGGTGTTTACTGTTCCTTTTAACCTTATTTATGCAATATATATATTTAACATGTTTATATAAATGTGTTTCAATTTAAAGTGAATCAAACAGGAAGTGCATTGTTGTGTACTGATACCTAGATACGGATTTCTAACTGGTTGATAAGGACAACTCCGACAGAGTTTTGAAATATTCTCTTACATCAAAGAAAGGAAAAAAAGTGTGTTATCTCCCTTTAACCCCTTTGATAGGTAAATAAAAAAACAAGGCTTTATTTCAGTTTAAATGGAGTGATGGCAAAAATGATAAAAATGCTCTGGTCTTTTGGGGAAGTTTTAGTCTGAAATGCCCGGTCCTTAAGGGGTTAATACAACATAAACTTTCAATGATAATTTAAAGAAAGGAAAACGTATTTACCTTTGAGGTCACCAGCTCCATCATTGTCGCTGTCTTTGAAAGATTTGGGGTACACTTGATAAATTGGGCTACTTTGCCACCAATCAAGGCATTTTGGTGACAGAGCTATGATTGCTATAGTGGCAGCTATAATGACCAATGTAGCTGCAATGATGAGCCAGAAGATAATCTCTCTGGTAACTTTGTAGCATGCCCTGTTTGAGAACTGAAGGAGAACATCTTTGGGCATTCCAGCATATGGTTTTAAAGGCAGATTCTCTTCATGCAATGTAATATTAGTAGATATATCTTGGCTGTTTCTTCTCTCGTTCTTCTCTTGTTCATCATTGTCCTTCGAATCAGCAACAAATCCATTATTTTCAAGGCCAGCCTTATGTTTTAACTCCATTGAGTTTAACTCAGCTAAATGTTCAGATATCTCTTCTGGTTTCTGCATTGTTTTAGTGATTGCGTTCATATGCTGGGTGAAATAAAGTCTGCAACTCACCTATAAATAATCCTGCTTAGGTCAAGGTACAGAGAGAAAAAAAAAAAAAATAACAAAGTGCACAAATTCATTGATTTCCCAGAGCAGCATTATAGGCTGGGTAATTAGTAACAGATTGCATCTTATCTGATAAATAAAAGTACTTAGTTCATTATTACAAGTCAGTGCAGCAAAAACTGTAACAAAGTCTTTCTTAGTAACGTGATCATTGTGCAAGAACAATGCTTGTTTGAAAACTAAAATTCCTTGCCTGAAGAGAACAATGAATTCATTGTGAATATATATTTTCCTTTCAAACAGACTCAAGATCCTAGATTATTGTTATTAGCTGCGTGCTTTGCATAGTTGTGTATCCTAACAAATTTGTGCTGGGTCAATTTCTAACCACACAAACACACCCGGAGCTAGTCACAGAAACACAACTGAGTCCTTGCCAAAATTGCATAAATACAACATGATTGATATGTACCTGCAAGAGGCAGATATAGAGGTCACAGTTTGGGTAGTGCAAGCAAACAGTAAATTCATAAATGTTAATAGTTTTGTGGGCAAAATAGACAAACCAGCTGCAATAACAGGAAGAATTCTGGTGGGCTGTAGTGTATACGCTGGTGCATTAAACACTATTTTGTTGCTTGGGAGGGATCCAGCAACACTTAGGGAGGGCTGGGATGCAGACATATCTGTATAACTGAACACACAGTCATGTAACAAAAGACATCATTTATACTTACCTGATAAATTCCTTTCTTTCATGGTGGTGAGAGTCCACGACCCCTTACTCATGGGAATTACTTCTCTACCGCTAGGAGGAGGCAAAGTTTCCCAAACCCCAAGAGCTCTATATAAACCCTCTCACCTTACACATACCTCGGTCTAAAGTATAGTCAAGTAAGTGAGGTAAAAAGGGATTAAATGGATAGTCTAGTCAAAATTAAACTTTCATGATTCAGACAGAGCATGCTTTTTGAAGCAACTTTCTAATTTTCCCCTATTATAAATTTTTCTTCATACTCTTGGAATCTTTAATTGAAAAAGCAAAAATGTAAACTTAGGAGCCTGACTATTTTTAGTTCAGCACCTGGGTAGCGCTTGCTGATTGGTGTCTAAATGTAGCCACCAATCAGCCAACACTACCCAGGTGCTGAACCAAAAATGGACCGGCTCCTATTCTTACATTATTGCTTTTTAAAATAAAGATACCAAGAGAATGAAGAAAAATCGATAATAGGAGAAAATTAGAAATTTTCTTAAAATTGTATGCTCTATATAAATCATGAAAGTTTAATTTTGACTAGACTATTCCTTTAAGAGATATAAATTGAGCATGGAAAAAAGATGTGCTCAAAAAATAAAAGGACTCTAAGAAAAGGGTGGGTGCTCGTGGACTCTCACCACCATGAAAGAAAGGAATTTATCAGGTAAGTATAAATTATGTTTTCTTTCATACAGGTGGTGAGAGTCCACAATCCCTTACTCATACGAAAGAAAACTCAAGCTGTGAAAGTCCATGAGTAATAACATAAAGGGAGAGATTTATAAAACATATTTTTTCACTGAGAAAATAAATCCACAACCCCACAAAAAAGAGTTTTTTTTTAAATGCACTTCAAAAAACAGATACAAGTCTCAAGAAGAGAAAAACTGTCTGCAGGAACTTTCTACCAAATGCTGCTTTGGAAGAAGCAAAAACATAAAAATGATAAAATTTAGTGAAGGTATGCAAAGAAGAGCTTTGCAAATCAACTGAAGCTACATTCTTGACAGCACAAGAAGTGGAAACTGACCTAGTAGAATGTGCTGTAATCCTCTGGGGAGGAGACTGACCTGTCTCTGAAAAAGCCCTGTGAAACAGAAGTTTCAACCAAGAAGCTAAAGCAACCGCAAAGGCTTTCTGACCTTTCCTAGAACCAGAAAATAGAACAGACAGACTAGAAGTTTTTCTAAAATCCTTAGTAGCATCCACATACAATTTCAATGCCCTAACATCCAAATAATGCAAATATCTTTCTGAAGCATTCTTAGGATTAGGACACAAAGAAGGAACAACAATCTCTCTATTAATGTTGTTAAATGAAACAACCTTAGGCAAGAAATTAAAAGCTGTCCTCAAAACAGCCTTATCCCGATGAAAAATCAGATAAGGAGAATCACAAGAAAGCACAGATAATTCAGAAACTCTTCTAGCAGAAGAAACTAAGAAAGTAGTTTAATGTCCAATTTATGTATAGGCTCAAAAGGAGGAGCTTGTAAAACTCTTAACACTAGATTAAAGTGAATGTAAATTTTGATGCTAAAGTGCCCGGTTTTTAAAACTTTGATTAAAAACAGGGGCACTTTAATTCATCAATATTTTCATTTCACTCCTGTTGTGAAAATAAACTTACTTTTTAATCTTCACAGCAGCTCCAGCTTCCTCCACCTGTTTCAAAGCCTCTTCCTGGGTCTAAAATGAGGTATCTGGCTTCCTCCAATCACAGCAGGGAATCAGACACTGAATCCCCCGGGGGGGGGGGGGGGGGGAATCTGTGATTGGAGGATGACCTATCAATCATTTCTGACATCAGAAATGGCTTGTGAGACCAGAGGAAGCAGCAGCTGCTGTGAAGTTTAAAAGGTAAGTTTTTTGTCACAACAGGAGTGAAATGTAAATTTTGATGAATTAAAGTGCCCCTGTTTTTAATCAAAGTTTTAAAAACCAGGTACTTAAACATCAAAATTTACATTCACTTTAAGATTATAAGGAGGAGAAATAGGCTTAACAACGGACCAAAGCCTGAACAAAACAATGAACAGCAGGAAGATTAGCAATATTCCTGTGAAACAATACAGAAATCTGCCCCCCCAAAGAAATGGCAGATAAATCTTTATATAAACCATTCAACAAAAAATGAAAAATCCTAGAAATTTACAAGAATGCCAAGAGAAACTCTTATCTACACACCAGGAAATATGTCTTCCAAACTTTGTGATAGATCTTCCTAGACACAGGCTTATGAGCCTGTATAAGAGAATCAATAACAGAATCGGAGAAACCTCTATGTTTCAGAAATAAGCGTTTAATTTCCATGCCATCAAGCTTAGATCCAGATGGCAAATGGGACCTTGAGACAGAAGGTCTGGCCGAAGAGGAAGAGGCCAAGGAGGACAACTGGACATCTGTACCAGATCTGCATACCAAACCCTGCGTGGCTATGCTAGGACAATCAGTATTACAGAGGATTTCTCCTGTTTTATCTTGGAAATTACTCTGGGAAGAAGAACCAGAAGAGGAAAAAGATAAGTAAGTGAAAAGACCAAGGAAGCACTAGAGCATCCACTGCTACTGCATGTGGATTCCTGGACCTCGCAAAGTACCTGGGAAGTTTGTTGTTAAAATGAGAGGCCATCTGATCTACCTCTGTTAAGACTCCAAAGGTCCACTATCAAACTGAGTAGATCCTGATGAAGAGACCATTCCCCTGGATGAAGACACTGATGACTGAGGAAGTCTGCTTCCCAATTGATCACTCCTGGAATTTGAACAGCAGAAATCAGACAAGAATTGGTTTCTGCCCAGGAAAGAATTTGAGACAATTTCTTCATGGCCCGGGAACTGCAAGTTCCCCCTGATGATTGACATAAGCTACTGCTGTAACATTTTCTGACTGAAAGCGGAGAAAATATTCCCTTCTCAGCCGAGACCAAGCTTGAAAGGCCCTAAAAATAGCACAGAGTTCTAAAATATTGACTGGAAGCCTCGGCTTCCGAGGACACCAAACTCCTTGTGCTGTCAGAGACCACTAAACTGCTCCCCAACCTGAAAGACTTGCATCTGTGGTAATCACAGGCCAAGTGGAATGAGCAAAAGAAGTCCCCTGAATAATGAACTCATGATTCAGCCACCAAGCCAGAGACTGACTTGTACTGAAATCTAGAAGTACCCTTTAAGATCTGAGAATAATCCCTGCACAATTGAACAGCATACAAAGCTGAAGAGGTCTCATGTGAACCCGAGCTTAAGGTATTGCATCTGAGGCTGCAATCAAAACTTACATACACTGAGCCACTGTAGGGAAAGAGAGACACTGAAGGCTCAGACAAGCTGATATCACTCTTCTCTGATCTGTAAGAGAAAGGCTCATGGACACAGAATCTATCTGGAAACCAAGGAAAGTAATTCTTGTCTGAGGAACTCTTTGGCAAATTGATCCTCCAACCATGATTTTGAAGAAACAACAACAGTTGTTTGGTATGAGATCCTGCTAAAGGAAAAGATGGAGTTTGAACCAAGATATCGTCCAGGTAAGGAAATAATGCAATACCCTTTTGTCTGATTAAAGACAGAAGGGCACCCAGTACCTTGGTGAATATCCTTGGAGCTGTAGCTAGAACAAATGGAATAGCAACAAACTGATAATGTTGATTCAAAGCAAACCTCCGAAACTGAATATATTCTGGGAGAATATGAATATGAAGGTAAGGATCTCTTAAATCTATTGAGGACTTAAATTGACCTTGCTGCTCAAAAGGCAGAATAGTCCTGATAGTTTCCATTCGGAAAGATCGAATCCTTACAAACTTGTTTAGAGTCTTTAGATCCAAAAATGGTCTCAATGTACCTTCCTTCTTTGGTACAATGAAGAGATTTAAATAAAATTCCATCCCCTGCTCTAGTAAAGGAACTAGAACAACCATGCCCATTTCCTCTAGATCTCAGAGAGATTGCAGAAAAGCCTGAGCTTTTACATGATTCCTTGGAACATTGGACAGAAAAAAGTTCCTCTGGGAGGCCTTGATCTGAATCCTATACGGTAACCCTGAGATACAATATTCTGACCCCAAGAGGTATATACACATATTAACACATAAATATATATGTACATAATTATATACATATAATTTACAAATGCTGTCATTGCGCTTTAGTTCTGCGCTTTAGTTCTGATGAAGTCTCTGATGACATCAGAATGAGGCTCCCATTGGAGACAACAGAAGCGCACTCTCATGAGCATAATGCTTCCCAGCAATGTGAACGCGAGCTTGCGTTCACATTGCTGTTAACTTGTAATACCAGCGCACATTAGTGTGCGCTGTTGTTACAAAGTGGAATCTAACAGTTTCTTAGAGAATTATTAAACTCAAAAAGAAGGATCAGCAGTCAAATTACTGAATCTAAACTAAATGCATTTCTAAGGGTACCGTCAAGAGAATTAGCTGCCTTGCTTCATAGAGATACCAACTTCTAAATACAGTCCATTCAGTAAGAAACTGTTGTGCTTAAGTCCAAATGTGAGTATGTATTACATAAATCTCAGCATACTGGAGTGTTATTGTGGAGGAGGCAGCATTGTCTAATATTATCTAGCCAGTTCTGGGTCCCGAAAAAAGTACATGGGTTGTAACAACCATAAACCACAGTTCATATAGTCTATCTCACTCCACAATCACTGCCGTCATTTTCTATGTATGATTATGTCACAACACCAGACTCACTGCTTGATAATTAAGGACCTGCTTCTGCCTATTCCTTGGGAGTTCTGGAATTGTGAAGATATGATATATAGTCTGAGTTAGGTGCCAGCATATACTCCAGGGATAGCTGCATCTCACCCAGAGGGGACCTACCCTGAGATTGAACAGCTACCACTGTTGGAGCAACTGATGATAAAATGTTAATGTCTTCAGCAGACCCCTGCACCAATTGACCTCTGTTCTCTTGAGTTATTGCCCAGATAGAACTGTAGTCCACTGTTCAAGTCTGCACTAACATCAGACGTTCTCCCTGCAACTCTCCAGGGTGAGCATCTAGTGTAAAGGATACCATAGAAGTATCAACAAAAGACTCCTCAATCTGAGTATCACAACTACAAAGATATCCAAAACAGCAAGAGATAAACTGCTCTCCTGTTTTGAGAAGTGGTCATTAAGTTTCCCAGCGATAAACTGCATCCATCTTGTAATCCAATGAGATAATATATTCATTCTATGCTTGATATCGGTAAGTATTTATCTTAAAGAGCCATAATACCCAAATGTTTAAACACTTGAAAGTAATGCAGCATAGCTGTAAAAAGCTGACTAGAAAATATCTCCTGAACATCTCTATGTAAAAAAGAAAGATATTTTACCTCAAAAGTTCCTCAGTAGCCACCTCCCATTATAAAGGATTTCTAAGCAGCCTTTTATTGTGTCTGTCCTAGGACAGCTTAGGGGATGAGCCTCGTGAACTCTCATATTATTTCACCAATCAGGTAAAGGAAGCTTACTATGAAATCTCATGAGAGTTAACCCTTTCGATTATTGGATTGCATCTGGGGGGCGTCCCTACAACCCTAGGAACGCCCCCAAGACCGCGATCAAGTCCTGACTGCACAGAAGGCTTCAGGACAGCCGTTAGTTATAACGTTCTATTCCGTCATAACGGCTTTAAAGCCCAGTCTAATTATGACGGAATAGAACGCCATAACGGCTTTAAAAGGTTAAGTCAAATCTCATGAGATCACAGTAAGAGTTCATGACCTCAGCACTGCTGATGCTGATTGGCTGCTGTTCATTTCTTCATTTTTCTTTTATTTTTACCTGCAGCTGGGAGCAGCTGAAGTATAACTTTTTACACAGAACTTACTCTGCTGAGCTGAGGAGATTGTGAGGTAAAATATCTTCCTTTTTTACATAGAGATGCTCAGGTGATATTTTCCTGTCAGCTTTTTACAGTTATACTGCATCAGTTTCAAGTGATTTAGCATATGAGTATTATGTCCCTTTAAACAGCAAGGGCTGTATCGTTTCTCATTTTATGTTGTAATAGAGAACCATGCTGTATCTGTTACCCCGTTTATTAGAAACTGGGGATGTTGTAGGCTCATTGTGTCACTGCAGGCCTCAATGGTACAGATTGAGATAGACTCAAAATCACAAAATAAAAGTATCCAGCTGTGTAAGAGTAAGTAGTGAATCAGATTTTATAAAAATCAAAACTATCGGCTAGATTTAGAGTTTTGTCGGTAACGACCCGCGTATCTAACGCTGGCTTTTTTCTGGCCGCACCTTTAAAATAACTCTGGTATTGAGAGTCCACAGAATGGCTGTGTTAGGCTCCAAAAAAGGAGCGTATAGCATATTTAACGCAACTTCAACTCTTGATACCAGAGTTGCTTACGGACGCGGCCAGCCTCAAAAACGTGCTCGTGCACGATTCCTCCATAGGAAACAATGGGGCTGTTTGAGCTGAAAAAAAACCTAACACCTGCAAAAAACATAATTTATGTAAGAACTTACCTGATAAATTCATTTCTTTCATATTAGCAAGAGTCCATGAGCTAGTGACGTATGGGATATACATTCCTACCAGGAGGGGCAAAGTTTCCCAAACCTTAAAATGCCTATAAATACACCCCTCACCACACCCACAATTCAGTTTAACGAAAAGCCAAGAAGTGGGGTGATAAGAAAAAAGTGCGAAAGCATATAAAATAAGGAATTGGAATAATTGTGCTTTATACAAAAAAATCATAACCACCACAAAAAAGGGCGGGCCTCATGGACTCTTGCTAATATGAAAGAAATGAATTTATCAGGTAAGTTCTTACATAAATTATGTTTTCTTTCATGTAATTAGCAAGAGTCCATGAGCTAGTGACGTATGGGATAATGACTACCCAAGATGTGGATCTTTCCACGCAAGAGTCACTAGAGAGGGAGGGATAAAATAAAGACAGCCAATTCCTGCTGAAAATAATCCACACCCAAAATAAAGTTTAATGAAAAACATAAACAGAAGATTCAAACTGAAACCGCTGCCTGAAGTACTTTTCTACCAAAAACTGCTTCAGAAGAAGAAAAAACATAAAAATGGTAGAATTTAGTAAAAGTATGCAAAGAGGACCAAGTTGCTGCTTTGCAAATCTGATCAACCGAAGCTTCATTCCTAAACGCCCAGGAAGTAGAAACTGACCTAGTAGAATGAGCTAGAATCCTTTGAGGCAGAGTTTTACCCGACTCGACATAGGCATGATGAATTAAAGATTTCAAACAAGATGCCAAAGAAATGGCAGAAGCTTTCTGGCCTTTTCTAGAACCGGAAAAGATAACAAATAGATTAGAAGTCTTTCGGAAAGACTTAGTAGCTTCAACATAATATTTCAAAGCTCTAACAACATCCAAAGAATGCAACGATTTCTCCTTAGAATTCTTAGGATTAGGACATAATGAAGGAATCACAATTTCTCTACTAATGTTGTTGGAATTCACAACCTTAGGTAAAAATTCAAAAGAAGTTCGCAACACCGCCTTATCCTGATGAAAAATCAGAAAAGGAGACTCACATGAAAGAGCAGATAATTCAGAGACTCTTCTGGCCATCCTGAAGAAACTGTAAAATTCTCGGAATTCTAAAAGAATGCCAAGAAAAATGATGAGAAAGACACCAAGAAATATAAGTCTTCCAGACTCTATAATATATCTCTCTGGATACAGATTTACGAGCCTGTAACATAGTATTAATCTCAGAGTCAGAGAAACCTCTTTGACCAAGAATCAAGCGTTCAATCTCCATACCTTTAAATTTAAGGATTTGAGATCCTGATGGAAAAAAGGACCTTGCAACAGAAGGTCTGGTTTTAGCGGAAGAGTCCACGGATGGCAAGAGGCCATCCGGACAAGATCCGCATACCAAAACCTGTGAGGCCATGCCGGAGCTACCAGCAGAACAAACGAGCATTCCTTCAGAATCTTGGAGATTACTCTTGGAAGAAGAACTAGAGGCGGAAAGATATAGGCAGGATGATACTTCCAAGGAAGTGATAATGCATCCACTGCTTCCACCTGAGGATCCCGGGATCTGGACAGATACCTGGGAAGTTTCTTGTTTAGATGAGACGCCATCAGATCTATTTCTGGAAGCTCCCACATTTGAACAATCTGAAGAAATACCTCTGGGTGAAGAGACCATTCGCCCGGATGCAACGTTTGGCGACTGAGATAATCCGCTTCCCAATTGTCTATACCTGGGATATGAACCGCAGAGATTAGACAGGAGCTGGATTCCGCCCAAACCAGAATTCGAGATACTTCTTTCATAGCCAGAGGCCTGTGAGTCCCTCCTTGATGATTGATGTATGCCACAGTTGTGACATTGTCTGTCTGAAAACAAATGAACGATTCTCTCTTCAGAAGAGGCCAAGACTGAAGAGCTCTGAAAATTGCACGGAGTTCCAAAATATTGATCGGTAATCTCACCTCCTGAGATTCCCAAACTCCTTGTGCCGTCAGAGCTCCCCACACAGCTCCCCAACCTGTAAGACTTGCATCTGTTGAAATTACAGTCCAGGTCGGAAGAACAAAAGAAGCCCCCTGAATTAAACAATGGGGATCTGTCCACCACGTTAGAGAGTGTCGTACAATCGGTTTTAAAGATATTAATTGAGATATCTTTGTGTAATCCCTGCACCATTGATTCAGCATACAGAGCTGAAGAGGTCGCATGTGAAAACGAGCAAAGGGGATCGCGTCCGATGCAGCAGTCATAAGACCTAGAATTTCCATGCATAAGGCTACCGAAGGGAATGATTGTGACTGAAGGTTTCGACAAGCTGAAATCAATTTTAGACGTCTCTTGTCTGTCAAAGACAGAGTCATGGACACTGAATCTATCTGTAAACCCAGAAAGGTTACCCTTGTCTGAGGAATCAATGAACTTTTTAGTGAATTGATCCTCCAACCATGAACTTGAAGAAACAACACAAGTTGATTCGTATGAGATTCTGCTAAATGTAAAGACTGAGCAAGTACCAAGATATCGTCCAAATAAGGTAATACCACAATACCCTGTTCTCTGATTACAGACAGAAGGGCACCGAGAACCTTTGTAAAAATTCTTGGAGCTGTAGCTAGGCCAAACGGCAGAGCCACAAACTGGTAATGCTTGTCCAGAAAAGAGAATCTCAGGAACTGATAATGATCTGGATGAATCGGAATATGCAGATATGCATCCTGTAAATCTATTGTGGACATATAATGCCCTTGCTGAACAAAAGGCAAGATAGTCCTTACAGTTACCATTTTGAACGTTGGTATCCTTACATAACGATTCAATATTTTTAGATCCAGAACTGGTCTGAAGGAATTCTCCTTCTTTGTTACAATGAAGAGATTTGAATAAAACCCCAGCCCCTGTTCCAGAACTGGAACTGGCATAATTACTCCAGCCAACTCTAGATCTGAAACACATTTCAGAAATGCTTGAGCTTTCACTGGATTTACTGGGACACGGGAAAGAAAAAAATCTCTTTGCAGGAGGTCTTATCTTGAAACCAATTCTGTACCCTTCTGAAACAATGTTCTGAATCCAAAGATTGTGAACAGAATTGATCCAAATTTCTTTGAAAAAACGTAACCTGCCCCCTACCAGCTGAGCTGGAATGAGGGCCGCACCTTCATGTGGACTTAGAAGCTGGCTTTGCTTTTCTAGAAGGCTTGGATTTATTCCAGACTGGAGATGGTTTCCAAACTGAAACTGCTCCTGAGGATGAAGGATCAGGCTTTTGTTCTTTGTTGAAACGAAAGGAACGAAAACGATTATTAGCCCTGTTTTTACCCTTAGATTTTTTATCCTGTGGTAAAAAAGTTCCTTTCCCACCAGTAACAGTTGAGATAATAGAATCCAACTGAGAACCAAATAATTTGTTACCCTGGAAAGAAATGGAAAGTAGAGTCGATTTAGAAGACATATCAGCATTCCAAGTTTTAAGCCATAAAGCTCTTCTAGCTAAAATAGCTAGAGACATAAACCTGACATCAACTCTGATAATATCAAAAATGGCATCACAGATAAAATTATTAGCATGTTGAAGAAGAATAATAATATTATGAGAATGATGATCTGTTACTTGTTGCGCTAAAGTTTCCAACCAACAAGTTGAAGCTGCAGCAACATCAGCCAATGATATAGCAGGTCTAAGAAGATTACCTGAACACAGATAAGCTTTTCTTAGAAAGGATTCAATTTTCCTATCTAAAGGATCCTTAAACGAAGTACCATCTGACGTAGGAATAGTAGTACGTTTAGCAAGGGTAGAAATAGCCCCATCAACCTTAGGGATTTTGTCCCAAAATTCTAATCTGTCAGACGGCACAGGATATAATTGCTTAAAACGTTTAGAAGGATTAAAAGAATTACCCAATTTATCCCATTCTCTGGAAATTACTTCAGAAATAGCACTAGGAACAGGAAAAACTTCTGGAATAACCACAGGAGATTTAAAGACCTTATCTAAACGTTTAGAATTAGTATCAAGAGGACCAGAATCCTCAATTTCTAAAGCAATTAGTACTTCTTTAAGCAAAGAACAAATAAATTCCATTTTAAATAAATATGAAGATTTATCAGCATCAATCTCTGAGACAGAATCCTCTGAACCAGAAGAGTCATCAGAATCAGAATGATGATGTTCATTTAAAAATTCATCTGTATAAAGAGAAGTTTTAAAAGATTTTTTATGTTTACTAGAAGGAGGAATAACAGACATAGCCTTCTTGATGGATTCAGAAACAAAATCTCTTATGTTATCAGGAACATTCTGAACATTAGATGTTGATGGAACTGCAACAGGTAATGGTACATTACTAAAGGAAATATTATCTGCATTAACAAGTTTGTCATGACAATTAGTACAAACAACAGCTGGAGGAATAGCTACCAAAAGTTTACAGCAGATACACTTAGCTTTGGTAGTTCCAGCACCAGACAGCGATTTTCCTGAAGTATCTTCTGACTCAGATGCAACGTGAGACATCTTGCAATATGTAAGAGAAAAAACAACATATAAAGCAAAATTGATCAAATTCCTTAAATGACAGTTTCAGGAATGGGAAAAAATGCCAATGAACAAGCTTCTAGCAACCAGAAGCAAAGAAAAAATGAGACTTAAATAATGTGGAGACAAAAGCGACGCCCATATTTTTTAGCGCCAAATAAGACGCCCACATTATTTGGCGCCTAAATGCTTTTTGGCGCCAAAAATGACGCCACGTCCGGAACGCCGACATTTTTGGCGCAAAAGAACGTCAAAAATGACGCAACTTCCGGCGACACGTATGACGCTGGAAACAGAAAGATTTTTTGCGCCAAAAAAGTCCGCGCCAAGAATGACGCAATAAAATGAAGTATTTTCAGCCCCCGCGAGCCTAACAGCCCACAGGGAAAAAAAGTCAAATTTTTAAGGTAAGAAAAATAATTGATTCAAGTGCATTATCCCAAATATGAAACTGACTGTCTGAAATAAGGAATGTTGAACATCCTGAGTCAAGGCAAATAAATGTTTGAATACATATATTTAGAACTTTATAAACAAAGTGCCCAACCATAGCTTAGAGTGTCACAGAAAATAAGACTTACTTACCCCAGGACACTCATCTACATGTTTGTAGAAAGCCAAACCAGTACTGAAACGAAAATCAGCAGAGGTAATGGTATATATATAAGAGTATATCGTCGATCTGAAAAGGGAGGTAAGAGATGAATCTCTACGACCGATAACAGAGAACCTATGAAATAGACCCAGTAGAAGGAGATCACTGCATTCAAAATAGGCAATACTCTCCTCACATCCCTCTGACATTCACTGCACGCTGAGAGGAAAACCGGGCTCCAACCTGCTGCGGAGCGCATATCAACGTAGAATCTAGCACAAACTTACTTCACCACCTCCATAGGAGGCAAAGTTTGTAAAACTGAATTGTGGGTGTGGTGAGGGGTGTATTTATAGGCATTTTAAGGTTTGGGAAACTTTGCCCCTCCTGGTAGGAATGTATATACCATACGTCACTAGCTCATGGACTCTTGCTAATTACATGAAAGAAAAGCCGCGTTCAGCTCCTAACGCAGCCCCATTGTTTCCTATGGGGAAACACTTCCTACGTCTGCACCTAACACTCTAACATATACCCCGAGTCTAAACACCCCTAACCTTACACTTATTTTATTTTTTTATTTATTTATTTATATAAAATATTTTACCAGGAAGGATACATTGAGATTTCTCTCGTTTTCAAGTATGTCCTGGGATCACAAAACATTGCATTGATACAATAGGGTACAATAAAATACAAAAACAATAATAAAAATACACATTATATGCAAACATTTAACATTATTAACCCCTATTCTGCCGCCCCCGCTATCGCTGACCCCTGTATATTATTTTTAACCCCTAATCTGCCGCTCCGTAAACCGCCGCTACTTACATTATCCCTATGCACCCCTAATCTGCTGCCCCTAACACCGCCGACCCCTATATTATATTTATTAACCCCTAATCTGCCCCCCACAACATCGCCTCCACCTGCCTACACTTATTAACCCCTAATCTGCCGAGCGGACCGCACCGCTATTATTATAAAGTTATTAACCCCTAATCCGCCTCACTAATCCTATAATAAATAGTATTAACCCCTAATCTGCCCTCCCTAACCTGATCGGAACAGCCAATAGAATGCGAGCTCAATCTGATTGGCTGATTGGATCAGCCAATCGGATTGAACTTGATTCTGATTGGCTGATTCCATCAGCCAATCTGAATATTCCTACCTTAATTCCGATTGGCTGATAGAATCCTATCAGCCAATCGGAATTCGAGGGACGCCATCTTGGATGACGTCATTTAAAGGAACCGTCATTCGTCGTTCAGTCGTCGGCCATGATGGATGTTCCGCGTCAGAGGTCTTCAGGATGCTGCCGCTCCGCTCCGGATGGATGACGATAGAAGATGCCGCTTGGATGAAGACTTCAATCGGATGGAAGACCTCTTCTGCCCCGCTTGGATGAAGACTTCTACCGGATGGAGGACCTCTTCTTGCCCCGGTTGGATGAAGACTTCTACCGGATGGAGGACCTCTTCTTGCTCCGCTTGGATGAAGAATTTGGCTCGGCTGGGTGAAGA
Source organism: Bombina bombina (assembly GCF_027579735.1). Classification (NCBI taxonomy): domain Eukaryota; kingdom Metazoa; phylum Chordata; class Amphibia; order Anura; family Bombinatoridae; genus Bombina; species Bombina bombina. The sequence goes on from NC_069502.1 coordinate 1,089,109,142, forward strand.
CGACTCAAGGTAGGGAGATCTTCAGGGGCTTAGTGTTAGGTTTATTTAAGGGGGGTTTGGGTTAGATTAGGGGTATGTGGGTGGTGGGTTGTAATGTTGGGGGGGGTATTGTATGTTTTTTTTTACAGGCAAAAGAGCTGAATTTCTTGGGGCATGCCCCGCAAAGGGCCCTGTTCAGGGCTGGTAAGGTAAAAGAGCTTTGAACTTTAGTAATTTAGAATAGGGTAGGGCATTTTTTTATTTTGGGGGTCTTTGTTATTTTATTAGGGGGCTTAGAGTAGGTGTAATTAGTTTAAAATTGTTGTAATATTTTTCTAATGTTTGTAAATATTTTTATATTTTTTGTAACTTAGTTCTTTTTTATTTTTTGTACTTTAGTTATTTTATTTCATTGTATTTATTTGTAGGAATTGTATTTAATTAATTTATTGATAGTGTAGTGTTAGGTTTAATTGTAACTTAGGTTAGGATTTATTTTACAGGTAATTTGTAATTATTTTAACTAGGTAACTATTAAATAGTTCTTATCTATTTAATAGCTATTGTACCTGGTTAAAATAAATACAAAGTTACCTGTAAAATAAATATTAATCCTAAAATAGCTATAATATAAATATAATTTATATTGTAGCTATATTAGGATTTATTTTACAGGTAAGTATTTAGCTTTAAATAGGAATAATTTATTTAAGAAGAGTTAATTAATTTCGTTAGATTAAAATTATATTTAATTTAGGGGGGTGTTAGTGTTAGGGTTAGACTTAGCTTTAGGGGTTAATACATTTATTAGAATAGCGGTGAGCTCCAGTCGGCAGATTAGGGGTTAATAATTGAAGTTAGGTGTCGGCGATGTTAGGGAGGGCAGATTAGGGGTTAATACTATTTATTATAGGGTTAGTGAGGCGGATTAGGGGTTAATAACTTTATAATAGTAGTGGTGCGGTCCGCTCGGCAGATTAGGGGTTAATAAGTGTAGGCAGGTGGAGGCGACGTTGAGGGGGGCAGATTAGGGGTTAATAAATATAATATAGGGGTTGGCGGTGTTAGGGGCAGCAGATTAGGGGTACATAGCTATAATGTAGGTGGCGGCTCTTTGCCGTCGGCAGATTAGGGGTTAATTATTGTAGGTAGCTGGCTGCGACATTGTGGGGGGCAGGTTAGGGGTTAATAAATATAATATAGGGGTCGGCGGTGTTAGGGGCAGCAGATTAGGGGTACATAAGTATAACGTAGGTGGCGGTCGGCAGATTAGGGGTTAAAAAAATTTAATCGAGTGTCGGCGATGTGGGGGGGCCTCGGTTTAGGGGTACATAGGTAGTTTATGGGTGTTAGTGTACTTTAGAGCACAGTAGTTAAGAGCTTTATAAACCGGCGTTAGCCCAGAAAGCTCTTAACTACTGACTTTTTTCTGCGGCTGGAGTTTTGTCGTTAGATTTCTAACGCTCACTTCAGACACGACTCTAAATACCGGAGTTAGAAAGATCCCATTGAAAAGATAGGATACGCAATTGACGTAAGGGGATCTGCGGTATGGAAAAGTCGCGGCTGAAAAGTGAGCGTTAGACCCTTTTTTGAATGACTCCAAATACCGGCGGTAGCCTAAAACCAGCGTTAGGAGCCTCTAACGCTGGTTTTCACGGCTACCGCCAAACTCCAAATCTAGGCCTATGTGTTTTGTGATGTGGCTGCTAAGCAGCTGATTTAATAGCCTTCTTTGACAGCTCTCCATATTGCTGCCCTTCATGCCAGCTGCCCAGCATAGTTTTTAATGTTTAATTGTAATCTTAATCTCTGGCATTAATTACATTTTTTTGATAGACAGATTAGATTGATAAATATATAGATAGATACAATTTGAAAATATTTTGTTTGCTTAAAGGGCAGTTGCTGGAATGTGTGGAGAAAACATAATCCAAGCAGCATAGATGTACATTTTCAATGCTATGATGCTGTCAATGTACTTCAACTTTAGGACATAAGTCTCTGGTTATTTTTCTTATCTTAATGATGAACTTTAAAGTAAATAATAATTTCACATTTTATGTACAGTCATTAGATAATGTTTTAGCAAGTAAATGATTGTTTAAATATGTATCTAAATAAAGGAATTTTACCCTATCCAATTATGTCGTTATCATACCATAAAGATTCCATTATGTGCCACTGAGTTCAAGACTGTACTTCCAGCCATGTCATATTCTTTGTATTCATAATATTTTTAACATCTGTGTTGAAAGTTCTTTTCCGAGTATATTAAAGTTTTGTTTTTTTCTGACATTTTATAAAAATCTTTTTTTTAAAAAAAAATCAATTTCTTCACACTTGTATTGGTGCTGGTGGGTTGTTTTTTTTTTAAAATACATTTTTTTCACATGTATGTATCTAAATAAAGGCATTTTGCCCTATCCAATTATGTCGTTATCATACCATAACAATTCCATTATGTGCCACTGAGTTCAAGACTGTACTTCCAGCCATGTCATATTCTTTGTATTCATGCTATTTTTAACACCTGCGTTGAAAGTTCTTTTCAGAGTATATTAAAGTTTTGTTTTTTCTGACATTTTATAAAAATCTTTTAAAAAAAACATAATTTATGTAAGAACTTACCTGATAAATTCATTTCTTTCATATTAGCAAGAGTCCATGAGCTAGTGACGTATGGGATATACATTCCTACCAGGAGGGGCAAAGTTTCCCAAACCTCAAAATGCCTATAAATACACCCCTCACCACACCCACAATTCAGTTTAACGAATAGCCAAGAAGTGGGGTGATAAAAAAGTGCGAAAGCATATAAAATAAGGAATTGGAATAATTGTGCTTTATACAAAAATCATAACCACCCCAAAAAAAGGGCGGGCCTCATGGACTCTTGCTAATATGAAAGAAATGAATTTATCAGGTAAGTTCTTACATAAATTATGTTTTCTTTCATGTAATTAGCAAGAGTCCATGAGCTAGTGACGTATGGGATAATGATTACCCAAGATGTGGATCTTTCCACGCAAGAGTCACTAGAGAGGGAGGGATAAAATAAAGACAGCCAATTCCTGCTGAAAATAATCCACACCCAAAATAAAGTTTAATGAAAAATATAAGCAGAAGATTCAAACTGAAACTGCTGCCTGAAGTACTTTTCTACCAAAAACTGCTTCAGAAGAAGAAAATACATCAAAATGGTAGAATTTAGTAAAAGTATGCAAAGAGGACCAAGTTGCTGCTTTGCAAATCTGATCAATCGAAGCTTCATTCCTAAATGCCCAGGAAGTAGAAACTGACCTAGTAGAATGAGCTGTAATCCTTTGAGGCGGAGATTTACCCGACTCAACATAGGCAAGATGAATTAAAGATTTCAACCAAGATGCCAAAGAAATGGCAGAAGCTTTCTGGCCTTTTCTAGAACCAGAAAAGATAACAAATAAACTAGAAGTCTTTCGGAAAGACTTAGTAGCTTCAACATAATATTTCAAAGCTCTAACAACATCCAAAGAATGCAATGATTTCTCCTTAGAATTCTTAGGATTAGGACATAATGAAGGAACCACAATTTCCCTACTAATGTTGTTAGAATTCACAACTTTAGGTAAAAATTCAAAAGAAGTTCGCAACACTGCCTTATCCTGATGAAAAATCAGAAAAGGAGACTCACAAGAAAGAGCAGATAATTCAGAAACTCTTCTGGCAGAAGAGATTGCCAAAAGGAACAAAACTTTCCAAGAATGTAATTTAATGTCCAATGAATGCATAGGTTCAAACGGAGGAGCTTGAAGAGCCCCCAGAACCAAATTCAAACTCCAAGGAGGAGAAATTGACTTAATGACAGGTTTTATACGAACCAAAGCTTGTACAAAACAATGAATATCAGGAAGATTAGCAATCTTTCTGTGAAAAAGAACAGAAAGAGCAGAGATTTGTCCTTTCAAAGAACTTGCGGATAAACCTTTATCTAAACCATCCTGAAGAAACTGTAAAATTCTCGGAATTCTAAAAGAATGCCAAGAAAAATGATGAGAAAGACACCAAGAAATATAAGTCTTCCAGACTCTATAATATATCTCTCTGGATACAGATTTACGAGCCTGTAACATAGTATTAATCACAGAGTCAGAGAAACCTCTTTGACCAAGAATCAAGCGTTCAATCTCCATACCTTTAAATTTAAGGATTTGAGATCCTGATGGAAAAAAGGACCTTGCGACAGAAGGTCTGGTCGTAGCGGAAGAGTCCACGGATGGCAAGAGGCCATCCGGACAAGATCCGCATACCAAAACCTGTGAGGCCATGCCGGAGCTACCAGCAGAACAAACGAGCATTCCTTCAGAATCTTGGAGATTACTCTTGGAAGAAGAACTAGAGGCGGAAAGATATAAGCAGGATGATACTTCCAAGGAAGTGATAATGCATCCACTGCTTCCGCCTGAGGATCCCGGGATCTGGACAGATACCTGGGAAGTTTCTTGTTTAGATGAGACGCCATCAGATCTATTTCTGGAAGCTCCCACATTTGAACAATCTGAAGAAATACCTCTGGGTGAAGAGACCATTCGCCCGGATGCAACGTTTGGCGACTGAGATAATCCGCTTCCCAATTGTCTATACCTGGGATATGAACCGCAGAGATTAGACAGGAGCTGGATTCCACCCAAACCAGAATTCGAGATACTTCTTTCATAGCCAGAGGACTGTGAGTCCCTCCTTGATGATTGATGTATGCCACAGTAGTGACATTGTCTGTCTGAAAACAAATGAACGATTCTCTCTTCAGAAGAGGCCAAGACTGAAGAGCTCTGAAAATTGCATGGAGTTCCAAAATATTGACCGGTAATCTCACCTCCTGAGATTCCCAAACTCCTTGTGCCGTCAGAGATCCCCACACAGCTCCCCAACCTGTGAGACTTGCATCTGTTGAAATTACAGTCCAGGTCGGAAGCACAAAAGAAGCCCCCTGAATTAAACGATGGTGATCTGTCCACCACGTTAGAGAGTGTCGTACAATCGGTTTTAAAGATATTAATTGAGATATCTTTGTGTAATCCTTGCACCATTGATTCAGCATACAGAGCTGAAGAGGTCGCATGTGAAAACGAGCAAAGGGGATCGCGTCCGATGCAGCAGTCATAAGACCTAGAATTTCCATGCATAAGGCTACCGAAGGGAATGATTGTGACTGAAGGTTTCGACAAGCTGAAATCAATTTTAGACGTCTCTTGTCTGTTAAAGACAGAGTCATGGACACTGAATCTATCTGGAAACCCAGAAAGGTTACCCTTGTCTGAGGAATCAATGAACTTTTTGGGGAATTGATCCTCCAACCATGATCTTGAAGAAACAACACAAGTCGATTCATATGAGATTCTGCTAAATGTAAAGACTGAGCAAGTACCAAGATATCGTCCAAATAAGGAAATACCACAATACCCTGTTCTCTGATTACAGACAGAAGGGCACCGAGAACCTTTGTAAAAATTCTTGGAGCTGTAGCTAGGCCAAACGGCAGAGCCACAAACTGGTAATGCTTGTCCAGAAAAGAGAATCTCAGGAACTGATAATGATCTGGATGAATCGGAATATGCAGATATGCATCCTGTAAATCTATTGTGGACATAAAATGCCCTTGCTGAACAAAAGGCAAGATAGTCCTTACAGTTACCATTTTGAACGTTGGTATCCTTACATAACGATTCAATATTTTTAGATCCAGAACTGGTCTGAAGGAATTCTCCTTCTTTGGTACAATGAAGAGATTTGAATAAAACCCCATCCCCTGTTCCAGAACTGGAACTGGCATAATTACTCCAGCCAACTTTAGATCTGAAACACAATTCAGAAATGCTTGAGCTTTCACTGGATTTACTGGGACACGGGAAAGAAAAAATCTCTTTGCAGGAGGTCTCATCTTGAAACCAATTCTGTACCCTTCTGAAACAATGTTCTGAATCCAAAGATTGTGAACAGAATTGATCCAAATTTCTTTGAAAAAACGTAACCTGCCCCCTACCAGCTGAGCTGGAATGAGGGCCGCACTTTCATGTGGACTTAGAAGCAGGCTTTGCCTTTCTAGAAGGCTTGGATTTATTCCAGACTGGAGATGGTTTCCAAACTGAAACTGCTCCTGAGGATGAAGGATCAGGCTTTTGTTCTTTGTTGAAACGAAAGGAACGAAAACGATTATTAGCCCTGTTTTTACCCTTAGATTTTTTATCCTGTGGTAAAAAAGTTCCTTTCCCACCAGTAACAGTTGAGATAATGGAATCCAACTGAGAACCAAATAATTTGTTACCCTGAAAAGAAATGGAAAGTAGAGTTGATTTAGAAGCCATATCAGCATTCCAAGTTTTAAGCCATAAAGCTCTTCTAGCTAAAATAGCTAGAGACATAAACCTGACATCAACTCTGATAATATCAAAAATGGCATCACAGATAAAATTATTAGCATGCTGAAGAAGAATAATAATATTATGAGAATCATGATCTGTTACTTGTTGTGCTAAAGTCTCCAACCAAAAAGTTGAAGCTGCAGCAACATCAGCCAAAGATATAGCAGGTCTAAGAAGATTACCTGAACACAGATAAGCTTTTCTTAGAAAGGATTCAATTTTCCTATCTAAAGGATCTTTAAACGAAGTACCATCTGACGTAGGAATAGTAGTACGTTTAGCAAGGGTAGAAATAGCCCCATCGACTTTAGGGATTTTGTCCCAAAATTCTAATCTGTCAGACGGTACAGGATATAATTGCTTAAAACGTTTAGAAGGAGTAAATGAATTACCCAATTTATCCCATTCTCTGGAAATTACTTCAGAAATAGCATTAGGAACAGGAAAAACTTCTGGAATAACCACAGGAGATTTAAATACCTTATCTAAACGTTTAGAATTAGTATCAAGAGGACCAGAATCCTCTATTTCTAAAGCAATTAGTACTTCTTTAAGTAAAGAACGAATAAATTCCATTTTAAATAAATATGAAGATTTATCAGCATCAATCTCTGAGACAGAATCCTCTGAACCAGAAGAGTCATCAGAATCAGAATGATGATGTTCATTTAAAAATTCATCTGTAGAGAGAGAAGTTTTAAAAGATTTTTTATGTTTACTAGAAGGAGAAATAACAGACATAGCCTTCTTGATGGATTCAGAAACAAAATCTCTTATGTTATCAGGAACATTCTGCACCTTAGATGTTGAGGGAACTGCAACAGGCAATGGTACATTACTAAAGGAAATATTATCTGCTTTAACAAGTTTGTCATGACAATTAATACAAACAACAGCAGGAGGAATAGCTACCAAAAGTTTACAGCAGATACACTTAGCTTTGGTAGTTCCAGCACTAGACAGCGATTTTCCTGAAGTATCTTCTGACTCAGATGCAACGTGAGACATCTTGCAATATGTAAGAGAAAAAACAACATATAAAGCAAAATTGATCAAATTCCTTAAATGACAGTTTCAGGAATGGGAAAAAATGCCAATAAACAAGCTTCTAGTAACCAGAAGCAAAGAAAAAATGAGACTGAAATAATGTGGAGACAAAAGCGACGCCCATATTTTTTGGCGCCAAATAATACGCCCACATTGTTTGGCGCCTAAATGCTTTTTGGCGCAAAAATGACGCCACATCCGGAACGCCACCATTTTTTGCGCAAAATGACGTCAAAAAATGACGCAACTTCCGGCGACACGTATGACGCCGGAAACAGAAAAGATTTTTGGCGCCAAAAAAGTCAGCGCCAAGAATGACGCAATAAAATGAAGCATTTTCAGCCCCCGCGAGCCTAACAGCCCACAGGGAATAAAAGTCAAATTTTTAAGGTAAGAAAAAATGATTGAATCAAATGCATTATCCCAAATATGAAACTGACTGAAAAATAAGGAATGTTGAACATTCTGAGTCAAGGCAAATAAATGTTTGAATACATATATTTAGAACTTTATAAATAAAGTGCCCAACCATAGCTTAGAGTGTCACAGAAAATAAGAATTACTTACCCCAGGACACTCATCTACATGTTTGTAGAAAGCCAAACCAGTACTGAAACGAAAATCAGCAGAGGTAATGGTATATAAATAAGAGTATATCGTCGATCTGAAAAGGGAGGTAAGAGATGAATCTCTACGACCGATAACAGAGAACCTATGAAATAGACCCCGTAGAAGGAGATCACTGCATTCAAATAGGCAATACTCTCCTCACATCCCTCTGACATTCACTGCACGCTGAGAGGAAAACCGGGCTCCAACTTGCTGCGGAGCGCATATCAACGTAGAATCTAGCACAAACTTACTTCACCACCTCCATAGGAGGCAAAGTTTGTAAAACTGAATTGTGGGTGTGGTGAGGGGTGTATTTATAGGCATTTTGAGGTTTGGGAAACTTTGCCCCTCCTGGTAGGAATGTATATCCCATACGTCACTAGCTCATGGACTCTTGCTAATTACATGAAAGAAAAATCAGTTTCTTCACACTTGTATCAGCAATGGTGGGTTTATGACTACTGAAGTAGATAGAAACATCTTGTAGAAGTGGTCTAGTAGCCACCAACATATATCCCTCCACTTCCTGCTTCAACTTCAATACTTCGGATTTTGCAATCCCGCTAATTACTTTTATAGGGCACGCTGAAAAAATCATCATTAGTGCTCCACTGGCCCAGAATGATTTCTTATGCTGTTGTAGTCAGTGTTTTGGTTCCCTATTCCAATAGGAATGTAAGGGTACCCCTATATTAAGGGAGTACCTCACATTCAAAATTCAGTGTGAGGCGGGTAACAGCATAAACAGGATGTCGGCTGGAAGATTAAAAAAGAAGATGAAAAGAAGATGGTTGACGATGGATGTATATAGAAGACCACTGCCGCCGGGATGAAGATAGAAGACCACTGCCGCAGGATAGAGGAGCACCACAGTTGCCGATCATGTAGAAGCGGATTCAAGTTTGATGACTACCATCTTTAGGGTTTAGTGGTAGTCTTTTTTAAGTGTTTTTTATAGGGTTGTTTTTTTTTTTAATTTTTGGGCAGTAAAAGAGTTTTAGGGCACTACCCTACCAAATGCCCTTTTTACTTTCAACTTGTAATATGTGTGCAACCCAACATGCACAAAGAGCTGAAGTCAAGCATAGTTAGCGGTTAGCGCACAAGCTTAAACCACACACACACACAAGCATAAAATTCATTTTGAGTCACCATTGAGCTTTACCATTAACTTTAAACTTTAGAACATAATGTTTGATTCCAGTTTGGAATTATGCCAATCAGGTATTGAACAAATGGTTGCCACCCATACTGTATTTTTCTGACATTGGAGGTATTTTAAAATTTCAGGTCAAAGTTGGAAATAAAGATTAAATATAGAAATAAAGATGCTATAATAGTTAAAGTATGATGGCATTTAATTATAAACCAATCATCATTTAAAAGTCCTAACAGCTTTAGCTCCTGATTTATACTGTATAATTGTTTATGCAAATGTATGCTAATGAGCATGGCCAGTATTATTTTCCAGAATAGGAGGCAACCCTAATTGGAGATGACATCTGTGCTCATGAAATTGGATTCAGCTGTTTAGTTTTCTACCACACTTATGGGAACAAAATTAAAATATTGGCATTTATGAATGTGATCTGTGGATCTATTGCAAGTTTTTAATTGAATAAAATAAAAAAACTACCCAGAAGATCTCCCTCCAAGCTACATTTTACTGTAGCATTGTCTATATACCCAAATTAGTTTTTATTCAAAATAATTTTTAGCCTCTTAACTCAAAAAAGTACTTGTCTGATCTACTCTTAACTGGATATTTAGCCAAATTAGTTAAACAAGAAAAACAGCATTTAAAGGAGACAATATACTCAGGCAACCAGCTGATAATACATTGTATTCGAATATGCTGCTGGAACACCCTTTCAAATAGGCTGGGTTCTCTTTCACCTCCCACTGGGAGGTGGATTTCTCCTGCTGCTGCTTTGTCTGCCTAGCTTTTCTATAGCAAATACCGCAGTTTCGAAAATTACAGTGTAGGTGGCAGTTTCAACAGAACAGTCAATTGAAAGCAGGTATTTAAAATCACAAAAAAAAATATTTTTTGTAAAAAAAATTAATGAAATACATTTATTTATTTCTATGATGTGATTTTTCTGTATATAAACAGAAAATCCCTTTTTTTTTTATTTATTAGGAATACCAGTAAGTGAAACTAACCAACCAAAATTGATTAGTACGAGAACATATTTATTAGCAAGGGATCATTCCTTTTAATTACCATTTGGTATAAAGCATTCATTATCAATACATAATGATATTCTCATTAATCATAATCTCAGAAGGTGTAAGTTCAGCATGTACTGCAAAACCTGCCATTGTTCGAAACTAGGGCAAATATGAAGATGGGGTATGGCCATAGGGGGCAAGGCTTACCAACCTTGTGATCAGTTAATGGGTATACAAGCATATCAATTGATGTGGAAACCCCTTTCATCATTATATTATTTAGAACAAAATAATTATTGATAACCTTATTATAGTCTGTAAAGGCATGTGGAAACAGGCAAAAGGCTTTTGCTGGTGTATTGACGCATGTGGACTTACTATGTCCTACGGTAAAAACAAAATTGATTATATAGCTTTTATCTTAAGCTTTGAACAACAGGCAGGAAATATCAGAACAACAATCATTATATATCACTATAATGGTATATTTGCATGGCCAAAGTTATCAATGCAAGTATATGATGGAGAGTTGCTGCACATATGCAAAATATCTTTAATTTCCTGCATTCAGTGTAAGAAACAGTATATAGGCCAAACCATGAAAACAATTAAGGAGCTCATGTATTATCTCACTCATGAAATACATTGTTCAGAGCTCAGCAGACATTTCACCTTGACACATGATCAATCTTTGATGACATTTAGATGGCGGGTAACTGAAAAAAAAGGTCTATAACCTGACAGTGGAGGAAATAGGAAGAATCGTCTGCATAAGAGAGATATATTTTGGATGTTCTCCCTAAAAACAAAAGTACCATATGAGTTGGGATACTATAATATATTGCTAAATAGTAAAGTCAACATGGGGATTGTGAAACTATCTTTGTTCCTTTGGTACACAATAGCATATATTAGTACATTAGTAACACCAGGCAATGGAGTTTCAGGCTCACCTTACTACTTGGCCCATGGAGTGACTATACTGCATCTGTACATGTTTTACTGGAGTTGGAGTGATTTGTTCCACAAAGCAATATGGAACACGGTATAAGTAAGTCAAAATACAGCCCTTGCTCCAGTGTGACATGAAGACAATGTAATAGCTGAATTACATATCTACGATTGAGGTAATCGCTGTTTACTTACCTTGTGGATCCATTGTGATAAAACTGTATTTAACGGTGACAATGGCTTCTACCCTATGTGGAAAGCTACAACTTTAAAGGGACATTAAACACTTTGAAATGGTAATATAAAATGATAAATCATATGTATAAAAAACCTCTGCAATATACTTCCATTATTTATTTTGTCCCCTTTTCTTGTAATTCCATTTTGAAATTGTGAGCTTTTCAGTTCCTGTTAGAAATGGAAGTGCATAACACTGTTATATTCCATACAGCATTAGCTGTACACTCTAGTGACCTATTATAATTGGCCACAAGAGAGAAAGTAATCTAAGTTACAACATGGTAGCTCCTATTGTTTTATAGAAACTAAAACTTTACACTTATTTTGTCAACATTTAAACAGTTAATGAAACTTAAAATAAATACATCTACATGTTATTCTCAAACTAATCTTTTCTTTGAATGCATCATTCTATCTAGCATTTATTTAGGCCTAGATTACAAGTGGAGCGGTATTTTGCATTTTCGCTAGGATTTTCATTTTTGCTCTAATTGGGTTGCGCTGGTATTACAAGTTGAAAATAAACTGTTTTTTCTCCAGTGGTAACCCGACTTGCGCAAAGAGTCTAAATTCGAAAATCACAATCGTGTTCACGCATTCCCCCGTAGAAGTCAATGGAGAAAAAAAAGTTGAAAAAAACATAATTTATGCTTACCTGATAAATTTATTTCTCTTGTGGTGTATCCAGTCCACGGATCATCCATTACTTGTGGGATACCAATACCAAAGCTAAAGTACACGGATGAAGGGAGGGACAAGGCAGGTACTTAAACGGAAGGGACCACTGCCTGTAGAACCTTTCTCCCAAAAATAGCCTCCGAAGAAGCAAAAGTATCAAATTTGTAAAATTTTGATAAGGTATGAAGCGAAGACCAAGTCGCCGCTTTGCAAATCTATTCAACAGAAGCCTCATTTTTAAAGGCCCAGGTGGAAGCCACAGCTCTAGTAGAATGAGCTATAATCCTTTCAGGGGGCTGCTGTCCAGCAGTCTCATAGGCTAAGCGTATTACGCTCCGAAGCCAAAAAGAAAGAGAGGTTGCCGAAGCCTTTTGACCTCTCCTCTGTCCAGAGTTAACAACAAACAGGAAAGATGTTTGACGAAAATCTTTAGTCGCTTGTAAGTAAAACTTTAAAGCATGGACTACGTCCAAATTATGTAAAAGACGTTCCTTCTTTGAAGAAGGATTAGGACACAATGATGGAACAACAATCTCTTGATTGATATTCTTGTTGGAAACTACCTTAGGTAAAAACCCAGGTTTTGTACGCAGAACTACTTTATCTGTATGGAAAATCAGATAAGGAGAATCACATTGTAAAGCTGATAACTCAGAGACTCTACGAGGTGAGGAAATAGCCATCAAAAACAGAACTTTCCAAGATAAAAGTTTGATATCAATGGAATGAAGGGGTTCAAACGGAACTCCTTGAAGAACCTTAAGAACCAAGTTTAAGCTCCATGGAGGAGCAACAGGTTTAAACACAGGCTTAATTCTAACCAAAGCCTGACAAAATGCCTGGATATCTGGAACCTCTGCCAGACGCTTGTGCAAAAGGATAGACAGAGCAGAAATCTGTCCCTTTAAAGACCTAGCTGATAATCCTTTATCCAAACCCTCTTGGAGAAAGGACAATATCCTAGGAATCCTAACCTTACTCCATGAGTAATTCTTGGATTCACACCAATGAAGATATTTGCGCCATATTTATGGTAGATTTTCCTGGTAACAGGCTTTCCTGTCTGTATTAAGGTATCAATGACTGACTCGGAGAAGCCACGCCTTGATAAAATCAAGCGTTCAATCTCCAGGCAGTCAGTCTCAGAGAAATTAGATTTGGATGATTGAAAGGACCTTGTAGTAGAAGGTCTTGTCTCAGAGGCAGAGGCCAAGGTGGAAAGGATGACATGTCCACCAGGTCTGCATACCAGGTCCTGCGTGGCCACGTAGGTGCGATCAAGATCACCGATGCTCTCTCCTGTTTGATTTTGGCAATCAGTCAAGGGAGCAGAGGAAACGGTGGAAACACATAAGCCAGGTTGAAGAACCACGGTGCTGCTAGAGCATCTATCAGCGTCGCTTCTGGGTCCCTGGACCTGGATCCGTAACAAGGAAGCTTGGCATTTTGGCAAGATGCCATGAGATCCAATTCTGGTGTGCCCCAACGATGAACCAATTGAGCAAACACCTCCGGATGGAGTTCCCACTCCCCCGGATGAAAAGTCTGACGACTTAGAAAATCCGCCTCCCAGTTCTCTACACCTGGGATATGGATCGCTGATAGATGGCAAGAGCGAGTCTCTGCCCAGCGAATTATCTTGGAGACTTCTAACATCGCTAGGGAGCTCCTGGTCCCCCCTTGATGGTTGATGTAAGCCACAGTCGTGATGTTGTCCGACTGAAATCTGATGAACCTCAGGGTTGCTAACTGAGGCCAAGCTAGAAGAGCATTGAATATTGCTCTTAACTCCAGAATATTTATTGGGAGGAGTTTCTCCTCCTGAGTCCACGATCCCTGAGCCTTCAGGGAATTCCAGACTGCACCCCAACCTAGAAGGCTGGCATCTGTTGTTACAAATGTCCAATCTGGCCTGCGAAAGGTCATACCTTTGGACAGATGGACCCGAGATAGCCACCGGAGAAGAGAATCTCTGGTCTCTTGATCCAGATTTAGCAGAGGGGACAAATCTGTGTAATCCCCATTCCACTGACTGAGCATGCATAATTGCAGCGGTCTGAGATGTAGGCGCGCAAATGGCACTATGTCCATCGCCGCTACCATTAAGCCGATCACTTCCATGCACTGAGCCCACGAAGGGCGCGGAATGTAGTGAAGAACACGGCAGGAATTTAGAAGCTTTGATAACCTGGACTTCGTCAGGTAAATTTTCATTTCTACAGAATCTATCAGAGTTCCTAGCAAGGAAACCCTTGTGAGGGGTGATAGAGAACTCTTTCCCTCGTTCACTTTCCACCCATGCGACCTCAGAAATGCCAACACTATGTCCGTATGAGATTTGGCAATTTGGAAGTTTGACGCCTGTATCAGGATGTCGTCTAGATAAGGGGCCACTGCTATGCCCCGTGGTCTTAGGACCGCCAGAAGAGACCCCAGAACCTTTGTAAAAATTCTTGGGGCTGTAGCTAACCCGAAGGGAAGAGCCACAAACTGGTAATGCCTGTCTAGAAAGGCAAACCTTAGGAACCGATGATGATCTTTGTGAATCGGTATGTGAAGGTAAGCATCCTTCAAATCCACTGTGGTCATGTACTGACCCTCCTGGATCATAGGTAGGATTGTCCGAATAGTTTCCATTTTGAACGATGGAACTCTGAGGAATTTGTTTAAGATCTTTAGATCCAAAATTGGTCTGAAGGTTCCCTCTTTTTGGGGAACCACAAACAGATTTGAATAAAATCCCTGTCCTTGTTCCATCTGTGGAACTGGATGGATCACTCCCATTATTAGGAGGTCTTGCACACAGCGTAAGAATGCCTCTTTCTTTATCTGGTTTACAGATAATCTCGAAAGGTGAAATCTCCCTTGTGGGGGGGGGGGAAGCTTTGAAGTCCAGAAGATATCCCTGAGATATGATCTCCAACGCCCAGGGATCCTGAACATCTCTTGCCCACGCCTGGGCGAAGAGAGAAAGTCTGCCCCCTACTAGATCCGTTGCCGGATAGGGGGCCGTTCCTTCATGCTGTCTTAGAGGCAGCAGCAGGCTTTCTGGCCTGCTTGCCTTTGCTCCAGGCCTGGTTAGATTTCCAGGATTGCGCAAAAGTTCCCTCTTGTTTTGTAGCAGAGGAAGTTGATGCTGCACCTGCCTTGAAGTTTCAAAGGCATGAAAATTAGACTGTTTGGCCCTTGATTTGGCCCTGTCCTGAGGAAGGGTATGACCCTTACCTCCAGTAATGTCAGCAATAATTTCCCTCAAACCAGGCCCGAATAGGGTCTGCCCCTTGAAGGGAATGTTAAGTAATTTAGACTTTGAAGTCACGTCAGCTGACCAAGATTTAAGCCATAGCGCCATACGCGCCTGGATGGCGAATCCAGAATTCTTAGCCGTTAGTTTAGTCAAATGAACAATGGCATCAGAAACAAAAGAATTAGCTAGCTTAAGTGTTCTAAGCTTGTCAAGTATTTCAGTCAATGGAGTAGCTGTCTGAAAGGCCTCTTCCAGAGACTCAAACCAGAATGCTGCAGCAGCAGTGACAGGAGAAATACATGCAAGGGGCTGCAGGATAAAACCTTGTTGAATAAACATTTTCTTAAGGTAACTTTCTAATTTTTTATCCATTGGATCTGAAAAAGCACAACTGTCCTCGACAGGGATAGTGGTACACTTTGCTAAAGTAGAAACTGCTCCCTCCACCTTAGGGACCGTCTGCCATAAGTCCCGTGTGGTGGCGTCTATTGGAAACATTTTTCTAAAAATAGGAGGGGGGGAAAACGGCACACCGGGTCTGTCCCACTCCTTAGTAATAATTTCTGTAAACCTTTTAGGTATTGGAAAAACGTCAGTACACACCGGCACCGCGTAGTATTTATCCAGTCTACACAATTTCTCTGGCACTGCAATTGTGTCACAGTCATTCAGAGCAGCTAAAACCTCTCCAAGCAACACCCGGAGGTTCTCAAGCTTAAATTTAAAAGTAGGGGGCGGAGCCTGACAGCTAAGAGAGCAGACGTGTGGACCTGGAGCTCTCCTAATCAAACTGACTAAAAATGGCCAAACATTCAATTTTGTGATTATTTAAACTGTCCAAACACATAGTGAGTGAATACAAACACATCTGCTAGCTCCTCAAGGAATTGACTATGGATTAATGGACTGTGGAAACTATCTTAGTGAAACTGCGTTTTGAGGCCTTCAGCAACGAACTGGATTACAAAGCCAGGATCTCTGCTATTATTTACGAAGCAGTATCTTTCTAATATTGTATACATGGATCCGGAGGCTGCACTGTGCAAATTCGAAGACAGAGTTTGTGGGATTTTGGAGAAGCACTTCTCTAAGCTTAGCTTGGCAGTTGTACTGCTGCTTGAACAAATTCACCCCTTACATGGCAAAAATGGCGGCAGTGATCCAGGAGTCACGGAGACAACGAGTCTGATTCCCCTACATACGCGGAATAATTCTATACCTTCAGCAGTAGCTAATGCTTGGGCAGGAGTGTGTGAGCATGACCCCAGGTCAAATCTCGATGGATCACAAGTTAGCACGAGAGCGTCGGATACCTGCTGCAACTCACCGGATCTAGAAGAGACTGAAGCCGCAAAGTTAAGCCTGCCGATGGCGGACCCAAAAGGAGTGAAATCACGCAGCCTTCATAGTGTACCTTATTTGGGCGCTTTGTATTATCTATGGGAAGGTGCTCGTAGCTCCCCGATGCCCCAGTGTAATTATGTACCTGAGTCGGAGCAGTGTAACAGGAGCCTTCAGCAATGTGAGAGCGATGTTCTCTGTAGTGAGTATTTCACTTCTTTTGAATTTGTATACAATACACTACTACAAAAGGCTGGGGCAAGCCATCAGCTAGCGGCCATGATCCGGATATCGCACTTGCTATATTATTCAGAGCTCCTACTTGCCATCGCTCTCTCTGCAGACCACATTAGAAAGGGAATTGGCTGAATCGCCTTCTGCCCTATGTGCGACCTGCTGGCTACGCTTCAGAACTGGCATAGGCTTATTATCCCCAACTCCTAGCTTTTCTACTGTGTGACATTGGTATTAACTTTAACAAGGCAGCCCTCCATGATGCAGATTGCTGTCTGTTAATATTAACATTGCTTCCTGCAAACTCCTAGGTATATTGGTCGGGATGTTATGTGGTCCTGGTAGACATTACTCAACTCTGCTATGCCTCATCTCACCAGTTGTATGATCTAATATTGCCTATTTAATTTCACTGCTCTCCAACAAGTGAACCTTAGTACGCCATGTATATGGTTTATATTTACACAGCAGGACTGATACTATTTAGACCCCAAATACTATGGTGTATAGTGCCAGTTCATAATATTTTGTTTGATGTTGATATTGATGTTCTCTACATTATGTACATTTTGTTTAATGTGTTCCTGTTCATAATATAGTGTATTATGTTCTGGTATGTGGGGTTCCGTTTTATCTCTATGACAGTATGCTTATATTTGCTCGCAATGAGTCGTTGTTACAATCCTGTGCATGACATTGGAATTGTTTTATTCTCCCTTACTTACAGAGCATAACACTTGCTGCCTTATAATGTTTCCATTGCCTTGTGCTAACTCTTCTTTTCATACCGCTCCTCTGCGGTCGCCTCTGGGATACTGGCAGTACATTTCTTCAGGCATTGCAGTCATTTGTTTTACCCGTGTAACTAACTACCTGTGTGCTGCATATAGACTCTACTCTATACCAATCTTGTATATGTACATATCTAACCCCTATATTTTCTTTCCTGACAATAGTTTCCTGTCATACCTCTAATATTCTTATTTCTATGTTTAATCCATTTATGGGTGACATTGTACTTTAGTTCCCTTAGTTCTAATATTATATCCCTATTGAAGATTGCTTTACCTTAGCATGTTATTGTGTCCATGGATGAAAATGTCATTTTAATCTGCTAATTGTTCGGTTCTTTGATATGTTATAGCTATAAGATACATGCTTATGTATTTCAGATAGATACAGGTTGCTTGACTCTCATTAACCTACTCTTTCAGGCGAGTGACACACTAATAGCTCCTCCGTATGTGATGTGTCTGTTGCCGGGTGTAGGGCCCGCACCCGGCTGGCTTGGTTTACCACTGTCAACAGACATATGCCTGTTTCTACCGAACCAATATAGTCCACAATATTTTTAGCTGCTTTGGAGTTAAGTATTTTACTATTATGGGAATGCTTAGATTTAGTATATATTCACTACTTTTTAATTTCTATCTATTGGGTGTTTACCACAATTACACTGCATCCCCCTATTTTTTTTTCAATTTACTTATATCCCTTACTATTAATGGTTGCAATCTTTAAGGCCTTTTATCCCCATAGTTATGTTGCATATAATCTCCCTACTAGATATTTGAGTTTTATTAACACATATGCCCATTATAATTGCCCATACAAGCTATCCACTCACAGACTCATAGAGTCCGCTGACAAAACCCTATTGTTATATCCCCCCCCCCCCCGCCCACCTCTATACCCTGAGATTTGTAATTAGTCTCAGTGGTTTGCGCGGTTTCTCTCGTTATATACCGCAAACAAAATCATATCAATCCTGTGGATTCTATTTCATTTCTGGTTATTTACGTGTAACAACATATTGAATGTATAGAATCCGTGACATTTTGTGAAAGAGAATAAGCCCTAGATTGAGCATTCATGACACATTTTTTTTTATTTTATGTATGATTGCTAACCAAGTTCTATATAGATATAGACAGTTTAAATTTGCAATCCTATCTGACTACGTTTAAATTTACAGGTAACTGTTCAATAACTGTTGGAAAAGCATTATAAAACAAAAAAGTACGAGGCTTTCATTTGATTGGGACTCTAACTATGACTTTACAACCGTTTATTTTTGCATCTTCTATTTTTTATGCTGGAAATCAACACCATTTATGTTACAGTTTCAGTTATTCTGTGATACTATTTAGTTCTTTTTTTTTGTATTATGTCTGTATGTCACAACTTTATTTGCCTCAATAAAAACTATTATAAAAAAAAATAATTTAAAAGTAGACATATCTGAATCAGGTTTCCCCGAGTCAGAGACGTCGCCCACAGACTGAAGCTCTTCCTCAGCTTCTGCATATTGTGACGCAGTATCAGACATGGGCCTTAAAACATCTGCGCGCTCTGTATTACGTCCAACCCCAGAGCTATCGCGCTTTCCTCTGAATTCAGGCAGTCTGGCTAATACCGCTGATTATCCATGATTGCCGCCATGTCCTGCAAAGTAATCGCTATGGGCGTCTTTGATGTACTTGGCGCCATTTTAGCATGAGTCCCTTGAGCGGGAGTCAAAGGGTCCGACACGTGGGGAGAGTTAGTCGGCATAACTTCCCCCTCGTCAGAATCCTCTGGTGATAATTATTTTAAAGATAACAGCTGATCTTTATTGTTTAAAGTGAAATCAATACATTTAGTACACATTCTCCTATGGGGTTCCACCATGGCTTTTAAACATAATGAACAAGGAGTTTCCTCTATGTCAGACATGTTTATACAGACTAGCAATGAGACTAGCAAGCTTGGAAAACACTTTAAATCAAGTTAACAAGCAATATAAAAAAAACGTTACTGTGCCTTTAAGAGAAACAAATTTTGCCAAAATTTGAAATAACAGTGAAAAAAGGAAGTTAAACTAACGAAATTTTTACAGTGTATGTAACAAGTTAGCAGAGCATTGCACCCACTTGCAAATGGATGATTAACCCCTTAATACAAAAAACAGATTAACAAAACGAAAAACATAATTTATGCTTACCTGATAAATTTATTTCTCTTGTAGTGTATCCAGTCCACGGATCATCTATTACTTGTGGGATATTCTCCTTCCCAACAGGAAGTTGCAAGAGGATCACCCACAGCAGAGTGCTATATAGCTCCTCCCCTCACTGCCATATCCAGTCATTCGACCGAAACAAGACGAGAAAGGAGAAACCATAGGGTGCAGTGGTGACTGTATTTTAATTAAAATTTAGACCTGCCTTTAAAGGACAGGGAGGGCCGTGGACTGGATACACTACAAGAGAAATAAATTTATCAGGTAAGCATAAATTATGTTTTCTCTTGTTAAGTGTATCCAGTCCACGGATCATCCATTACTTGTGGGATACCAATACCAAAGCTAAAGTACACGGATGATGGGAGGGACAAGGCAGGAACTTAAACGGAAGGAACCACTGCCTGTAGAACCTTTCTCCCAAAAACAGCCTCCGAAGAAGCAAAAGTGTCAAATTTGTAAAATTTTGAAAAGGTGTAAAGCGAAGACCAAGTCGCAGCCTTGCAAATCTGTTCAACAGAGGCCTCATTTTTAAAGGCCCAGGTGGAAGCCACAGCTCTAGTAGAATGAGCTGTAATCCTTTCAGGGGGCTGCTGTCCAGCAATCTCATAGGCTAAGCGTATTATGCTCCTAAGCCAAAAGGAGAGAGAGGTTGCCGAAGTTTTTTTACCTCTCCTCTGTCCAGAGTAAACGACAAACAGGGCAGATGTTTGACGAAAATCTTTAGTAGCCTGTAAGTAAAACTTCAAGGCACGGACTACGTCCAGATTATGCAAAAGACATTCCTTCTTTGAAGAAGGATTAGGACACAATGATGGAACAACAATCTCTTGATTGATATTCCTGTTAGAAACCACCTTAGGTAAAAACCCAGGTTTGGTACGCAGAACTACCTTGTCTGAATGAAAAATCAGATAAGGAGAATCACAATGTAAGGCAGATAACTCAGAGACTCTTCGAGCCGAGGAAATAGCCATCAAAAACAGAACTTTCCAAGATAAAAGTTTAATATCAATGGAATGAAGGGGTTCAAACGGAACTCCCTGAGGAACTTTAAGAACCAAGTTTAAGCTCCACGGGGGAGCAACAGTTTTAAACACAGGCTTAATCCTAACCAAAGCCTGACAAAATACCTGGACGTCTGGAACTTCTGTCAGACGCTTGTGCAAAAGAATAGACAGAGCAGAGATCTGTCCTTTTAAAGAACTAGCTGATAAACCTTTGTCCAAACCCTCTTGGAGAAAGGACAATATCCTAGGAATCCTAACCTTACTCCATGAGTAACTCTTGGATTCACACCAATAAAGATATTTACGCCATATCTTATGGTAGATTTTCCTGGTGACAGGCTTTCGAGCCTGTATTAAGGTATCAATGACTGACTCGGAGAAGCCACGCCTTGATAGAATCAAACGTTCAATCTCCATGCAGTCAGTCTTAGAGAAATTAGATTTGGATGATTGAAAGGACCTTGTATTAGAAGGTCCTGCCTCAGAGGCAGAGTCCATGGTGGAAGAGATGACATGTCCACTAGGTCTGCATACCAGGTCCTGCGTGGCCACGCAGGCACTATCAGAATCACTGATGCTCTCTCCTGTTTGATTTTGGCAATCAGTCGAGGGAGCAGAGGAAACGGTGGAAACACATAGGCCAGGTTGAAGAACCAAGGAGCTGCTAGAGCATCTATCAGTGTTGCTACCGGGTCCCTGGCGAGACGCCATGAGATCCAGTTCTGGTTTGCCCCAACGATGGACCAGTTGAGCAAACACCTCCGGATGGAGTTCCCACTCCCCCGGATGAAAAGTCTGACGACTTAGAAAATCCGCCTCCCAGTTCTCTACGCCTGGGATGTGGATCGCTGACAGGTGGCAAGAGTGAGACTCTGCCCAGCGAATTGTCTTTGAGACTTCTAACATCGCTAGGGAACTCCTGGTTCCCCCTTGATGGTTGATGTAAGCCACAGTCGTGATGTTGTCCGACTGAAATCTGATGAACCTCAGTGTTGCTAACTGAGGCCAAGCTAGAAGAGCATTGAATATTGCTCTTAACTCCAGAATATTTATTGGGAGGAGTTTCTCCTCCTGAGTCCACGAACCCTGAGCCTTCAGGGAGTTCCAGACTGCGTCCCAACCTAGAAGGCTGGCATCTGTTGTTACAATCGTCCAATCTGGCCTGCGAAAGGTCATACCCTTGGACAGATGGACCCGAGAAAGCCACCAGAGAAGAGAATCTCTGGTCTCTTGATCCAGATTTAGTAGAGGGGACAAATCTGAGTAATCCCCATTTCACTGACTTAGCATGCATAATTGCAGCGGTCTGAGATGCAGACGCGCAAATGGCACTATGTCCATTGCCGCTACCATTAAGCCGATTACTTCCATGCACTGAGCCACTGACGGGCGTGGAATGGAATGAAGGACACGGCAAGCATTTAGAAGTTTTGATAACCTGGACTCCGTCAGTTAAATTTTCATCTCTACAGAATCTATAAGAGTCCCTAGGAAGGAGACTCTTGTGAGTGGTGATAGAGAACTCTTTTCCACGTTCACTTTCCACCCATGCGACCTCAGAAATGCCAGAACTATCTCTGTATGAGACTTGGCAATTTGAAAGCTTGACGCCTGTATCAGGTTGTCGTCTAGATACGGAGCCACCGCTATGCCTCGCGGTCATAGAACCGCCAGAAGTGAGCCCAGAACCTTTGTAAAAATTCTTGGGGCAGTGGCCAACCTGAAGGGAAGAACTACAAATTGGTAATGCCTGTCTAGAAAGGCAAACCTTAGGAACCGATGATGATCTTTGTGAATCGGTATGTGAAGGTAGGCATCCTTTAAGTCCACTGTGGTCATGTACTGACCCTCTTGGATCATGGGTAGGATGGT
Source organism: Bombina bombina (assembly GCF_027579735.1). Classification (NCBI taxonomy): domain Eukaryota; kingdom Metazoa; phylum Chordata; class Amphibia; order Anura; family Bombinatoridae; genus Bombina; species Bombina bombina. The sequence continues at coordinate 1,089,131,930 of NC_069502.1, forward strand.
CCGAATAGTTTCCATTTTGAATGATGGAACTCTGAGGAATTTGTTTAAGATCTTTAGATCCAAGATTGGTCTGAAGGTTCCCTCTTTCTTGGGAACCACAAACAGATTTGAATAAAATCCCTGTCCTTGTTCCGTCCGCGTAACTGGATGGATCACTCCCATTTCTAGGAGGTCTTGCACACAGCTTAGGAATGCCTCTTTCTTTATCTAGTTTGCTGATAACCTTGAAACATGAAATCTCCCTTGTGGAGGAGAAGCTTTGAAGTCCAGAAGATATCCCTGAGATATGATCTCCAACGCCCAGGGATCCTGAACATCTCTTGCCCACGCCTGGGCGAAGAGAGAAAGTCTGCCCCCCACTAGATCCGTTTCCGGATAGGGGGCCGTTCCTTCAAGCTGTCTTGGGGGCAGCAGCAGGCTTCCTGGCCTGCTTGCCCTTGTTCCAGGACTGGTTAGGTTTCCAGGCCTGTCTGGAATGAGCAACAGTTCCCTCTTGTTTTGAAGAGGAGGAAGTTGATGCTGCTCCTGCCTTGAAATTTCGAAAGGCACGAAAATTAGACTGTTTGGCCTTTGATTTGGCCCTGTCCTGAGGAAGGGTATGACCCTTGCCTCCAGTAAAGTCAGCAATAATTTCCTTCAAGCCAGGCCCGAATAAGGTCTGCCCCTTGAAAGGAATGTTGAGTAATTTAGAAGTCACGTCACTTTGAAGTCACGTCAGCTGACCAGGATTTAAGCCATAGCACCCTACGCGCCTGGATGGCGAATCTGGAATTCTTAGCCGTTAGTTTAGTCAAATGAACAATGGCATCAGAAACAAATGAGTTAGCTAGCTTAAGCGTTCTAAGCTTGTCAATAATTTCATTCAATGGAGCTGTATGCATGGCCTCTTCCAGGGCCTCAAACCAGAATGCCGCCGCAGCAGTGACAGGCGCAATGCATGCAAGGGGCTGTAAAATAAAACCTTGTTGAATAAACATTTTCTTAAGGTAATCCTCCAATTTTTTATCCATTGGATCTGAAAAAGCACAACTGTCCTCAACCGGGATAGTGGTACGCTTTGCTAAAGTAGAAACTGCTCCCTCCACCTTAGGGACCGTCTGCCATAAGTCCCGTGTAGTGGCGTCTATTGGAAACATTTTTCTAAATATAGGAGGTGGGGAAAAGGGCACACCGGGTCTATCCCACTCCTTGCTAATAATTTCTGTAAGCCTTTTAGGTATAGGAAAAACGTCAGTACACACCGGCACCGCATAGTATCTATCCAGCCTACACAATTTCTCTGGAATTGCAACTGTGTTACAGTCATTCAGAGCAGCTAATACCTCCCCAAGCAATACACGGAGGTTCTCGAGCTTAAATTTAAAATTAGAAATCTCTGAATCAGGTTTCCCCGAGTCAGAGATGTCACCCACAGACTGAAGCTCTCGGTCCTCATGTTCTGCATACTGTGACGCAGTATCAGACATGGCTCTAACAGCATTTGCGCGCTCTGTATCTCTCCTAACCCCAGAGCTATCGCGCTTGCCTCTTAATTCAGGCAATCTAGATAATACCTCTGACAGGGTATTATTCATGATTGCAGTCATGTCCTGCAAGGTAATCGCTATGGGCGTCCCTGATGTAATTGGCGCCATATTAGCGTGCGTCCCCTGAGCGGGAGGCGAAGGGTCTGACACGTGGGGAGAGTTAGTCGGCATAACTTCCCCCTCGACAGAACCCTCTGGTGATAATTCTTTTATAGATAAAGACTGATCTTTACTGTTTAAGGTGAAATCAATACATTTAGTACACATTCTCCTATGGGGCTCCACCATGGCTTTCAAACATAATGAACAAGTAGGTTCCTCTGTGTCAGACATGTTTAAACAGACTAGCAATGAGACTAGCAAGCTTGGAAAACACTTTAAAACAAGTTTACAAGCAATATAAAAAACGTTACTGCGCCTTTAAGAAACACAAATTTTCCCAAATTTTGAAAAAACAGTGAAAAAATGCAGTTACACTAACGAAATTTTTACAGTGTATGTAATAAGTTAGCAGAGCATTGCACCCACTTGCAAATGGATGATTAACCCCTTAATACCAAAAATGGAATAACAAATGACAAAAACGTTTTTTAAACCATCACAACAACTGCCACAGCTCTACTGTGGCTTTTTACCTCCCTCAATACGACTTTTGAAGCCTTTTGAGCCCTTCAGAGAAGTCCTGGATCATGCAGGAAGAAGCTGGATGTCTGTGTCTGTAATTTTTTCTGTGCAAAAAACGCTAAAATAGGCCCCTCCCACTCATATTACAACAGTGGGAAGCCTCAGGGAACTGTTTCTAGGCAAAATTCAAGCCAGCCATGTGGAAAAAACTAGGCCCCAATAAGTTTTATCACCAAACATATGTAAAAAACGATTAAACATGCCAGCAAACGTTTTAAAATACACTTTTATAAGAGTATGTATCTCTATTAATAAGCCTGATACCAGTCGCTATCACTGCATTTAAGGCTTTACTTACATTACTTCGGTATCAGCAGCATTTTCTAGCAAATTCCATCCCTAGAAAAATATTTTAACTGCACATACCTTATTGCAGGAAAACTTGCACGCTATTCCCCCTCTGAAGTTACCTCACTCCTCAGAATATGTGAGAACACCAAAGGATCTTAGTTACTTCTGCTAAGATCATAGAAAACGCAGGCAGATTCTTCTTCTAAATACTGCCTGAGATAAACAGTACAATCCGGTACCATTTAAAAATAACAAACTTTTGATTGAAGAAATAAACTAAGTATAAAACACCACAGTCCTCTTACGACCTCCATCTTAGTTGAGAGTTGCAAGAGAATGACTGGATATGGCAGTGAGGGGAGGAGCTATATAGCAGCTCTGCTGTGGGTGATCCTCTTGCAACTTCCTGTTGGGAAGGAGAATATCCCACAAGTAATGGATGATCCGTGGACTGGATACACTTAACAAGAGAAAATATGTTTTTTAAACAGTCATAACAACTGCCACAGCTCCTACTTTTGAATCCTTTTGAGCCCTTCAGAGATGTCCTATAGCATGCAGGGGACTGCTGAGGGAAGCTGAATGTCACAGTTTGTAATTTTAACTGCACCAACTGTAACTTTTATACTATAACAGTGGAAAGCCTCAGGAAACTGTTCCTAGGCAAAAATAAAGCCAGCCATGTGGAAAAAACTAGGCCCCAATAAGTTTTATCACCAAAGCATATATAAAAACGATTAAACATGCCAGCAAACGTTTTATATTGCACATTAATCAGAGTATATACCTCTGATAGCAAGCCTGATACTAGTCGCTATTAAATCACTGTATTTAGGCTTTAACTTACATTAATCCGGTATCAGCAGCATTTTCTAGCAAATTCCATCCCTAGAAAAACTTAACTGCACATATCTTATTGCAGGATACCCTGCACGCCATTCTCCCTCTGAAGTTACCTCACTCCTCAGACATATGTGAGAATAGCAGTGGATCTTAGATACTTCTGCTAAGATCATAGAAAAACGCAGGCAGATTCTTCTTCTAAATGCTGCCTGAGATAAAATAGTACACTCCGGTACCATTTAAAAACAATAAACTTTTGATTAAAGAAAAAACTAACTATATTTTACCACTTTCCTCTTACTACCTCCAGCTATGTTGAGAGCTTGCAAGAGAATGACTGGATATGGCAGTTAGGGGAGGAACTATATAGCAGCTCTGCTGTGGGTGATCCTCTTGCAACTTCCTGTTGGGAAGGAGAATATCCCACAAGTAATGGATGATCCGTGGACTGGATACACCTAACAAGAGAAAAATCCACTTTCTCGCGCAAACACCATCACATATTCTCAATAGCGCTAACCTGACATGAAATTATGAATATTTCATTTTCCAATGTTCTTTACAAAATGTAATATGTTCTATTTATTCATAAATAAATATTTCTACATATATCTGATGGTTTTTTAAACAAATATATATTTATATATATATAGGTATAGATATATACAGATATATAGGAGCATCTATTTAGAAATACTTAGAACATATTCTGCTATGTGCAGAACATTGTAATGTGAAATATTTACAGCAAATACATAGTTAAAACCCATAGGCCTAGATTTAGAGTTCGGCGGTAGCCGTCAAAACCAGCGTTAGAGGCTCCTAACGCTGGTTTTGGGCGCCCGCTGGTATTTGGAGTCAGTGATTAAAGGGTCTAACGCTCACTTTTCAGCCGCGACTTTTCCATACCGCAGATCCCCCTACGCCATTTGCGTAGCCTATCTTTTCAATGGGATCTTCCTAACGCCGGTATTTAGAGTCGTTTCTGCAGTGAGCGTTAGAGCTCTAACGACAAGATTCCAGCCGCCTGAAAATAGCAGGAGTTAAGAGCTTTCTGGCTAACGCCGGTTTATAAAGCTCTTAACTACTGTACCCTAAAGTACACTAACACCCATAAACTACCTATGTACCCCTAAACCGAGGTCCCCCCACACCGCCGCCACTCGATTAAAATTTTTAACCCCTAATCTGCCGACCGCCACCTACGTTATATTTATGTACCCCTAATCTGCAGCCCCTAACCCCGCCGACCCCTGTATTATATTTATTAACCCCTAACCTGCCCCCCACAACGTCGCCGCCAGCTACTTACAATAATTAACCCCTAATCTTCCGACCGCAAATCGCCGCCACCTACGTTATCCCTATGTACCCCTAATCTGCTGCCCCTAACATCGCCGACCCCTATATTATATTTATTAACCCCTAATCTGCCCCCCTCAACGTCGCCGACACCTGCCTACACTTATTAACCTCTAATCTGCCGAGCGGACCTGAGCGCTACTATAATAAAGTTATTAACCCCTAATCCGCCTCACTAACCCTATCATAAATAGTATTAACCCCTAATCTGCCCTCCCTAACATCGCCAACACCTAACTTCAATTATTAACCCCTAATCTGGGGAGCTCACCGCTATTCTAATAAATGGATTAACCCCTAAAGCTAAGTCTAACCCTAACACTAACAACCCCCTAAGTTAAATATAATTTTTATCTAACGAAATAAATTAACTCTTATTAAATAACTTATTCCTATTTAAAGCTAAATACTTACCTGTAAAATAAATCCTAATATAGCTACACTATAAATTATAATTATATTATAGCTATTTTAGGATTAATATTTATTTTACAGGCAACTTTGTATTTATTTTAACCAGGTACAATAGCTATTAAATAGTTAAGAACTATTTAATAGCTAAAATAGTTAAAATAATAACAAATTTACCTGTAAAATAAATCCTAACCTAAGTTATAATTAAACCTAACACTACCCTATCAATAAAATAATTAAATAAACTACCTACAATTACCTACAATTAAACTAACACTACACTATCAATAAATTAATTAAACACAATTCCTACAAATAAATACAATTAAATAAACTAGCTAAAGTACAAAAAATAAAAAAGAACTAAGTTACAGAAAATAAAAAAATATTTACAAACATAATAAAAATATTACAACAATTTTAAACTAATTACACCTACTCTAAGCCCCCTAATAAAATAACAAAGCCCCCCAAAATAAAAATTTCCCTACCCTATTCTAAATTAAAAAAGTTACAAGCTCTTTTACCTTACCAGCCCTGAACAGGGCCCTTTGCGGGGCATGCCCCAAGAATTTCAGCTCTTTTGCCTGTAAAAAAAAACATACAATACCCCCCCCCAACATTACAACCCACCACCCACATACCCCTAATCTAACCCAAACCCCCCTTAAATAAACCTAACACTAATCCCCTGAAGATCTTCCTACCTTGTCTTCACCATCCAGGTATCACCGATCCGTCCTGGCTCCAAGATCTTCATCCAACCCAAGCGGGGGTTGGCGATCCATAATCCGGTGCTCCAAAGTCTTCCTCCTATCCGGCAAGAAGAGGACATCCGGACCGGCAAACATCTTCTCCAAGCGGCATCTTCGATCTTCTTCCATCCGGTGCGGAGCGGGTCCATCTTGAAGCAGGCGACGCGGATCCATCCTCTTCTTCCGATGTCTCCCGACTAATGACGGTTCCTTTAAGGGACGTCATCCAAGATGGCGTCCCTCGAATTCCGATTGGCTGATAGGATTCTATCAGCCAATCGGAATTAAGGTAGGAATTTTCTGATTGGCTGATGGAATCAGCCAATCAGAATAAAGTTCAATCCGATTGGCTGATCCAATCAGCCAATCAGATTGAGCTCGCATTCTATTGGCTGTTCCGATCAGCCAATAGAATGCGAGCTCAATCTGATTGGCTGATGGGATCGGCCAATCGGATTGAACTTGATTCTGATTGGCTGATTCCATCAGCCAATCAGAAAATTCCTACCTTAATTCCGATTGGCTGATAGAATCCTATCAGCCAATCGGAATTCGAGGGACGCCATCTTGGATGACGTCCCTTAAAGGAACCGTCATTAGTCGGGAGACATCGGAAGAAGAGGATGGATCCGCGTCGCCTGCTTCAAGATGGACCCGCTCCGCACCGGATGGAAGAAGATCGAAGATGCCGCTTGGAGAAGATGTTTGCCGGTCCGGATGTCCTCTTCTTGCCGGATAGGAGGAAGACTTTGGAGCCTCTTCTGGACCTCTTCAGCACCGGATTATGGATCGCCAACCCCCCCTTGGGTTGGATGAAGATCTTGGAGCCAGGACGGATCGGTGATACCTGGATGGTGAAGACAAGGTAGGAAGATCTTCAGGGGCTTAGTGTTAGGTTTATTTCAGGGGGGTTTGGGTTAGATTAGGGGTATGTGGGTGGTGGGTTGTAATGTTGGGGGGGGGTATTGTATGTTTTTTTTTACAGGCAAAAGAGCTGAAATTCTTGGGGCATGCCCCGCAAAGGGCCCTGTTCAGGGCTGGTAAGGTAAAAGAGCTTGTAACTTTTTTAATTTAGAATAGGGTAGGGAATTTTTTATTTTGGGGGGCTTTGTTATTTTATTAGGGGGCTTAGAGTAGGTGTAATTAGTTTAAAATTGTTGTAATATTTTTCTTATGTTTGTAAATATTTTTTTATTTTCTGTAACTTAGTTCTTTTTTATTTTTTGTACTTTAGATAGTTTATTTAATTGTATTTATTTGTAGCAATTGTGTTTAATTAATTTATTGATAGTGTAGTGTTAGGTTAATTGTAGGTAATTGTAGGTAGTTTATTTAATTATTTTATTGATAGGGTAGTGTTAGGTTTAATTATATCTTAGGTTAGGATTTATTTTACAGGTAAATTTGTTATTATTTTAACTAGGTAACTATTAAATAGTTCTTAACTATTTAATAGCTATTGTACCTGGTTAAAATAATTACAAAGTTGCCTGTAAAATAAATATTAATCCTAGAATAGCTATAATATAATTATAATTTATATTGTAGCTATATTAGGATTTATTTTACAGGTAAGTATTTAGCTTTAAATAGGAATAATTTATTTAATAAGAGTTAATTTATTTCGTTAGATAAAAATTATATTTAACTTAGGGGGGTGTTAGTGTTAGGGTTAGACTTAGCTTTAGGGGTTAATCCATTTATTAGAATAGCGGTGAGCTCCGGTCGGCAGATTAGGGGTTAATAATTGAAGGTAGGTGTCGGCGATGTTAGGGAGGGCAGATTAGGGGTTAATACTATTTATGATAGGGTTAGTGAGGCGGATTAGGGGTTAATAACTTTATTATAGTAGCGCTCAGGTCCGCTCAGCAGATTAGGGGTTAATAAGTGTAGGCAGGTGTCGGCGACGTTGTGGGGGGCAGATTAGGGGTTAATAAATATAACATAGGGGTCGGCGATGTTAGGGCAGCAGATTAGGGGTACATAGGGATAACGTAGGTGGCGGCGTTTTACGGAGCGGCAGATTAGGGGTTAAAAGTGTAATGCAGGGGTCAGCGATAGCGGGGGCGGCAGATTAGGGGTTAATAAGTGTAAGGTTAGGGGTGTTTAGACTCGGGGTACATGTTAGAGTGTTAGGTGCAGACGTAGGAAGTGTTTCCCCATAGCAAACAATGGGGCTGCGTTAGGAGCTGAACGCTGCTTTTTTGCAGGTGTTAGGTTTTTTTTCAGCTCAAACAGCCCCATTGTTTCCTATGGGATAATCGTGCACGAGCACGTTTTTGAGGCCGGCCGCGTCCGTAAGCAACTCTGGTATCAAGAGTTGCATTTGCGGTAAAAATGCTCTACGCTCCTTTTTTGGAGCCTAACGCAGCATTTGTTTTAACTCTCGATACCAGAGTTAAATTTATGGTGCGGCCAGAAAAAAGCCCGCGGAGCGTTAACAGCCCTTTTACCGCCGAACTCTAAATCTAGGCCATAGTAAATATGAATATTGCATATATATGCTTTTACATATTTTCATCTACTTGACTGCAAAGGGCACCAATGCACTTATATATATGTCTATAAATGTATACATATATATTAATGTGTTTATATGTGTATATATGTCTATAAATACAAATATACACATATAAATACATTAATATATATTATTATTATCGGTTATTTGTAGAGCGCCAACAGATTTAGCAGCGCTAATTGTACACAAATAAAGACGTATAAATATATATATATATATATATATATATATATACATACATACCAACCATAGATTGCACCACAACTCCACCTCAGAAAATCACAGGTAATATAAAAAAAAAATATTTTTTCAGCTTGTTTTAAAAATCATAGAAGCATTACAAACAGTGGACAAAAGATCCAAAAGTGCAGGTTAGGACTGATAGCCAAACATCTTTGGCGCTCTACCCTGGCCCTTGTTCACTGGCATGAATCAGAGCACAAACCTGCAAGTATTTAAAGCACTAATGTGTGTTGCAAACACCTAAGTGTAATTAGTTGATGTTAGCAAATTATTGTTTAAGGTTTCGATTTCACATTTATTACATAGTCAAACTTACCTATAAAAATCTTAAATTTTAAAGATTATGGTAGTTGTAAATGGATTTTCAAATGCATTTTTTTACCTAATAAATTAAATATCCATTATCAATGTAATTCA